>NC_080425.1:2436500-2750000 GCF_029873635.1 Malania oleifera
AGTCTTAGTGTTAGATATATGTATTAAAAAATGGAAGAAAAATGATAAAATAAACCAATGTAAGAGAACTAGGTGGCAGAACCTAAAGGAAGAAAATATAATAAAATTTAAAGACAAAATGATCAAAGATAGGGATTGGACTATATAGGATGGGATAGATACAAATACTCTTTGGAGTATATTAATTAGAACTATTAAAAAGATAACAAAAGAGATTTTAGGCGAATTAAAGGGAAGATTCTTGAATAGCAAAGAAAGTTGGTGATGGGATAAAGATGTCCAAAAAGTCATAAAGGCAAAAAGAATTTGGTATAAGACATGGCAAAAATATAGAAACATAGATAACATTGAAAAGTATAAAGAGACAAGAAAAAACACAAAAAAGGTCATTAGTGAGGATAAACACAGATCATTTAATAGTTTGTATGATAGATTAGATACAAAATAAGTGGACAGAGATATATTTACACTTGCTAAAGCTAGAGAAAGGAAGAGTAAGGACTTAGGAAATGTAAAATGTATAAAAAGTGAGGATGATATTGTCTTGGTTAAGGACGAAGACATAAAAGAAAGATGGCGAAGTTACTTTAGTAAGTTGTTTAATGAAAACCAAATAGTAGGCCTAAACTTAGAATTGACAAATGAGGAAAAAACCAAAAATATGAGATTTATTCGCAAAATTAGAGTTAACGAAGTTAAGTTTGCACTAAAAAAATGAAAAATGGAACAACTATAGGACCACATAACATCCCAATTGAAGTTTGGAAATTCTTGGGTGATAACAGAGTTATATGGTTAACAAATTTATTTAACACAATTATAAAAACTAAGAAAATGTCAGATTAATAGAAGAAAAGAACTTTAATACCTACATACAAAAATAAAGGTGATATTCAAAATTATAATAACTATCGTGGAATTAAACTTATGAGTCATACAATGAAACTGTGGGAAAAGGTAGTTGAATAAAGATTAAAGCTAGAAACGAAGGTATCAGAAAGTCAATTTGATTTTATGTCCCCAAGATCTACCACATAAGCTAAATATCTTTTAAGAAGAATAATGGAAAAGTTTAGGGAAAAGAAGAGGGACTGGCATATGGTATTTATTGACTTAGAGAAAGCATACGATAGGGTACATATGGAAGTTCTATGGTGGGTTTCAGAAAAAAAGGGTGTATGTAGTAGGTATACTAATGTCATTAAGGATATGTACAATGGAATAATGACTAGTGTAAGGACTATAGATGGAGAAACTAGAGAATTTCCAATCACCATAGGTGTATATCAAAGATCTGCTTTGAGCCCTTATCTTTTTGCTTCATTGATGGACCAACTGACTAAAAGCATTCAAAATGAGGTTCCATGGTGTATGTTGTTTGTAGATGATATTTTATAGATTGATGAAACTAGGGAGGGAGAAATAAATAGCACTTGTAGATTTCGATACGTTAGATCTATTATGCAAGCTGAAGGAGATATTGAAATGATGTAAGGCATAGTTAAAGCAGGTTGGATAAAATGGAGAAGTGTTTCAAGTGTGCTTTGTGATCATAAAATACCCTTAAAAATAAAAGGGAAGTTTTATAGGACTGCTATAAGACCATTTATGCTATATGGATCAGAATGTTGAGCGATGAAGAAACAGAATATCCAAAAAGTAAAAATTGCCGAGATGAGAATGCTCAGATGGATGAATGGTACAACACTGAAAGATAAATTAAGGAATGAACATATTTGCGGTAAGTTAGGTGTAACTCCTATAGAAGATAAGATAAGGGAGGGATGACTTAGATGGTATGGACACTTACAACGTAGGCCACATAGTGCTCCAGTGAGGAAAAGTGAGCTAGTTACTGTGGGGAGTAATAGAAAGGGTAGGGGTAGACCTGAAACAACTTGAAATGAGATAGTAAATATTAAATAGCCCTAAATTTGTCAAAATAAATGGTCCATGATCGCATAAATTTCGCGAAAACAATTCATATAACCGACCCCATCTAGTGGGACTTAGGCTTGGTTTTGCTTTTGTTGTTGTTGTACTTGCTGCAGATAAGGAGACCATTAAAGGCTCTATCCCCTGAATCCATTATATATGTATGCTTTGTTTTGATCGTTCAGAATTTGTTTCTCATCTTATCTTGCTTTGTGATTTTGCAAGGAAGGTTTGAATAAGTTATTTAATTATTTTGGAGAACATTGGAGGAGTTCTTGGCAATATCTTTTGTGGGGTTCAGAAGGAGGAAGTAAGGTCTTGCTTTATGGAATTGTGCTTCATTTGCAGTACTCGCGGCCTGTGGAAGGAACATAATCTACGTATTTTTTCAGGGAAGAAGATGCCATATTGGTTAATGTGGGAGAAAGTCCTTTTTATGGCTTCTTTGTGGTGTGGGCAGTGGGAATTTTAAGGGGATGTGTTTGACAGATGTTCAGCAGGATTGGAAGTCCCTTCTAAGGACATGCTGATTTGAGTTTGCAGTATTTTCATTTTTTCCTTTTTTTTTTTTTGTTTTTTCAGGGGATTCCCAGATTTCGTTCAGGAGATGTCTTCTCGAATAATTGTACATTCTTTATTTATCTAATGAATTTTTTTTTCTATCAAAAAAAAAAAAAGTATTCACTTTTGGAAAGATCAATGATTAAGGAAAGCTGAATTACTGAAAATAAAAATGATTGAGGAATGCTGTTTTGTCCACCTCTTTTCCTCGCCTAATTCGGTTGACCTCAGGACATGATGGATCTATTCTTCTTTCATTGTGAAGCCGAGTGGTCCTTTACCTTCTTGGAATTTTCACTTTAGGAGACCCTTGAATGATAGGGAGATGGAGAAGTTATCCTGCTTGTTAGTCTTGTGGAATAATTGTCAAGTCTCATTGGAAGCTGACAGCTGTTCTTGGGCATTCCTCAGGGTTTTATTCCTGAAAATATTTTTGTGAGTTCTTGACTAGCTCTGGTTTTTCTTTTCCTCTATAAAACTATCTGGAAGGCCAAAGTTCCCCCTAAAATCAAAGCTTTTCTCTGGCTGGTTGTGCTTAATAGAATCGACACCAATAACTTGTCACAGATTAGAAGACTGTTAAAGGCTCTCTATCCAGACTTATGTGTGCTTTGCTTTAATTTCTCTGAAATTGCTCCACGTTTTTCTTACATTGTGACTTCACCCAGAGGATATGGAACAAGCTATTTAATTATTTTGAGGAATGCTGTGTTCGTCCAAAGACAATGGAGGTGTTTTTGGCAATTCATTTTTTCAGTTTTGGCAGGAGAAAGGAGGGTAAGGAGTTATGGATTTGTGTCTATTTCTGTATTTTGGGTTTGTGGATGGAACAAATCGCACGCATTTTTTCAGGGAAGAAGTCGTCATTGCTGCTGGTATGGGAGAAGATTCACCATTTGGCTTCTCTATGGTGTGTAAGTAATGGGAACTTCAGGGGATGCGCTTTTTGAATATTCAGCCTGATTGGTTTTCCTTGTCGAATTGATAGGGCATGCTGATTATTTCAGGTTGTTTCTAGTGTTTTTTTGCAATTTTCCCTTTTTAGTTTACTGGGCTAACCCAGAGTTTTGAAAGGAGATGCCTTATTCTCCAGTTTGCAGATTCCTATTCTATCAATGAAATTCTTTTGTTGTCAAATATATATATCCTTAGTAGGTTTTTCTGTTGAAAAATACAACTCTTTTTCATACATTCATTACACACATGCCAACAGTATAATGGTCATCTTCTTAAAATACCTACCAAGATTCCCATGTTGAACCAAACATTGACATTGAAATCATGTGTCCTGGAAATCTTACAAAGAACCAAACAAAAGTATTCCCATGAGGCAGGCATCCTATTCCAAGGAATGACATTACAATGCCAGCATCCTATTCTGAGGAATGAGATTCCTAGGAACGTCATTCCGTGGGAATATTTTTTAGACTGTGAACCAAATGACCCCTCAATGTTTACCAAATCAGCTGCATGGAATCATTAACTAAAGCAAATAAAAATTACCTATGAAACAAATTACAAAATTATAGAAACAAGGAGGTAAAACCAGAAAGCGCAAAATTTTAACACATGGATCCTTTTTCTCCATTCAATTTGGTTTAAGGCTATCCTTGCTATAAGTTTAGTTAAATTCTATTAAATTTAGTTTAATTAAATTCTATTAAATTTTTAACCTTAATTACATTTTTTTTAAGTGACTCGCCAAATGATATTCTTGGTTCTGATAAAAAAAATCGTTTTACATCTAACAATCTCCACTATAAAATAAACATAAAAACTTTAATCAAAATTGTACAGAAAGAAAATACTCACAACACAAATACTTATTAGCCTAAACCTCCCAACTATCACTAATACTTATTAGCCTAAATCTCCCAAAAATTTCAAGTATATTTTAAATTCTAACGTAGGATAAAACTCTCTACATTGTTATGAGTTTGCATTATCTTGCACATGAGGTAATAAAAAATTTCAACACTGTTGAACCCAAGGTCTTAAATTTCAATGAAATTGTCGAAATTTCCATTGAAACTTTCACTTTCCATTACCCTCAACATCAAAATTGTTACCAATTTCTGTTTTACAAAAATTTTCCATCTAAATTCCCTCAAATCATCCATAAGTTGTTGAAATCTCAAAATTTCAAAAATTTGCCAAAATTTTAACAAGAAAATGAAATTTCATTAAATTCAAATATGGGATTCAGAACCCAAATTGAACTTTCCCTCTTAATTTATCTACAAATTTTTTAAATTGACACAAAATTATTGCAAGAAGGATATGAATTATACCTTTCAACCTTTTGAAATTATATAAGAAGCTAAACTTAGATATTAGCTAACATTTTATTTGACCTTTCAAGTCTAAATTATCTATATTTGCATAATATATATTATTCAACTTATTTTTGAATTTCATTAGTTAGTTAAATATGTTTAATATGATTATTATATTATAGTTATAGCACCTTATCGTGAGGGAGGGCCTTAGAACAACGGTAAGGTTACTCCTTTGTAACTGGTTGGTCACGAGTACAAGTCCAAGGAAACAACCTCTCTGCGTAAAATTGGAGTACGGCTGCGTACACTGTGTCAACCCTTCCCCTATCCTCACAAAATAGGAAGCTTTATGGCCCAAGGATGCCCCTTTTCAAGCTATTGCACCTTATACACTACATATATGTCCTTGATGCACTTTATCTGTAATGTTTTAGTTCTAACTCATGAATTAGTATGTTTATGAATGGTTTCTAAAGTTTCATAAAAGAAATCCATGATTTACTACTAATTTTCACCATCTTTTCAAAATCAAAATTGAAATTGATACTGAAATTGAAATTTCTGAACTACTAAAGCCTCAAAGCTTCAGTCAAAATTGAAACTGAAGACCTCGGTTGAACCTTGAATTAGAGCGTGAGATAATTTAATCTAGATCTTGATTAAAACTAGTGTCATACATTCCTAATTTTATATCTGCTTACCATCTTTCTAATTTAGTCATAAGAACACTATTAGGAAAATACAAATGAAATAACTTTCCAATTGTTTGGGCTAAATATTTTAATAAAATATTTTGACAAGGACTTGATTAGATCATTTGTGCATTAAAACATGTTTAATTGTAGTCATATATGCTTTCCTGTGCCTATTTAAATTTATAAAGTAAAAATTTAGTCCCCTTGAAGTAATCTTGACTTAATTAGATTCAAGAAATTTTGAATGAGGCAAAACCAAAGGTTGATTAAGCCCTTCCTTTAGATTTGGTACCAATTTGGGATTTTTATTCCAAGAGACGGTTTGAATTAATTTAGAGTTGTCTGTTTAGTTTTGATTGTTTAGCAAAAAGTTAAAAATAAAGGATTATTCTTGCCACAAAGAAGATTTGATCCTATGTTGAAACTTTTGAGAAAGCCTATGATACAATGACTTGGAGCTTCTTGTTGGATAGGGTTTTTACAGCAAAGTTTTTTATGAGTGTTGGCATAATTGGATTAGGGTTTGTTTGTCTAATGTGTGGTTCTCAATGATTGTGAATGGTGAACTGAATTCCTGTTTTAATGTTTTGAGGGGCATTAGACAAGGAGACCTTTTATCCTTTTTTCTGTTTGTCCTTGTAGCAAATGTTTTGAGTAAGATGGTGGATAGGGTAATGCGAGAGAGTTGGTAAGAGGATTAGAAATGTGGAGGGAGGGAGTGGTGGTTTCTCATCTCCAGTTTGCTGACAATAACATTCTCTTCCTAGATGATCATAGTCTTTCTTTTACGAGAATCTTGGGTGTTCTCCATATTTTCAAAAGGGTGTCTAGGCTTAAAATTATTGTATCGGGAAGGGCAGACTAGAAGCTTTGAATGTGCCCTTTTAGCGCATTAGAGAGTGGACTACTGAAGTGAGGCGTGGAATACTGGATATGACTTACATGGGGTCCCTTTGGGGGGTAAACCTAGAGCTACGGATTTTTGGAATCTACCAACAGAAAGGGTGAAAAGATTAGATGGTTGGAAGGGAGTCCTTTTCTCTCGTGAGTTTCGAACAACTCTAATCCAAGCATGTCTTTCTAGCATTCCATTATACTTCCTATTTGTTTTTAAATATTCGGATGGGGATTCTTAGAAAGTGTGATAGAATTATGAGAGACTTTTTATGGTCTAGTGGGGGAGTAAAAAGGGCCATTCAATGAGATGGAATGAAGTTTGTAGGTCAGAAAAGAAGGGGGGCTGGGTCTTGGTAAGTTGGTGTCCAAAAAACACTGCCCTTTAGCTAAATGGTTATGGCACATCCCTCTAGAAGAATTGTTAGTAACAAGAGGTAAGTTTAGGTGGAATGAGAATGGATGGGATGCCAATGTTAATTATAGATGTCCTTTAGAGAGTCCAGGGAGGTCCATTTCTCATATTTAGCTTTCATTCACCCCCCCCCCCCAACACTAAACTTGAGGCGGAGAGGGGTTCTCATATCCATTTTGGAATGACCCTTAGCTAGGAAACCTTTCTTTTTCTACTTCTTTAGCTACATGGTTTTGGCACATCCCTCTAGAAGAATCATCCCTTTGGCATAAATTAATAAAAAGTAAGTTTCGGGTGGAATGAGAATGCATGGGATACCAATGTTAATTTAAGATGTCCTTTGGGGAGTCTGTGGAGGTCCATTTCTCATATTTATCCTTCATTCACCCCTCACACTAAACTTAAGGAGGAGAGGGGTTCTCATATCCATTTTGGAAAGGCCCTTGTTGGGAAACGCTTCTTTTTCCACTTCTTTCCCTCATCTCTTTCATTTGAGTTCTGATAAAAATAGAGCCATATCCTTCTTTGTTGGTGATTTGAGCAGCCCTTACTTTAGGATACCCTTTAACAATAGGGAGACGATGGAGTTGTCATCTTTGTTATCTTTATTGAATGGTAGTAACCTTTCTTCGAAAAGGGATGTTCATTCTTGGTCTTTGGATCAGTTGGGAGTGTATTCTTACAAATCTTTTTTTGAATTCTTGATACATTCCAACTCTTTCCGCTCTATCCTGACCAAGGCTCCCCCAAAAATTAAGGCTCTCGGTTGGTTGTGCTTAATAAGATAAATACTAACAACTTGCTGCAAATTAGGAGACCTTTGAAGGCTCTCTTCCAATGTATGTATTCCCTGTTATAGGAACACCAAGACAACTTCTCATCTTCTCTTGCACTGTGAATTTGCTTGGAGGATTTGGAATAAGCTTTTTGGCATAGAGCTGGGTATGTCAATAAGTGGAAGTCTTGTTAGCTATTTCTTTTGCAGGCTTTGGTAGAAGGAAAGATAGGGCAACATTATGGAAGTGTGGTATTTTAACGGTTTTATGGGGAATATGGATGAAGCGTAATGCCCAAATTGGTTTGGGAAAAGTCTCAGTACTTGGCCTCACTGCGGTATGTTGGTTATGGATTTTTCAAAGGGGCAGGATTTTAGGGATTCAAAGGAGATTAGAGGAACATGCTGACTTGTTGATCTCCTCTCTTTGTTGTTTTTAATTGTTATTCTGGTTTGCCTCAGTTTTCTCAGGAGATGCCTCATTCTCCCTAGTGTAAATTCTTTCTCTATTATGAAATTTTATTTTGCATTTAAAAGATTAATTGGATGAAGACTGAAAGAGAGCTCTTAACTTTAAGGATTTATTCATTGGAGGAAGTATACGGTTCATTTTGCTTCTCTCTCTCTCTCTCTCTCTCTCTCTCTCTCTCTCTAACACACACACTCATGGCTATATATAAAAACTTATGCATACACACACACACACACATATATATATATGTATCCATGCATGTGTGCATGTTTGCATCTCTGCATTGAAATCAAAAATAGAAGTGAACCCGTGCACTAAATTTGTCTACCAGCAGTTTTTGAGCTACATCATCTTTTGTGTATGGATTTTCTGAGGGGCGATGATTTTCTATCTTGCACAATCGCAATATCTTCGCTCCTCTCTCTCTCTCCCCCTCCCTCTCCCCCACCCCCTCACTCTCCCTCCAACCCCCTTCCCCCCCCCCCTCTCTCTCTCTCTCTCTCTCTCTCATGGCTAGATATAAAAAATTATCACACACACACACACACATACATATCTATGTATGTATTTGTGCATGTGTGCATGTTTGCGTATCTGCATTAAAATCAAAAACAGAAGTGAACATGTGCACTAAATTTGTCTACCAACAGTTTTTGAGCTAGACCATCTTTTCTGTGTATGGATTTTTTGAGGAGCTGTGGTTTTCTCTCTCACACAATCACCTTTTTTGTCTACCAACAGTTTTTGAGCTAGACCATCTTTTCTGTGTATGGATTTTTTGAGGAGCTGTGGTTTTCTCTCTCGCACAATCACCTTTTCATCGCTCTTCTCTCTTCCGTCTAATATCATGTTACTAGGTAGATTTGAAGGGGGGGTATGCACTATCCAAATTGAAGGGCTTCAATCTGAGATTGAATGAGGTAGGTAAGGTTGGAGTTCTCTTTGTTCTTGAGAAGAATAGTAAGTGCAGTCAGTAAGTACGACTCTCTTCAAGAGAAGCTTCATGGTTTTCACAGGGGTCCTTGGCTCTTGCTGGTAGGTTCGGTAAGGATTTTAAAGATTCCAGGAGAAATATGTTGATTACTGGATGGGGATTCATATGACTAGGGCAAGGAATTCATGGAAATAGGTCATGGATGGAGCGTAAGAAGTATTCCTTTTCTTTTCCAGAAGGGCTGAAAGGGGAAAGGTGGTCTCGATTTGGAGATGCCTTTGTTGCTTTGGAGAGCTCTTATCGATCAGGCTCAAATGGAGGAGATAGTAAGAAGATCTATGCCACTCATGGAGTCAGGTCATTTCTGGAAGTATAGGCGATGGTGGAGATCAATCGATTTCTAAGAACGTGTAGGAGATGATATGTGCTTGTTGTGGGGAATGATTGCAAGAACAACCAACGGCGCTGAAGAGGATGTTGCCAACGAAGCAGCTGAAATCAAAAGCAGCTAGGGTTTCTTGCATGGAAGATGGGATGACGAAGCATTTTTTGTTCTTGACCTCATATCTTCATATTCTAGAATGGGCTGGACCTGTCTTATTGTCAATTAACATTGATTTGGGCTGACTATTCGAAAATAATAAGTCTATTAAACTCTTTGATGGGCTTATTGGTTAAGGAGGCCCAAAAGTAGGCTTTTGATTTAAAAGTGGGCTTGGGTAGTGGCAAAGCTTTTGCAGAAGCGCAGATGGATCACTTAACTGGGAAGGCCCAAAAGTCTCTACAGCCCTCTGAACATAATTCTCTCCACCCATGACTAGGGAGGATATGGGAGTTCAGCGTCCTTCAGAGCAGAAGCAAGAAAAACAGCATCCATCTTTAAATGAAGTACAAGGTGATCCAATATTGTGCTCTTCTTCAAATAACATCCTTGGCAGTCAAGACAAGGGATGCTTCGATAAAAGTAAAGTGCAGGTGACAGAAGTAGGAAGGACTGTAAGGTATGATGCTTCTCCTCAGCTGGACGGAAATGATAATAGGGGGAGTTGCAGCAATGCATAGGAGGAGTCTTTTTCTAAAAAAATTCCTGTGATTTTGAAAATCATGATTCCATTTTTCGTTTGGTGGGAAATAAAGATGGAAAGGGAGTATTCGAATAATTCAAGTGTGGAAAGGTGTACACTCATCGTAAGGAAATGTAGATGGATTTTGAAGGGAGGAAACTTAATGAAGATAAGAGAGGATTATAAAATGAGAAAGCACAAAAAATTATAAAGAGGGATTCCAAAGGTGTTTTAAGTATAGTGGAAGAGCCAATCGATAAGAAGGCCAAATTGAGTAAGAAAGAGACAGAGAGATGTATCGAAAGAGGACAGCATCGAAAGTAGTGATCTTAATGCAAAAAAAAAAAAAAGAGTCTATTTTTGGACCATATTTGAGAAAAGTGTGGATATTCCTCTCATTCTTCTATTGATCGTCTTGGGGATTTCTCTTATGCGCCACCTCCTCCTTTAGAGGGTTTAGAGGGTATTAATATGTTTGAAGATGAGGCCCCCAAAGATGATAGGTTAAGGATGGAATTCTGCCTACGACAAAATTCCTGGGAAGGACATTGAAACTCAAGAGGTTGTTGGATGACTTCGGCCTCAAGTTGTCTAATCAAGGATGTAATGAAGTTAGGCATGATGGTGGCAAATCCAAGGTGAATAAGGGTCAGACTGTCAGAGGGGATCATCTAATTTAAATGTTTGGTGAACTATGATGGGAAGGGATTATAGAGGGGATTTCTTAGTTGATCATATTCATAACAGATTTTATTTCTTTAATGCTTTTATTTTTTATTTAATCTTTTTTTTTTTTTTCTTCTCTTTTCTATTTTATTTTTTAATGATTTAGTATATCCTCAATATGATTATACATTCTCTTCCTTAATGCATCTTTTTTTATCCCAAAAAGAAATATATATTCTTTGTTCTTTTCACTTGCAATTTAAAACTGTAAGAGGCCAATTGTTTGTGATAGGACTTTGGTCTTGTGGGCTGAATTTGTATTCTTCATTGGGTATCTACTGTTCCTGGGTAAGAAAATAGTACGAGAAGGGGTAGCCTTTGTGGTCTGCAAGGTACCTTGTGTAAGGGCGTTTCCTTGGTGGCTTGAGAAGAACCCAGTTTGGTATTCACTGTGAAGAAATTAGCACTAGCAGACTTCAATACCTTGGATCTATTATGCATGTTGAAGGAGAAATTGAAATGTAATACATAGAGTTAGAGAAATAAGACAGACAAAATACGCAAAATGTAATTTTAGTCATTTTAGGAGGAATATTGGAGAAATGATTAAACTTGACAGTCAAGAAATTATTAGCACTAGTAGATTTCGACACCCTGAATCTATAATGCAAGTTGGAAAAGAAATTGACAAATATGTAATACAAATTAAAGTGGATTGGGTAAAATGGAGAAGTGCTTTGGACGTGTTGAGTCATGGAATAGTATTAAAATTAAGGTTTTATAAGAAAGAAATAAGAGTAGCCATGTTTTATGAATCAAAATGTTTGGCCACTAAGAAACAACATATTCAAAAAGTGAAGTTGACCAATGAGAACTGTTAGAAGAGAATATGTTATTTTAATAATATGATTGTGTTAATGGGGTATTTTTGGTTTTAGACTTTATTATTATTAATAATATATAAGAGCCTTAAAAGGGAAACCTGGAGCTGTATGTAGACTCCAGGAAACTGCCAATAAGTTTTTTCCCCTCTTTTTCTCTTCTTCTCCTCTTCCCTTCTCTCCTCCATCTCTAAGTTTACAACATGACATCAGAGCTGGTTATGAAGAGGTCCTGGGCTCTAGTCTTGTTGCCTGTGTTTAATGTAAGTTCGTTAAAAAATTATCTTGTTCCCAATATGGGTGTTATTCATTATGCTATATCTCTCCACTTGCAATCGGGCTGTACATGCGGTGGGGTGTTAAGGTTTGATATACATTGTTGGCCCACGACCTAACAGCTAAAGCTTTTAGGTAAAGTGGTAATCTAACAAGAATGCTACGGTGGATGAGTGAGATAGCTCTAAGTGATCAGCTAAGGAATTCAAGAAAAGTCAGGCATAGCATCCATGGTTTTGACATTTGCAACGTAGATCAAATAATGCAATAGTGAAGCATGAACCAGTTAAGGCAGAAATGGCATAGGACATTGCCCATATATTGTATGAAATGGCAGAAGAGGATTCAAGTAGCTGACCGGTACTTAAGGCTTGGTTAATGTGGCCACTGTATTCACTATAAGGATGATCATATCAGGACATAGGCACCAAGTTTCACGCTGAACCAATATAAAAAGTTCCCTTTCTCTGTCTACTTTTAGTTTTGAGCATTATTTATCTTGTGATTGTTAGTATCATTTTTTTGCTAGAATTGTTATTTTTCTTAAACTATTTGAGATTAATGTTTAAAACAAAAGTTGGACCCCAACCTAATTCACCACTCCCCCCTCCCCTAGGTTGCTAAATTGGACTAACAAATGTTTTAAATAATAATAATAATAATAATAATAATAATAATAATAATAATAATAAGAAACTCCATATAATACTTCAAAGACAAATCTGAAGCTCTGACCTGAGAATCCAAACGATCAATTTTCACAGAGACGTTCACTGCCTGATACTCCTCAGTTACCTGCAAAATAAGTATCCCTTGACTTGTATTTCCATTTTCCAAAGGAGCTCAGTGATCAGCATGCAACTTGATATTGTAAATTACCAACCCAAAACTCAAAATTGAATAGGTCATGTGACGAGCACAAATGATATCGCAGACCCTGCAATTGTGAATGGCTTCTTTTAGGGAATAAGCAAGCTCAATTTCTCATGAAAATATTAACAAAAGCTACAAAAATAAACTTTGTTGCAATACTTAAAAAGGAGAGAGAATGGGGATAACAAGACATGCTTCAACTGCAGAATATATAGCAACTATATAGGGGTAAATATTCAAACAATTCAGTGTCGCAGTAAAGTGATGTGCTATGCAAATTTAGAATTTAGATATGACATGATATCATATTTAAGTTACATTTTTATTCCAAGTTGTACGTTATAACTATAGAACAGAATATTTTGACTCTGTAGATCCAAAAGATGGAGCACTATGATGCTAAAAAATATAAAGAGGATATTTTGTCAGATATTGGTGTTTAATCTGGGTCTCAACAAAAAATTTCTAAAAACTAAATGTTGAGGTTACCTTTATCAGCACAACTTTTCCAATTTTAGTATGATTCAACCTTCTGTGTAGCAAACAGATATGATGTAAGACCAATTAAGAAAAGAAGATGATAAATAGCTCTGATAAGTTCTGGACTCGAGTAAAAGAGACTAGATGAAAATGGGTAGGAGCCTTTCTGAAAGAAACCGCTGTTAAAAAAGCCTACATTCCCTGTCCAGAAATCTACCCTTTTGACGGTGCAAACTAGAATCCTAGAATACCCCTACCTGCTAAAATAAATAACATAAGCCCTAAAGACGTAATTTAATAAATAAATCAATTAATTTAATTACGATAGCCGTCTTCTGTTCTTCCACTGGTATACTTCAAGCTGGTGCCAGTCCACAACTACATCAACTCACCTTGCTGCTAAGAAGAACTCAGCTCCAACAAGATGGATCGCATGATAAAGCTGAGGATCCAGCTGCCCCAAACTCTTAAGTGTAATCTGATAACTTTCTGTTGTAAGTTTCTTTCTGCATTAAACAAGTACTCTCCTCAACTTGATCAATTCCAAAATACTCTTTGACTCCAGGACCTTTAATCTCATCAGTTTCTTTAAGAGAAAACAGGATTTTAACTAGAATCACCATCATGACATTGACAATTAACAAATCAGCAACAATGAGTATGGGACTCGTGTTATAGCCCTTTGGTAGCTCCAACAAATGTGTGTTAGGTCCCACCCTATTCAACACCATACATGGGTTGAATTTCTGGGCATGTAGCTTATGAGTTATGATAAATGACGAATGCTCTGTGGAAATCCATACTTGCAAACAAACACCATTACCTGGTCTCCCACAGTGACTTCCATCTTCCACTTATAGAAGCCAGTCCTGTATTTTGTAGTATTTTCTCCAATATATCTCCCTCACCTCCTCATGCAATTGACAAACATCAATAAAAGCCTCAGCATCATTGCTAACCAAACCTCCTCAAATGGTACTTTCCCACAAGCAATCTCAAATGGTACTTCTCTTGATTAACTTCACTGCAATCCAAACCTCCTCCACAAAACTCTCCAAAACTTTTGTGGAGCATTGATCATGCCATTTTCTCAGAAAACTTTTTTCCTTTAGAAGTGTAAGGGTTTTGTTACGGAGAAGGAGCAGAAGATACCTTGTAGATATGCTACTTCTGATGATGAGCAGAGGATGTCATCTGATTTTGTTTGAGGTTGTGCTATTCTTTTGGCCATTCTTTGGAGCTCCACATTTGCTTTGTTAAAAGGAGTGCAGATAGCGGTGTAAAAAGAAATTAGCCGACTTTCTTACATTCGTGTTTTCTTTGTGATTTCTTTCTCACTTTGTTTCGCTCGTTTAACAAGGATATTTTATGCTTCATCTTAAAAGAGGATGTGCTATTTCAGTAATTATGTGGTGTGAGTGGGGGAATTTTTGTCTTTCATGTCTGTTTATTATAAATATGTACGAGGACAAGCCTGGAGCTGTACGTTTGCTCCAGGAAACTGCTGCCCAAATCTTCCCACTTATTTTCTTCTTCTCCTCTTTTCCTTTTTTTTTCACAAAAGCTTTTTTTAAGCCTGCCTTGTCTAATGGTTGTAACAAGCTGGGGTTAAGTGACATTTATGCACCTCAAGCATGAGAGGGAGTGTTAGAATATGCTATTTTAGTAATTCTGCTGAGTGAATGCGGGCATTTTATATCTTTTTATTATGAATATATAAGAGGACAGACCTCAAGTTGTACATACGCTTAACTTTTTCCTCCTCTTTTCTACTTATCTTCTCTCCTTTACTTCCTCTCTTCTCCATCACTAATTTTATAACACTTCATTTCTTGAATTCTTTAGTCTAAATGATATTCTTCTTTCATCTAAAAGCCACTTAATGTCATAATTAGAGATGATATATTTACAAACTCCAAGTAAACTGACCACTTCATTGAAGTATAAACCAACCACTGAAGGTGCATCTGCAATTTTGGTGCATGGAATATAGAGTGTTGTTCTTGAGAATCTGTCTACCACCACCATTACTAAGTCATGCCTTCTTCCAATAAAAGGTAAGCCTACGACAAAATTCATACTTTATCCAAAGAGGCTATAGGAATGAGAAGTGGGCTGTATAAGTATGTACTTTGAGTTTGGCCTTAGTCTAGTTGACTAGTACAACATCTCCCGATAATCCACATCCCATTGCATCTAGAGCCAATAATACTTCTCCAACCCTAAATCAAGGGTCTTATCTCACCCAAAATAGCCACCTAAGCTATCCCCATGTAGCTCTCAAAGAATTATCCCTGTTAGGGTGCACTTGGTTCAGCAGCTAAGTTTTATAGGACTGAGATGAACTGGATTGACTATGGCTATTATCCCATTCCATATTTAATTAGGAATTTAGAACACTATTGAATAGGCTAATCATTCAAAAGACCAAAATATCCTTGAATAAAAAGACATTAAAAATTCATTTTTTCTTTTAACCACAGCCTCCATGCTCTCTCTGCTATCGTGCACCAAATCCACGAGGTCCCCATCTTCACCACCTCCTCTGCTTCAGTTTCACCGTGCTCAAAGCAACACACCAAATGCACTGGAGATGTTGTGACAGACCCGTGAGGGTCTCCGGTGGTCTTTCATTGCAGACAGCAGGAAGAGAGAGAGGGAAAGAAAGGATAAGGGAGAGAGCGATCCATTCTGGAGCAGGTTGCAGAGAGGTGGAGACTCGTGACATGCTGCTGAGGCGGTCTCTAGAGGTTGCAAATGTAGATCCGTTCCGGTGCAGGTCGAGAGAGAGAGCGGCACGACTCGAGATGTGGTGCTAAGGCAGTTTCCGGCGACTGGAATGTAGATTGAAGAGGTGGTGCTAAGATTTCAGAACTGTTCATCAAGTAGAGAGTGCGCAAAATCATCAGAGAGAGCTGCCATTCCCAAGGAGAGCTTCGAATAACCACAGCTTCTGGGGACTTGCAGATCTGAGCAAAAGAAAGAATGGGGGGAGAGAGAGAGAGAGAGAGAGAGAGAAGGGAGGAAGAGTGAAAATTTGAATCCTACGTGGAGGGGGGTGCAGGGGAAGACAAAGGGGTGTATGTGTGTGTGTACATATGGAGGACGACACAAAGGTATCCTCGTCCAGATCCCTTCAGCCAGGACTAGCTGCTGGAAGAGAGGTTCCAGCCCTATCAAGTATAAATGGATTAAGCCCCCACCCCCTTTCTTGGCCAATCCTATCCTTCTCCTTTGTCACATCAAATGTGGGCTAAGGATCCTTGTCCTAGCCTAGCCTAAAACGTACTCTTAAGAGACAACTGGTGACACAGAACTTGTCACTACAAAACAAATATCTTTCTTATATTAAGGATTTGCCATCTCCACACTCCTTGTGCAGGCCTAAAAAACCTAGCAAAAGTTTCATCAGAATACAATTCCTTCAGATTTATCATCAAACCCAATTACCTTAACAAACAAACTGTTTTTTTTTTTTTTTGTTGGGAAAGTAAAAGAAGATATATTCATTGAAGAGGAAAGAATGTATAAATGGGAGAAAAAGATCCTCCCATAAAAAGCACAAACCAAAACAGACCCTTAAAAGGGAACACTCTACTGCTAAGTGCATCCGCTACTCTTTACTGTGAACTAAGATTTATACTCAAGCACAAGAGACTAAGCATGAAAATATAACTTCTTCGCATGCCTTCAATTTCTTTTATGATTATAGGCCTCATGGTCTAATAGTATTCAAAATCCATATAAAGCAAATATGTGCTCGTAAAACAACTTTAAACTCACTGTCATATGTAACACTTTCTTGCCTCATCGAGCTTCTCACTAAAAAATGCAGTAGGCCCACTCTCTTGACTAAGAAATCCACAAACACTAACATTAGAGGCATCCCAGCCCACTTTGAAGACTAAATCTGGCATTGCCAGCATAGGCAGCCCTGTTATTCATTGCTCCGCTCAAAACTTTCATTTGCAGCCTCTGACTATGTGAATCGTATGTGTGCCGAAAAGTTCAAAGCATTCTGTGAGCGAAACTAATACTGTGCTTTCTTTTATAGAATCAAGCCACTAAAATTACATATAAATTCATGACAGAATGTGGCAAACCATGGACACTTTGCACTTGACTAATGGAAGTTGCTATTGGCCACTCAACAACAGCTTCCACCATTTTGGGCATACACATATACACCTCACTCCTTCGGCTAAAATTAAAATATTGCAAAAGAAAGGCCAAATCCCTAAGAAATCAAACTTCTACAAATTGATATAGGCTGCATTTGGGAACACAAAGTTGGGGCCATGATTTGAAATTTCTGTGAATCTGTGAAAAAAACTCCATACAAATTGCATATTAAAATTTGTCCAAAGTCACACGCTTTAATTTCAATCCCAACTTCACATTCCCACCGCTACAATAGAGTTTTCTTTGACACACAACTCTCATCAATTGATGAAGGTGCTCCAAATGCTCAACGGGAATTTTACCGAACACCAGGTTATAATTAAAAATATAAGACAATAAATCATCCTATAAAGGGGCAAAATACAGGTATCATTAATTGCATGAATATGCTGAGAGTGTTACACAAACCAACCACTAATACAAGCCATCCTTGATCTTGAAAGTGCTCTCTCCATCCATCCCCAAATTTGATTAAGATCTGAACATTCTGCCGCAAAGATCTATCATAGAGAAAGTCTACAAACCAACCAAAACATTAAGCAAACTATCCAGCCAGGGTCAATTCTTCTAATCCCCTATCAATGCAAGTACTCCATGCCCCATCCTTCTTGCAAGTTGCAAGTCAGTGCAGCTTGAACAGCACCCAGAATAATACTCTCTCGGATCTGCCCTTTCTCTCCAAGATGTTCAATCTGTGTTCTAAACTCTTCAAGCTTATGTGGCCTCATTCTATAACATGGCAAGCTGGGCAGGGATGCACCAAGCAGAAAAAAAATCCTATGTTGAATTGATATGGTGGCAAACCATGTGAAGCTGGTAGGAGTCAGGTCCGCATATCCCAGCATAAAGACTCAAATTTCTGGAGGCTGCTCATGTTTCCTCAGTGAAACATTCTCAACACTAATAGTATAAAAAAGGACAGCACACGAACTTCTTCACTCTCTTAAAAGGAATCACCACTTTAGCATCATCGATTCTGCATGAAAGTGTTAAAGTGTTGGCCTAACTACGATGATCTGCACCAATATCCCATATACAAGTTCTCCCTAACAAATAGGTGGTTAACATCCATCAGAGCAACATCAAACCAAACAAAATATGAATATTTATCATGTATGCTAAAGCTAAGCAAGCACCTCTTGTAAACAGAATCTCAGATTCCTTATTTTAAATAACAAAAGAAATTCATTGAAAGATTAAGAATGTACAAACAGGAGAATAAGACATCTCCTTTCCATACTGTGTTACCCCAGAAAAAGCAAAAAGGGAAAACCAAATAGCACAAAAAATAACCCATGGAATAATCAGCAGGCCCTAACAAGTAAACACGAAATGCCAACCACACTGAATATCTGAAGAACACACCCCCTTGAAGTTCGCATCACCCACACACCAAAGAGAAGCCAAATAGTGGATCTTCCACCTAACCAACAGAAAAGACAGTTTTTTCCCTGAGAAAATACACGCATTACATTCCACCCACAGGCCCCAAAATACTGCAAAGAAGGCACTATTCCATAACCCTTTCCCTTCCTTTTTCCTACCAAAACCGACAAAATGAATTGCCAAAAACTCCACTGTCTCAAGGCAAACCCAACATTCCCCAAAATAATTAAAACAAAATACATGAAAAGATGTGGAGAAGTTTCATAGAAATTAAAACAAAGCACACATACATCCAAAGAGAGAACCTTCAAGAGTCTCCTGACTGTAACAAGTTATTGGTGCTGATACTATTAAGCATAAGAAACCAAAGAAAAGCTTTGATTTTAGGGGGGACTTCCAAATAGTTTATAGAGAGGAAAAGAAAAATCAGTGCCAGTCAAGAACTCACAAAAAGATTTGCAGCAATAAAACCCTGAGGAGTCCAAGGAACAAGATCAGCTATCAGCTTCCAAAGAGACTACACAATTGTTCAACAAGACTAACAAAGAGGATAACTCCTCCATCCCTATCTTTCAAGGATCTCCGAAAGTGGAAATCGCTTGAAGGTAAAGGACCACCCAGCTCTACAATAAAAGAAGAAATAGATCCATCCTATCCTGAGCTCAAAAGAAACAGGCAAAGAAAAGAGGCAGACAAAATAACACTCCCCAATCAAAGGTCTTTCCAAAATCAAATATTGCAATCCCTGTGCAACAAAAATTTGGTAAGAGGAGATAAATCTGAGAAATAGCTTTCCAGAGACTTTCAGAACAACATCTAGGACCCAAATTAGTATCCCACCCATTCTTATCATGTCCAAGCTTACTTTTAACAAACTTTATGCCACAAGAAAGAATCCTCTAGCAGGAACCGCCAAAGCCATTTGGCTAATAAACGTGTTTTTAGAAACCAAATTTCCAAGACCCAACCACCCTCCCGTTTAGATCAATTCACCTTGTATAGTGCAGGATGCTTTTCCATTGGAAGCTTCAACTTCTTCAACATCTCATGGGATACAAGGTTCTCAGCACTGCCACCACCAATGGCTCCAATACACACTTTGCACTGCACAGAACTCATGGGCAAAAAACAGACCTGCACTGCTCATCTTCTGTGTCAACAAAAGAAAACATTGTTCAATGCACTGCAACCATTTCATGATTCACCCGATCCAACCCTACTTCTCCCAATTCCGCACTTCAAGCATTGTCACAATTCAAAATCGTCCTCAGGCTGATATTCACCTTCAAGTAAGTTGGTTCAGTCTTTTCTCTTTCAGCATAGTTAAGACATATACCCAGGTGAGCAGCGAATGAAACAACATAGTCCCAAACCTCCAGGCTCCAACTAGTCCCCTAAGACTGGATTCTCCCCAATTTAGTTTATTTTCAGACATGAAACTTTAAAGTTGCTATTACTGCTAAATCTATTCTGGAATTACATCAAACATTTTTGTGAGCAAGTGGAACTTGACCCCTTATTACCAGAAAAAAGACTTCAAATGCATCACACCTCCACCATAAGAGCCAGTTTATATGCCTCTTAAAAGGGACTATACTCTTCCATTTATCAGGTACTCCCTGATTAGGATCATCAGCCCCAACATGTGCCAACACAAATTAATTTCTTTAGATTCTGTCGACCAATAATGAATGCACAATTCATGGAAAGCATGACTGTATTCCTCCATAGTCACATTTTTTGACACAAGCATGCAAGTTCTAACCTCTCAAGCAAAAGCTTGCTAGTAGACAAGTGGCAGAAACTTCTCCTAAAATTTGATCCTCATATAATTCCACATTCAAATCATGGGCTTCTCTACCAGAGTTCTAAACTCCACAAACCTGTCCCACCAAATCACCGAAGTGCCTTTGAGTTTTGCCTTCACAAAAACACCTCAATTCTCAGGTAGATACTTCCATTCAAAAAAATGGGTAGATACTTCCATCCAAAAAAAATTGTCCACATTTCGCCCTTTCAAGAAAGAAGTCCAGATCGCCTGCCCATTACAATCAGCTGCATCCATCTTCCCTCTTTCTCAAAATCCAGATCTCCATAAATTTCCCCATGCCAGCTGAACCCTAGAGTTTAGTTTAAGACTAGATAGAGATGTTGATGGTTGCATGCATGAAAATAATATTCCTTTGCAGCTCGAAGAACTCCTAGAAGAAGGCTTGGAGAAGAATCAGAGTTAGAGGCAAGGAGTGATGGCTCTATGGCTGAAAATGAAGAAGCTTATCCTTCATGATGAGAGAGAGAGAGAGAGAGAGAGCATCAACCATCTCTCTCTCTCTCTCAATCATGAAGGAGTTTCTTCATTTTCAGCTATAGAGCCATCACTCCTTGCCTCTAACTCTGATTCTTCTCCAAGCCTTCTTCTAGGAGTTCTTCGAGCTGCAAAGGAATATTTTTTTCATGCATGCAACCATCAACATCTTGCCACATAAGCCTACAGCTGCTCTGATAAGGAAATCACTTGCCTAGACAGATCCATCAAAATATCATCTAGTTATTATCAGTTCATGTGTCTAAGCCTTGCCATGGATCTGAGCACATCCCAGAAATCAAAAACTTGCTGTGATACCAAAACTTGGTGCAGCAAACAGGAAAGATGTGAAACCAGTAGGAAAAGAGATGATAAATAGCTTCGATTAGGTCAGGATTCCAGTAAAAAAAATTGGATTCAAACAGGGAGGATTCAAGAGAGCTCTCAAAGAAAATAATGTCTCCCCCTCCAAAAATAACCCCTTTAATAGATCAAACAGGAGCATCCTGAAATGCACCAACTAAAATTAATAACTTGAAGTCTCAAAGCAGTAATTCAATCAAATAAGGCAGTTAATTGAATAAAGCTGCCCTCTTTCTGTTGCAGATAAAACTCAAATAAAATTTAGATTGGTTTACAGCTGCCTTATTTTTGCTTATGTTTTCAAGAATTGCACTGTTCTGTGGGGGGTGTGTGTGTGTATAAAAATCTTTACATAATCGATGTAAATTTTTGTTTCACAGAGTTCAAATATGTCATTTTTTAACGTTTTTTAGAAGCTAAGCTGAATTTCTAAATTTCATCTGCTAATTTTCAAAATGATGACTGTAACATCAAAATAAAGATTCACCTTAAAACTTGCACATTGACTTAAGCAAAAAGGACAGGAAAATTCTTCAGTTACTGCAACTCAAGAAAATATGTCTGTTAGAAGCACTGCAGCATCGCAGTTAAATAGCACTGAAATATAAATACAAAAGTACAAAAATCTAGGAAAAAATAAAGAAAAGAAAAGCAACAACTGCAACAAATCATGCACGGCCTTTAAAGAAGTACTTGTCAAGAAGTAACATGCTAACTTCAAGAGATCAAGCTACGCTATAAAATAATGAGGCAAAGTTTCCAATTTACAAAAGAGAAGCGCCCTTTGATGAAGTCGCCAACAAGATGTAAGAAACAAACTTTAAGAGATCAAATTCACTATCATTAGACAAAAATACTGTTAACTTTATATTGTAATTGCCATTATTCCACACCCAACTAATTAGATGATAAAAATAATTCAATCCAAAACAAATTCATATTTTGGGTGCATAACATACTCATATTATCCTATACTGATTTAGTTCCTTGCACTAAAATATTTCTTTCGAAAAATCTAGATTATATAAGAAAATATTGAAATTTCATACTTCCATTAGAAAAACTAAGTAAAACTTTTATGTGAAAATGGAAAATTAAAAGTCCAGCTCGAATACTTCTTCTTCTTTTTTTGGTTTTTAAGTTCATACTCAACTTTTTAAAACATCTTTTTAATGCTTTCCAATTTTTTTGAATTTATCCCTCCTCAACCAAAAGCATGATAGAAAATACATGATGATTATTTCTCTACATGATGACGAAAACTCTGCCTTTATCCTTAAAAAAAATTGTTTTTTGTTAATAGTAATGCTGGCATGACTCAGTAGTAGGACAGTGTGAGTGCTATAGCTTCTAAGGGTCAGGGCAGAAGAAAAATAAAGAGGAAAAAATACTTCACAAAATGCCATCTTTTCATGTCTTAAAGAGAGAGATACAATGAAATAAAACCTTTAAATGTCTTCAGAACAGATATATACAATGAAACAAACTAAAAAAGGGGAAAACAACCACATGAACATATAGAACCAAATACCAATGAAGCCAATAATGAGGAGGAAGAGAGAGAGAGAGAGAGGAAAGTTAAGCATGATAACACCAATGAGTAATATTTTACACACACAGATAAGTAATTGAGGGAGTTAAGGAAACGTAGAGAACATAAAAATACTACCAGGACAAAGAAATTCACTATACCTTCAGTTTTCCGTACCGTTTTGTTATAGCCCCTATAGTTGAAAATTACATTTCCAGCACTCAACCTAGACAATAGTATGTAGCCAGAGTTGCTAAATGCTCAAAAAAGCAAACAAATAAACTTAGACTGATTAAGCAAGCATAGATTATATATATACATATATGTGTGTGTGTGTGTGTGTGTGTGTTTATGTGTGCACCATAAATTCATAAATTCCATTCTTTAACTTTTGCTTACCTCTTTTCATCGGTCAAAAACATTTATAAAAAAATTAAAGAAATAATTTCTACACAATGGAGAAGAAAGAAAATAATTGCATGAAAATGCCAAATAAATTGTAGATTAATCAAACAAGTACAGCACTTACGGTTGGAGATGGAGAAAGAAAAGACAATGGGGAGATGAGAAAAGCAAGGAGGTAATTCCCACAAGCATTCATACAATTCCAGGTCAGCTTTCTTATATATTTTTTGATAGCAAAAGAAGATGACTTTATTAGAGAAAGAAGAATGTACAAGAAGGAGAACAAGAAATCCTCCAAAACAGAAGAAAGAAAAAGATAAAATGAAAATAAAAGAACACTCAAACAATCAGGCTAACAAAGCCAACCAATCTGGTTCCTGAAACCTCACTCCTTTTAAACAACCAGCAGAAGCACACCAAAACAAGTCCAATGAATCTTCTCCCATAACAAAAGTTCACTCAGCTTTTTTTATAAATATACGATCATTTCTTTCAATCCATAAACCCCACAGAACTGCAAAAAACACACACACCCACAAATCATGAGCAACCTTCCTTTTACCAAAACTAGCAAAAGAAGTTGCCAACAAATCCTCCACCAGCTTCGGACAAACCCAATTTTTTTCCAAAAAGACCAAAAAATCCTATCCCATACATTCCAACCAAACAAGCAGTGCAAAAATAAATGAGACGGTGTTCCAAACTATCACGACCAAGAAAATATATATATCAGGAGAAAGTGCCCTGGAAGGTCTCCTACTCTGCCACAGATTGTTGGTGTTAACTTTATTAAGAACAACTACCAAATAAAAGCCTTGATCATTGAGGGAACTTTGACCTCCCAAGTTCCATATAATTCTATGGAATGGAAATGAAATATTAGCATAAGTCAAGTGGTCAAAAAAGGTTTTGCAAGAATAAGCCCTAGAAAAGTCTAAAGACCAAGAATGCCTATCCACCCCAAAGGAAAGACAACAAGTCCCCAATAACATCAACAAGGAAAACAACCCCTCTACCCCTCTATCATTAAAAGTTCTACGGAAATGGAAGTCCCCTGAAAATGAAAGACCTTCATAAATCAAAAGGAAGGAAATAACCTCATTATGACCCGAACTCAAATGATAAAGCCAAGGAAAAGAATATAATAAAGCAACATTACCCACCTATAAATCTTCCCAAAAACGAATACGAGAACCATTACCACAGACAAACTTAACGTCTTTTCTTAATATTAATAACAGAAAGACATGAAAGATAAAAATACCCCCACTCACATCACACAGCCACTTAACTAACATCTTCTTTTATAATACTCACCCTCAAGCTAGAGGGTAGTTGTTAGAATATTATATTTGATTCATATGAATCATATCAATTCCACACCAAATCCATTTTAATCTTACTAGCAAATCTAAAAACTACTTAATCATCTAAAACTACCCATTCACCTTGTCAATTTACAAATCGATTAGAATCCATTGATTTTTCACACAATTCTAGACCCCTCATACCCTGTTGACCTCACTGGTTTAAAACCCCAAAAACAATTTTTTTATTGCTTTTAGTTTTACGTGATTACCTTCCATTCCTTGATTATGTCAGTTTTGTGCTAAACAAGAGGAGAAAATAGAACTTGAGGTTGTATGTTGCCATCACAAAACCATTCTTCACTCTTGGACAAGTATAGTCAAAAGGGCAAAACACTCATTGGCTAAGGTATTAGTCATGGTTTGTTGTTTCTTAAGATTCAAAATTTTTTCTTTTAGTAGTTTGTTCCATTATTATCATTTTTTAAGTTAATTATTTTTTTCTTTTTAATTTGATAAAGAATATTTATGGAATATTTTTTTAATTGTTGATAAACACCAAAAGTTCAATTTTTTAAGTTGATAATTTTTTCCTTTTTAATTCGATAAAGAATATGTATGAAATATACATATTTTTAATTGTTTGTAAACACCAAAAGTTCAATTTTTTATTTTATTTTTATTTTTTCTGGATCCCTTCCTTTAACGGCATAAAGTTCTTTTTTTTTTTTACTAATATTTCTTTACTTATTCCCTTCCTATTCATTTGTTTAATGAAAGCATAGACACGAAATATTTTTTTTTTATTGTCAAAATTAAAATGTAATTAACTAATTTGCTTTTTGTTCGTGTATCAATATATGCATCTCATTTGGTTTTGAAAATTTATACCAAATCTTTTACAATTTGATTAGATTCCTGACTCCCAAAATTGAAATTTTAATTCACGATTCAAATCTCAATTTGACAACTATGCTAGAGGTGCACAAAAATACCTAACCCGAGCTTGTTACAACCATTAGACAAGGCAAGTTTAAATAAAGCTTTCCTAAAAACATTGACATCCACATATTACAAGAACGGATTCCTCGCAACCTTCTTGAACACAGCATCCCTCACAAAATGATAAGTCACCTTCAATGCATTGGCCTATCATAGAGCACTAGTTCACACGAAATATAATGACATCTTGAATATGACAAAACATATCTATGGGCTTCATTTACCCAAAATCCTATCATTGACATCAAAGATTTCAACCACATAAGCTCACCACCATAATTATCACAGCTCAATATTTTGCTTCACCATTGCTATAGTAGTTTCACAGTTTGTTTGATTTGACAAGTAACAATATTACCTCCCACAAATGTTAAGTATCCAATAGAAGACCTTCAGTCATCACCAATACTAGCCCAGTCTGCATCAAAGTATTCCATGATCTCACAATTTCTATTGCATTACATATCAAACCTATAAAATGAGAGCCTTAAGAGATACCATAGAATCCAACAAAAATAAAAAAAAATCCTAGTGTGGCTGTTTTGATTTTCCATAAACACGTTCATCGCCCCAACAAGAAGGATATATCACATATGGCGACAGTCAAGTAGATCAACTTGCCAGACATACTTGCAAACCAATTGCCTATATCAATGTTTTTGTCTTTAAAGTCTAATCCAACATCCTTAGACAACTTCATGTTGGGACCCAACAAGGGCATCAACTAGTTCTCACTTGGCAAGTCCAAGGTATATTTTTTTTATGCTATACAATCTCAATACCATCAAGTAACACAGTAGCCAAGTCCATTTGAAATTTTGCTTGAAGCCACTACTTGACATCTAGGAAGCACCGATATTGACACAAGACATGGACATGACATGATGTTGACACAACAATAAGGCAATTTCGAAAATTAAAAAAAAAAATGAGGACACAACATTGTCAACACGATAGGGATACAACAACAACAAAACCAAGCCTTAGTCCCACTAGGTGGGGTTGGCTATATGAATCATTTTCTGCCAATTTATGCGATCATGGACTATTTCTTTTGATTGATTCAAGGATATTAAATCCTTACTCACTATCTCCTCCCAAGTAATTTTAGGCCTACCCTTACCCATTCTATTGTCCCCCACAGTAACAAAGTCACTCTTCCTCATAGGTGCACTATGTGGCCTACATTGCAAGTGTTCATACCATCTGAGTCATCCCTCTCTTATCTTATCTTCTATAGGAGCTACACCTAACTTACCACAAATATGTTCATTCCTTAATTTATCTTTCAATGTTATAACACTCATCCATTTAAGCATTCTCATCTCATAAACTTTTACTTTTTAGATATTATGTTTCTTGCCCAACATTCTGATCCATATAGCATTACTGGTCTTATAACTGTCCTTTAAAACTTCTCTTTCAATTTAAAGGGTATTCTACGATCATAGATCACACTTGAAGCACTTCTCCATTTTACTCAACCTGCTTTAACTCTATGCATTATATCATCTTCAATTTCTCCTTCAGCATGCATAATAGATCCAAGGTATCGAAATCTACAAGTGCTATTTATTTCTTCATCATCAAATTTAACTTTGTCCCCAATATTCCTCCTACCATTACTAAAATTACATTTCATATATTCTGTCTTATTTCTACATATCCTAAAGCCTCTAGATTCCAAAGCTTCTCTCCATAATTCTAACTCAGCCTCAACTCCGTCCCTAATTTCATCAATTAATATAATATCATCTGCAAACAACATACACTATGGAACCACTTTTTGAATACTCTTAGTCAATTGGTCCTTCGCTAAAGTAAAAAGATAAGGACTCAAAGCACATCCTTAATGCACACCAATGGTGATTGGAAATTCTCTAGTTTCTCCATCTATAGTCCTTACACTAGTCATTGCTCCATCGTTCATATCCGGTATACCTACTACATACACCCTTTTTTTCTAAAACCCACCATAGAACTTCCCTAGGTATCCTATCATATGCTTTCTCAAGGTCAATAAAAATCATATGCAAGTCTCTCTTCTTTTCCCTAAATTTTTCCATTAATCTTCTTAAAAGATAAAAAGCTTCTATGGTAGATCTCCCAGGCATAAAACCAAATTGATTTTCTGAGACCTTTGTTTCTAACCTTAATCTTTGTTCAATTACTTTTTCCCATAGTTTCATCGTATGACTCATAAGTTTAATTCCACGATAGTTGTTACAATTTTGAATATCTCCTTTATTTTTGTATATAGGAATTAAAGCGTTTTTCCTCCATTCATCTGGCATTTTCTTATTTTTTACAATTGTATTAAATAAATTAGTTAACCATATAATTCTGTTATCACATAAGCATTTCCAAACTTCAATTGGGATGTTATCTTGTCCCATAGCTTTCCCATTTTTCATCTTTTTTAGTGCGAACTTAACTTCGTTAATTCTAATTTTGCGAATAAATCTCATATATTTTAGTCTTTTCCTTATTAGACAATTCTAAGTTTAAGCCTTCTATTTGGTTTTCATTAAACAACTTACTAAAGTAACTTCACCATCTTTCTTTAATGTCTTCGTCCTTAACCAAGACAATATCATCCTCACTTTTTATACATTTTACATTTCCTAAGTCCTTACTCTTCCATTCTCTAACTTTAGCAAGTTTAAATATATCTCTTTCCCTTTCTTTTGTACCTAATCTATCATACAAACTATTAAATGATCTATATTTAGCTTCACTAATGGCCCTTTTTTGCATCTTTTCTTGCCTCCATATATTTTTCAAAGTTATCTCTATTTCTACATTTTTGCCACGTTTTATACCAAATTCTTTGTCTTTATGATTTTTTGTACATCTTTATCCCACCGCCAACTCTCTTCGCTATTCGAGAATCTTCCCATTGATTCACCTAAAATATCTTTTGCTATCTTTTTAATAGAGCTAGCTCATCTATTCCAAAGAGTATTTGTATCTATCCCATCCTCTATGGTCCAATCGCCATCTTTAACCATTTTATCTTTAAATTTTATTATATTTTCTCCTTTTAGGCTCCACCATCTAGTTCTCTTACACTAGTTTATTTTATCCTTCTTTTTCTATTTTTTTATACATATATTTAACACTAAGACTCTATGTTGTGTGGTTAGGCTTTCACCTGGAATAACTTTACAATCCTTGCATGATAAACGATCTACCCTCCTAGTTAAAAAAAATCTATTTGACTTCTATTTTGTCCATTTTTAAAGGTTATTAAGTGTTCTCTTCTTAAAGCAAGTATTCATTATACTAAAATCATATGACATAGCGAAGTCTAAGATCATCTCCCTAGACTCATTTTTGTCTCCATATCCATATCCTTTATGTATCCTCTCATAATTTTTATATCTCTTCCAACGTGTCCATTCAGATCTCCTCCTATAAATATTTTCTCAATCCCTGATATGCCATATCTTCCCAAAATTGTCTCTTAAGATTTTTTGCTAAGCCGACTTGAGGAGCATAAGCACTAATGATATTTATTATCTCTTGTCCTAATACCATTTTGATTTTTATAATTCTATCCCCTACTCTAGTTACATCCACAACGCTATCTTTTAAGTTTTTGTCTATAATAATGCCTACTCCATTCTTATGTTTTTCTTTTCCAGTGTACCAAAGTTTAAATCCTGATTTATCAATTTCTCTAACTTTTTCCCCCACCCACTTAGTTTCTTGAAGGCAAATTTTGTTAATTCTTCTTTTGATCATTGTATCCACAATTTCCATGCTTTTACCCATAAGTGTTCCTATATTCCAAGTTGCTAATCAAATCCTAGTTTCCTGAACTAACGTCTTTACCTGCCCACATCCAAAATTATGCAGGAACCCTTGCATATTTGACACCGTACCCAGGGGCCGACACAGTGCATCACTTCGGGGCGACGACCTAGCCCACCCTCGCACACTTTTCACTACACCCGGGTGGTTCAAGTGCAACATGTCGCTTGTAGGGGACGCCCCAGCAAATATTCAGAAAGGACTCATATCATAGTGATCTGACAAATTTTACGCTAGCTATCAACTACCTAATGCAACCCTCCTCCTTTACCAGGGCTTGGGACCCGTGTGTGAAAAAATTAGGAAATTAAGTGCATCACAGGCGGAGTCGTCAACACGATAGGGATACGTTAATTAACTAATAAAAGGGTGTTTCAGATCACAAGGCTCCTTGCTTTGCGAGGGTAGGGGGAGCTCCGTCAAAGATTATGCAGCTTTTACCCTACTTTTATGTAGAGAGGTTGTTTCCTTGGACTCGAACCCATGACCAACTAGGCAGTCACAAAGGAGTAACCTTACTATTGATCCAAGGCCCGCCCTCAAAAATGTTAGGTGGTACCCCACCCATGTGGTGGGACCCACTTCTTTTAACAAATAAAGGGTGTCCCTGAGCCACAAGGCTCCCTGCTTTGCAAGGGTAGGGATCAACTTTGGTTTAAACTGAAATATAAGCATCATTTATGCAAAATTATCAATTTCACTTTTTACAAACTACACTTACACAACCAATACATTTATATTATGGAGCATTGGTCCAACACCCGAAAAAAAAAAATCAAGGGCATGGCTCATGGTGAGCAATGGACATAACTGATCAAGAAATTCAAATTCAAAAAAAAAAACAGGATTAATAAAGATTGGCTAGTCAATGATGGCTTTAGACATAGGGGGCATTTTGAGGGCTAAGAGGTGGAATAGTGCACTACAAGCCTCAATTAGTGCTGCAAGGGCTCCAAAGTCCTACCACTATAATGTCAAAGAACCTCTTGACTCTCAATCTCCCAACTTTTCCACCATTTTTTTTTTTTTTTTTTTTTTTGTGCATTTTGTTAATAGATTTAAAGTGGGGGCAACAAAACGCAGTGTCTTGGTGCAAGAAGTGTCCTGGAGGTGTCTTTGCAATGTTAGGAACTATGTGTCATAGTTGTTTCCAAAAATGAAGATAAATGAACTATTTTTTTATAACAAAAGAAGAGATTCCATTGATAAGAGAAGAATTTTTTTTTCAAGAAAAAAAAAAAGGAGAAAAAGACTTCTCCCATCAAAATTCTGGAATAATCAAGAAAAAATAAACTAATAAAACAAAAAAAAAACTAGAAAAAATCAGACCAAAAGATTCCTCCATTCTCACTGAACCTCAAAAAAGCTAAATGCCTTAAAGCAACCAAAGACAACACACCATAAAGAGGCCAGGCATTGAATCTTCTCCTGAACCAGCTACTAAAAAAAAAAATTTGATAGCTGTTAGTCGTTATTTAGTCATTTAGCATTATTATTATTATTTCTTAGAGTTATGTTAATAACTGTGAGTTAGTAAGGGTATTATGGTCATTGGAATTGTACATGACATATTATAAATAGAGGGAGAGACCTATCATTGAGGTAAGGTCTTCCATTTTACCCAATTATTCAAAATGGTATCTGAGCAAGATCCGAATCAAACCCTAAATGCATAACCACTGCTAATCAAACCCTAAATGTCGTAATACCACGCAACCTGCTGCAGTAGAAGGGTCATCAGCATCACCAAAGTCCAGGAACAGCTTCAGCAGTTGCCAGAAAATACTGCAGTCACTGGAAAAATCCTGGATACTGCTTCCTCTTCAACACCTCAAGAAAATACCTCATATTTTGCAAAACTAAATACATACCAAGCCACACAACCTGCCAATCTGCCAGCCCTCAAAATTTCATAGTCAGAGGATACCCCACGTGTCCCCACATGCCGGCACGGGAGACTTTTTTGAGCAGCCATTTTGCTCTGACTTCCTCCCTAATGTCTTGAATCCTTCTTCACACAAAAATACCAAGCTGTTTGTCATCTTTTTTCAAAGGTATCACCTTTTCTAGTTGTTCATGTGCGGCATTCCAGAAATGTTTGCTTGCTAATGCCTGAAGCTGTTGGTTCAGTAATTATAGAGTTCACTGAGGCCTGAAAAAGTGATATTGCTGTGTTCTTGATTCGTTTTTAATCTTGTTCATTGTGTGCTTGAGGTTTTCTTCGGTTGTCAAATATTGTGTGTTAGGATGGTGACCATGAATTCCAGGAGAATGTTGTTCGCTGTGTACTTCAGATTTGGTACTGTTACAGCTGCATGTTGGTTTCTTGGGGATGTGTTTAAGTCTCTTGGAGCCAGGGCAGCATTTATACATTGATTTTGTAGGGTTGTGGCAATGCTATGTCCAGTTGTTTAATTCTCTTGGAGCATTAGCAGCATTTATACATTGATTTTGCAGGGATGAGGCAGTGCTATCCCGTTGTTGGTGGCTCGTTCATGGTTGAATCAACAGTTGACTCATTTGTGTTTGGTTCGGTTGGTCTGTAAATTCACTTATGGTTGTTTTCATTTGGTCCAAAAGTTCACTTTGGAATCCCAAGAGTATTTTGTTAGCTGTGTATTTCTGATTTGTTGCTGTATCAATGTTGTGTGTGTTGGGATGGCATCCTTAACTCCCAAAAGTTTGTTTCCATTATCAGGCATTTGTTCAGGTGAACAGCATACTATAACCATCTCAGAGGAAGAGTATTCAAGGTTCCAACAGTATCAAACATCCCAATAAGCATCTCATCACATTGCATCTTTTGCTCAGAAGAGACTTCAGTTTGTATGTCATTTGGTATCTCTCCCACTAGTCCTTTGATTATTGATTCTGCTGCTACTGACCATGTGACAGGTGTAACCAACTTCTGTTCAGCCCTCCAATATTCTAAAAATCTACCTCAAGTTACCCTTGCTAGTGGGTCCACATTATAGTTAAAGGGATAGGAATAGTAAATCCTACTCCCTCCATCTTTCTTTCTTTTGTTTTATACATTCCTAAGTCCCCATTCAATCTTATGTCAGTTAGTAAGCTTACAAAGGCACTAAATTGCTGTATAACCTTATTTCCTAATTCTGTGATTATTCAGGATCTGAAGACAAGGAAGACGGTACAGGATGTGAGACTTGTGGACTCTACTACTTTTGAGTCGCTATCTTCTCCCATTTCCTGTACAGTCACTGCTAAACCACTTCAAATCCATTGTCGCCTTGGCCATTCATCCATGGACAAATTAAAACAGCTAGTTCCTGCCTTAAGTCCTATTTCTAGTCTTGAGCGCGAGTCTTGTCAATTGGCAAAACATCATCATGCTCCCTTTGCTTCCCAAGTCAACAAACGGGCAAATAGTCCTTTCATGCTCATCCATTCCGATGTCTGTAGTCCAAGTCGTGTCACGTCAAAATTAGGGTTTTGGTACTTTGTTACATTTTTCAACGACTATTCCATGGTTGTATTTAATGAAAGATCATTTTGAGTAGTTTAATATATTTTGTGCCTTATATTCTCAAATAAAGACTAGGTTTGCTATGCCAATCAAGATACTTCGTAGAGATAATGCTAAGGAGTACTTCAATACCCAATTTAGTACCTACATGACTAATTCTAATATGATCCATTAGCCTTCTTGTGCCCACACTCCACAGCAAAATGGAGTTGCAGAATGGAAAAACAGACATATTCTCAAAGTCACTCTTACACTATTGTATCAAATGAATGTCCCCAAAATTTTTTAGAGTGATGTCATGGTCACTGCTTGCTCTCTCATTAATAAAAGGCCATCCATTGTCCTTGGTGGTAAAATCTCATATTCAGTTATCTTCCCTAAGGCTCCTTTGTCCTCCCTTCCTCCTTGTATATTTGGTTGTGTGTCTTTTGTCCATTAGTAAACTCCAAGAACGGATTAGTTGAATCCTCATGCCATCAAATGCATTTTTCTAAGGTATTCCTATACTTAAAAGGGCATACTACTCTGATTTCTTGAGTTCTATTGACATTAATGTGTCTCTTCCTATACCTTGTCTTTCAGATCCTAACCTAATATCTATGCCCAATCCTCCAACATCTTCATCTAGTTTGAGTCCTTCTCGTCTCTTGGATCATCCCAATTTGCACGTATACACACGGCGACTCAAGGCAGGAAAGCCTCCTCTAGCTTCCACTTCCACGCCTTTAGTTCCCTCGTCAGATGATCCTATTTCCCAAGATATTGATCCGCCCATTGCTATTCAAAAAGGTAAATGTAGTTGTACCCAACATCCAATCTCTAATTTTATTTGTTATTACTTCTTGTCACCCTCATATTACTATTTTGTTAGTGCTTTGTCTTTTGTTGGCCCAACACAATCTATTTCTAAAGCCTTATACCATTTTGGGTGGACGAATTCAATGAAAAAAGAGATGCGTGCTCTACAAGATAATGATACTTGGGATTTAGTACATCTTCTTCCTAATAAATCAGTGGTTGGATGTCATTGGGTGTACACTGTGAAGGTTAACCCACATGGTTCCATGGCTCGATTGAAGGCCCGCCTTGTTGCTAAGTGATATACTTAGGTGTATGGCTTAGACTATTCAGACACATTCTCCCCCGTAGCCAAACTCGCCTTAGTACATTTGTTCATCTCCTTAACCACCACCTATTATTGGCCTCTACACCAAGTAGACATTAAGAATGCTTTCCTACATGGTGATCTTCAGGAGGAGGTCTATATGGAGCAACCATCTGGGTTTGTTACTCAATGGGGGTCAGGCTTAGTGTGTCATCTCAAGAAATCGCTATATGGTTTAAAACAGCCCACAAGTGCATGGTTTGGTCGCTTCAATACTATAGTACTTGAGTTTGGCCTTCAACGGTGTACAGTAGATCATTCTATATTTTATCACCATACTCCATCTGGAAGGACTTTGCTTATAATGTATGTGGATGATATTGTGATTACTGGTGATGATGATCAAGGTAAAGAATTTCTTAAAAACTAAGTTTCAGACAAAGGAATTGGACCATTGAAGTACTTCTTGGGTATAAAAGTATCGAGATCTTGTACAAGAACTGTCTTGTCTCCGAGGAAGTATGTTCTTGATCTTTTAAAGGAGATGGGAATGTCGGGATCCATAACTGTTGATACACCCATGGATCCCAATAATAAGTTACTACCAGTTATGGATGATTTGTTGCCTAACCTAGGAAGGTACTGAAGACTTATTGGAAAGTTGAATTATCTTACAGTCACTCAACCAGATATATCCTTCACAACAAGTATTGTGGCTTGTGAGTCAATTTCTCAATTCCCAGAGAACAAATCAATGGGATGCAGTAATTCGCATTTTGAAATATCTCAAAGGTGCACCAAGGAGAGGTCTCTTATATTAGGATCGAGGCCAAACCTATATTTAGGGATATGCAAATGCAAATTGGGTTGGGTCGCCTTCCAACTGAAGATCCACAACCGGCTATTGTATCTTTGTCGGTGGTAATTTGGTGTCTTGAAAAAGTAAGAAACAAACTGTGGTGGCCAGGTCAAGTGTTGAGTCAAAGTATATGGCTATGGCACACACTATATAAGAACTTGTTTGGTTGAAGAACATGTTGAAAGAATTAGATTTTCCACGTTCTCAGCCTATGGAGTAAATGTGTGATAATCAACATGCTATTTATATTACCTACAACCCGGTCTTCCATGAGCGGACAAATCACATTGAAGTTGATTGCCACTTTATTCAAGAAAAACTTGTACAAAAGCTTAGTACAACTACTCATGTGAAGTCTGAGTCTCAGCTTGCTAATTTATTCACTAAAGCTTTGGGAGGTGCTCGGGTGAAATTCATTTGTAACAAGCTAGGAGCATATATATGCTCTAGCTTGAGGGGGAGTGTTAGTGGTTGTTTAGTCATTTAGCATTGTTATTTTTATGTGTTAAGAGTTATGTTAATAGGTGTTAGTAAGGGTGTTATGGTCATTGGTATTATACATGACATATATTATAAATAGAGGGAGAAACCTATCATTGAGGTAAGGTCTTCCACTTTACCCAATTGTTCAACAATAGCAAAAGAAGAGATTTTATTGATAAGAGAGGAATTTACAAAAAAGGAGAAAAAAACTTATCCCATCAAAACATTGGAAAAATCCAAAAAAAAAACAAAAAACAAAAAGATGAATATTAGGGAAAAAAAATAATAATAATCAGAGCAAAAGATTCCTCCATTCCGTTGAACCTTTGAAAAACTAACTCCCTTAAAGCAACCAAAACCAACACACCACAAAGAAGCTAAGGTACTGAACCTTCTCCCAAACCAGCTGCCAATTCAATTTTCTCCCTAAAAAATATGTGCATTGCGCTCCAACCATAATTCCCATAACACTGCAAAAATGCCGCATTTCCGCAGAGCAACCCTCTCCTTTCTTCTACCAAAACCCTCAAAAGAAATACACAACAATTCCTCCATCAATGTCAGGCAGACCCAAGATTCTCCCATTACACCAAAAAAATTATTCCAGCTTCTCCATGCATAGTCACAATGTAAAAATAGATCCACCTGAAAGCCTTAATATTGGGGGGAGCTTTTGCCTTCTAAATAGATGAATAAAGGGGAAAACAAGAAATGGAATGGATCAAAAATTCAAAAAGAAAGATTTGCAAGAAGACACCCCAAATGATCCAAAACCTAGGACCAAATATCCCTAGCTGATGAAAGATGACAGAGTTTCAATAATGACAGCAAGGATGAAATTTCCACCAGTTCTCTATCGTTAGAGATCTTCTAAAATGAAAGTTCCATGAAACTAGAGGACTATCTGAGTCGAGCACAAAGAAAGAAATCATATTATCTTGCCCTCAACTCAAACAATAAAGATGAGGAAAAGATGTGGCTAGAATATCATTCCCAAACAACGGGTCTTTCCCCAAAATCAAATCCAAGAACCCATCACCACAACAAATTTAATGTGAGGCGTAAACAAAGAATAAATTTGTAAAATAGATCTCCATGGGCTCTCCGATGAACACAGTAAACTAACATCGGTATTCCACCCAATATTTGCTTCCAATCACACTATGCCAAAATGAGTGATCTTCTAAGGGAAAACACCATAACAGCTGTCAATTCCATTTTGACCCTGAAAAAATTTTTGCAATACTCAACAACCATAATCCCCACAACATTGCAAAAATGCTGCATTTCCAAAGTGCATCCCTCTCCTTCCTTCTTCCAGATCCCAAATAAATAGACAATGACACCAGGCAAACCCAAGTTTCTCCCACCAAATAATTTATTCTAGATTCTCCAAGTATAATCAAATGTAAAAAAAGATGAGGTGTCATTTTAGAATTCAAGTAACAGAGCACACAAACATCTAGAGATAAGGCCTTCAAAGATCTCCTGATTTGCAACAGGCTATTAGTATTGATTTTATTAAGCACAATCAGCCAAATGAAAGCCTTAATTCTTAGAGGAGCTTTGACCTTCTAAAATAAATGAATATACGAGAAAGAAAAAAATTGGGATGGCCAAAAAATCAAAAGGTGCACAGCAGGGCATGCAGTCAAAAAGATGTCTCACTCTCTCCTTTACTCCTCTCTCTCCCTATCCCTCTTGCGATACATTTCCTCTTTCCACTTTGCGTTTTGATTATATGGATTTCTAGCAGTAGGTATGCTAAATTGATTAATGCAGATCAAAGGTAAGTCCTTCAATCTGCATATAGGCAAGGGTGGAAAGAATCAGTTTTTGCTTGTGGTCTAGAATAATGTCTCTCGGAATAGGTGGGTTAGGTTTCCTAAAGAAGCAGTGATTTGGTTTGCTGATGGTTTGTCTTCCTTCGAAAGGATGCAGAGGGGATTTTGTACTTTTCAATTGGGATTCACTAAGCATTGGATGTCAATAAGGTGGATGAAGGTGGGAAAGTATTTGGAATTAGGGTAGGGTTGGAAGCAGAAGAAATTTTCAATGTTTATTCTTATAGGAGCAAATGACAATGGGTAGCAAAGCTTTGCAAGAGATTTTTACAAGATATCAAAGGTGTTTCATGAGGATTCGAGAGGTGTTGGGGCTGACAATTCTTCACGCCAAAGTTTGTGGAGTAGGGCAGTGTTGGAAGGCAAATGGAGGGAAGGAGAGGGTCACAGGAGCCAAGTTTATCTTGGGAATCAGGGTGTGTTGGCCAGGAAAAAAGGATTGTGTCGCTGGTATGGAGATGCGCTGCATCTGATCAATCTTGGGGCCATCGCAAATTGTTTGGAAATCATCAACCATAGTGTGAAGGATTCTAGGGTTTTTGATAGCGTTGCGAAAATCTCAGAGCCGACTAAGGTTGTTTTCAGGGAGGAGGCTTCAAAAAGAATTGGATTGGGTTGTATGTTACACGTGTTGGACCTAGCCTAAGTTATTGAAAAAAGGAGGTTTTCTTTTTTTGACTAAATTGGGCCAATTATTTGAACAAGCCCAATGTGTTGATAAGTCTGCCTCTATGGATCCAAAGGAAGGCTCTCTTCATATAAGCTTCCAAAAGAAGGGTCAAGAGGGTACTCAAGCCCATACACGCAATAGTGGCGACTCGAGTATTTCTACTTCCTCATTGATTCTAGATAAAGGGCAAGCACAAAATTTTGTTCCTAGATACCAAAAAATAAGTATGGGGGAGGAGGTCTCAAAAAATCCTAATATTGGAATCCAAACCCAACATCCAAATTCCCAATATATGAGTCTGAATGATCAACAAATTCAGAATTCTAGCAGTTTAGTTTTGAAACAAGATGGTGCTGCTAAAATTGTATCATGTTTTGAGGAGGTAGTAGAAGTTGGTGCGGAAAAGAATAAAAAAGAAGAAGCTGGATTTGGGGTGAAATCTGTTGATCATTGTTTTAACATAGATAGATTTTATGGTAATAAGGTTTATGCTCATAGGGGAGTGGCTTGTATGAGTGCTGAAATGAAGAAGGTTTTTGAAGAAAATAAAGAAATTTCGGGTGAATTAGTGCCAAAGTTACTGAGGAGAAATTCTAAAGGAGAGTGTAGTATTGTGGAAGACCCAAATGCTAAGATGAAGGCTAGGTGTAGTAATGAGGTTAGTAAAGGAAAAAAAAATGGTAAAGAAATGGGGGATTTTTCAGATTCAGAGAGTGAAGATATTTTTGGAAGATTGTTTGTGGAGTGGTTGCTATTGGATAAGAATTGAGAACCATATAGGAACATTTCTTATTCCTGAGATGAAATACAGGATTTATAGTATGTTCATTTTTGGTAATCGAGAACCATTGGAAGATTTGGAGGGAGTTTCTATTTTTGATAATGATGGAGTGGTGAACAAGTTTCAACATAGGGAGAGGAATTCTGCCTACACGTATGGTGGAGATTCCTGAGAAGGATACAAAAGTGCAAAATCTTTTAGGTAAAATGGATTTGAAATTGAGTGATATTGGAGGAAATGAAATATGTATAGATGGTGGTAAAAACTGAAAGAACTTAATAATTTGCGTATAAAATTGTTAATGAGCCCTATAACTTATGAGCGGGAAAAAAAAAAGGTGCAGAAAAAATTTAAGAATCTAGATTCTTCTATTAACTATAGGGAAGGGAGGAAAACGAGTGAATTAATGAAAAATGTCAGTTGGAATGTAATAGGGTTGGAATATTTTAGCAAGAGGGGGTTAATAAAAGAGGTCCTTCTTAGATATTCCCCTGATATGGTTCTGATTCAAAAGATTAAACTTGAGAATATTGATTTTTTTTGGGTTGGGGGGGTGGTGTTGTTAAAGGGATTTGTGAAGAACATAATAAGGATTGGGCCTTCATACCTTCTCAAGGGTCAGTGGATAGTATTTTGGTGATGTAAGATACTCGCTCTATTGTTAAAGTGGATAGCCAGTTTCCGTTTTAGTAGATGTGATCGGCCAAGGTCATTTGTGGGTTTCATTAGTAGATGTGATTGGCCAGGGTCATTGGTGGGTTTCGCCGGCATATGGCCATTCTAGACCAAACCTTAGGAGCTTTTTTGGGATGAGCTTTGTTATGTGTATGGCTATTGTGCTCCTAATTGGATTGTGGGAGGTGATTTTAATGCAATAAGGTTTCCCCAAGAGAAGAAAGGAGTTACTGCTACTATGCTCAATTTTGACTCCTTTATTTGGGAGTGTGGTTTGAGAGACCTTCATCTTGATAATTCTAATTTTACGTGGTTGGTGGATGAGGCTAGAGTGGTAGCGAGTAGGCTTGATAGATTCCTTTAGGTATGGAGTGGGAGGACGAGTTCCCTAATCTCTTTCAATCTATTTTACCTAGGCCCACTTTTGACCACTTTCACTTCTTATTGGAATCAAGGAAGGTTGCCTGGGGACCTACTCCTTTTAGGTTTGAAAATATGTGGTTGGATCATGATTCCTTTCAGCCCTTAGTCATGAATTCTTGAAATAAGGATGTGGCGAGGGGTTGGGAAGGCTTTAGATTCATGAAAAAACCAAGAAGGTTAAAAGAGAAGTTGAAAGACTGGAATTGGAAGGTGTTTGGAGAGTCGGAGACTTAAGATTTAGAAAGGCTAGTATCATAGAAGAGTTGGTTGAGTTAGGTAGTAAGGAATAAATCATATTGTTTAGAGGGAAGAAGAGATAAGAAGAGTATCTTTGAAGAATGAATTGGAGGACGTGATTTTCAAGGAAATGAGACATTGGAGGTAGAAGATGGAGTTTAAATGGATCAAAAATGGTGATTGTAACTAAAGATTTTTCATAGGATAGCTGCTGGGAAAATGAGGAAGAATTTGCCTAGGGAGTTGGAAGTGGATAGTGGGGTCATTATATCCGATCAAAGTCAAATTGCTTCTGAAATCACTGAGAATTATTCTAATTTGTATTTCGACGAGGATGATAGCAGCCTATGGTTGAAGAATTAGAGTGGACCCTTTATCTGGTGAGGAGGTGGTTTGGTTGGAGAGACCTTTCGAGGGAGAATAAGTGAGAGGTACAGTTTTTGGGATGGAGAGGAAAAAAGCTCCAAGACCCAACAATTTTAATATGGCTTTCTTCCAAGATTGTTGGAAGGTGGATAAGGATGAATTGCTTAAGGTCTTTGATGAATTTTATGGGAATGGGATTTTAAGCAAGAGTATCAATTCCACTTTCATAACTGAAGTGCCAAAAAAGATCAAATCCATTAAAATTTTGGACTTTAGACCTCTTAGCTTAATTTGCATTGTTTGTAAGATCATCACTAAAGTGTTAGCTAATAGGCTGAGTACAGTGCTTGATAGGACTATTTCTAAGGCTCAAAGTGCATTTGTGGAGACTAGCCAGATTGTGAATGCAATTCTGTTTGTTAATGGGGTTGTGTAGGATATCCAAAGAAGGAAAAAGAAAGGAATCACCTTTAAGTTAGATTTTGAGAAAGCTTATGACAGAATGAACTAAAGGTCGATAAGATTTTTGTGTGGAAGGGGTTTGACAAGAGATGGCGGCATTGGATTAGAGGCTGTTTGCATAATGTGAGCTACTCGGTTTTAGTGAATGGCGAATCTAAATCTTGGTTTAAGGCTACGAGAGGGATTAGGTAAGATGACCCTCTTTGCCCATTTTCATTTGTTTTAGCGGCTGATACTTTGAGTAGGATGGTGGATGGGGCAATGGATAGAGGTTTAGTGAAAGGTTTGGAGGTGGGGAGAGAGGGAGTCAGGGTATTTCAGTTTGCCAATGACACTATTTTTTTTCTAGAGGACCATAAACCATCCTTTGTGAAGATTTTAGGTCTCCTTCACGTTTTCAAAACAATTTCTAGGCTTAATATTAATATAGGATATAGCGGTATCACAGCTATCAATATGTTTGTTGAGTGTTAGGGAGCTCTGCAAAGGTGGGGGTGTAGTGTAGTGTAGTGTAGTGTTTTGGATTGGCTGCTGTTCTATCTTGGGTTTCCTTTGGGTGTAACCCTAGATCTACTAGCTTTTGCGATCCTGCTGTGGAAAGGGTTTCTAAGAGACTGAATGGATGGAAAGGTGCTCCTTTTCCTCTTAGAGTTAAAATTACACTTATCCAGGCTTGTCTTTCTAGTATCTCTTTATATTTTCTTTCAATTTTCAAGATTCCAACTGATGGTTGCTAAAACGATTAAGAAGATAAAGAGGGATTTCTTGTGGTCATGGGTAGCGGGTTTAGGGATCATCTAGTAAGTTGGGGAGTGGTGGGTTGGTCTAAACAGGAGGGTGGTTTGGGTATTGGAAATCTGGTATCTAAAAACACGGCTCTTTTGGCTAAATGGCTTTGGCAGTTTCGGCTATAGAGAATACTTCCCGTGGCATTTGGTTGTTAAAAGTAAGAATGGATTAAGCGAGAACGGGTGGGATACTAATTTGAGGTTTAGATGTTCTTCAAAGAGTCCGTGGAAAGCTCTCTCAAAGTTATCCCCTCTTCATTCCCCATATTAAAATCCTAGTGGGAAGAGGTAGTAATATCCATTTTTGGAAAGATCCTTGGTTGGGGAATGTAGTTTTGTCCACCTTTTTCTATGCTTTTTTCGTCTATGCTCAGGGCAGGAAGGGTCCATTTTTTTCTTTTTTGTTGATCCAAGTGGTCCTTTGCCTTCTTGGGATTTCCACTTTCGAAGATCATTAAATGATAGGGAGATGGTAGAGCTATCCTCTTTGCTAGTATTGTTGAATAAATATCGTGTTTCTTTAGAGGACGATAGGCAATCTAGGTCTTCGGATCCTTCAGGGGTCTACTTGTGAAAATTCTTCGTGATTTTTTTAATAGGTCTAAATTATCTTTTCCTCTCATTTGGAAGGCCAAAGCCCCCTTTAAAATTAAGGCTTTTATCTGGTTGGTTGCACTTGATAGAATTAATATTAATAACATGCTGCAGGTTAGGAGATCTTTGAAAGCTATATCTCCAGACATATGAGTCCTCTGCTTTAATTGTTCAGACTCATCATTGCATTTGTTCATTCACTGTGACTATGCTTGGAGGGTTGGGAATAAGTTATTTGGTAATTTAGGCGAATGTTGGGTGAGCTCCAAGACAGTTGAAGATTTTTTGGCAGTGTATTTTGCTGGCTTTGGCAGGAAAAAAGGACAGGACAGTGCTTTGGAGATGTGCATTTTTTACAGTCTTTTGGGGGCTGTGGATGGAGCATAATGTGTGCATTTTTCTAGGGAAGAAGTTTTCTCAGTTTCTGGTTTGGGAAAAGACACATTATTTCGTTTCTCTGTGGTGTGTGGATCAAGGGAATTTTAAGGGAGTGAGTATTTATGATATTCAGCATGATTGGCATTATGTGTTGGATTTTTAGTTTGTGCTGGTTTTCTTCCCTTCGGTTTTTTTCTCTTCTGCTTTTTAGTCTTAGGTTGTTTCTTATTCTCCTAGTTCTATATTCTTATTCTATTCATGAAAATCGTTGTTTCTTATTCTCCTAGTTCTATATTCTTATTCTATTAATGAAAATCTTCTTTTATTATCAAAAAAACAAAATGCACCCCCGATGACCTAAAGCCCAAGACCAAGTATTCCTAGCTGAAGAAAGACAACAATTGCTCAATAACGAAAAGGAGGAAAGTTTCATCAACTCTTTCTCATTTAGAGATCTTTTGAAATGAAAGTTCCAAGAAACCAAAAGGCTACCCCTGAGTCACAAAGAAGGAAGTCATACTATTTTGTCCTGAGCTCAAACAAAAGCGACAAGGAAAAGATCTGACTAAAACACCATTCTCCAACCACAGATCTTTCCAAAAAAAAATCCGAGAACCCCTCTCCACTAAAATTGACACGTGCTGTGCAAGGCATGTGTCAGTATCTGACTGTCAAACACCGATACTTCACACCCAGAAGTTTCAGTATTTCCTAGCATGACATCAGCAATTATGCTTTGGTCACTGCCAATGATGATGATATCATCATCAACACAAACTACTTAAGTACCACACGTCTCATCTATACGAACAAACCAAATGATCAAAGTAGCACTAGATAAAACCAAATAAGTAACCATCATGCTAAATTCGTCAAACCAAGCTCAAGGAGACTTCTTAAGACCAGAAGACATAAATGGCCTTATGCAACCTACATACCATATCACCCCCTCCACACTCCTGAGCAACATACCTAGGAGGTTGCACCATGTACCTCTTCTTACAAGAAGGCATTCTTCACACCCGATTTGTACAGAGGCAATCAAAACTAACTGCCAACGATAAAGGAATTAAATCAAATATGATAGATGATCTAACGGATCAATACCACATGTTTTACCCCTTCGCAATGAATCAAACCTTAAGCCATTTGATAGAGAGTTCTGATGGTGCAGACCCAATGACACCTAACCAACTCCTTAATAGAATGACAATCCACCAAGTCCCCATGTCTCTAAAGTAGTGAAGGCATCCATTCTACATCCATTGAATGCTTCTATCCATGGCTAGCCAATGCTTGAACATGCGAGTACGAGAAAGGAACAAAGAAACAGACAAAGCAAAATAAGGAATAGGACCAGGTACGTGAAGAATTGAAACACAATCAGCAGTAGGATAAGCAAATATGGACTATTGAGTACATGTCGGCTACCCATCCATCTCAAGCCCTCCGCCAATCCTCTTCTTTGTCTAGAGTTCCTAAATAACACAATGAGAAGGAAATAAAGTTACAAAACAGGCATGAGAACTAGTTAATTGACTAATTAATAACCAGTTCAAGAGATATTTAGGCATATATAACACAAAGGGAAAAAGGAATAGAAGGAAACAAATGAAAATTGGCAAAACTAGAAACCAATGTAACCTAACCATAAACATAAGTAACCTTAGAGTGCAAAGTAGCGGATTTCGAGGACTAAAATAAATTAGAACTACATGTTGTATCAGAGGAGGTACAAGAATGAATGGCCAATGGTGAGGAGAGTGAATAGGCAAGAAGCCCAACTTGATGCTGCAGTGACACTAGATGTAGAAGCTAAGTCTGGAGTTGTTGAAACATGCGGATAAGATTGTTATACTCCTCTTGGTACACGACAATAAATGACATAACTCCCAAAGTGGCCAGGTACACTTTAAGTGTCATGAGTAGAATCACCCTTAGTACACACTTATTGGCCCTAGTCAGTTTCCATGGCGACCCCAACAGCAATCAAGAATGATTTTCCTTGCCACAATGGTGCAATTTTGGTGCCTAAGCGAACTCTGAGGACGTGTTTTGACAAATTCAGCATAGTTATTTCTGCATTTGGGATTTTATAATGCTATTTTGATCATTTCGTGTTCCTCAGAAAGGAGGTCTTGTGGTTTATGTTGATGCTACCGTGATCATAGGTAGTGACTCCAAGTGAATTGCAGATTTTATGATGCAATTTTGATCATTTTTTTGCTTTTTTCAGAAAGAAGTCTCGTGGTTTATGTTGACACTGCTGTGATCACAGGTAGTGACTCCAAGAGAATTGCAGATGTGAATTGTTGGTTTCTCAAGTAGTTCCAACCAACGGCCTGGCCATCCTTCATTAGTTCGTTGGTATTAAGCATGAGTAGCAAAAGATAAATCTTATTGTAACATAAATATATTTTAGATTTTCTATATAAGACCAAGCAGAACATTTGTTCACTAAGAGCATAGCATGTTTAGACCTCCTTGCACCAAGGTGAGGTTGAGTGATATTTATGCACCCCCAATTTGAAGAGGAGTGTTAAAAAGCATTAGTTATAGACTATGGTATGGGTTGTACATGTTTTATCTGTTAGGGGATTTTTTGTCCTCAAAATATATATTTAAAAAGTGAAACTAATCTGGGAGGGCTATCCTCCTCTGGCCAACTCTATTCTCTCCTTCTCACTCCCTTGGGACTTCTCTCATCCAAACCTGCTGATACTTGCCTTATTGATCAAATAGCTCAGGACCACAACAATATCATGTCCAGTTTAAATTTACAATGAGGGCATAGAAGAATCACTCTAATAGACACATGAGCTGCAATAGATTCGCATATCTCTGAAAGGAGAACAAGAAAGGCTGAACAAGACAGCAAAGTTAAGGATTAAAAAATTTAAGATGTACGGATGTCAAAATCAATGAGCTGTATTGTCCATAAAAATTCATGCTCAAGGCAGTTTTCATCTGTTTCTTTCTGGACTAAACAGTTCTCCAGTTAGAATCCTTCTCCTTACCATAGGAAGCCTTCTCCTGCATGTTACATCAGGAAATCCCCCAATAATTTGTAATAAGCTGCATTGTTTTCACAATATTTCTTTCAGATCTTCTTTGTTATCTTTTCTAGGATTAGAGATGATATAATTACTGTATTCAACATATGCAAAGACATCAGAAAATCACACTGAAGTCCAAACATTGGCATACTTCACCGTCAACATCCAAGCACCCACAAAGCTCCCTTTGAGAAAATTCAGACAGATGGTCTATGACTCAAACACTCCACACCCATTTTTAAACATAAAGCAAATAATAGAAAGGTTGACAGTGATAAAGTACAAATTCCCATTCTTTTGGAAAAAATGGTATTCTAATAAAAAGCATACCTCCTTGTGCGCCTTGCCTGTATTTTGTAACGCAAGCATCTTTGAAGAAATGTAGGCTGCACTAGAAAAAGTGTTTAATTAGTAAGAGGAAACAGATTTTACGTTTTTCACTGAACGAGGGAAACAACAGCTTGAGTACCCAGACAATTCTTAAACAACACTGCATAACACATAAATATGCAAAGACCTGCAGGTTATTTCACCCTGACAATTGACCAAGAAGTTATGCCAAATCATCGAAGAGACTTACTCTCCCAAATATCAAATGATCAAATCAAATTCAATTCTATGATGTTCCTTTCAAAAATTTAAAAAATAATAAGAAGTCTGTAAAAAAATTATTTAAAATTATATAATAATACTGCCTTTAAAAACTCTTTCCTAATTAAGCCCCTCGCCAAAGCCCCACCCAGGAGTTCACTCCAAAAGGGAATCATCCAAGCACAAAAACTAAAGCTTTACAACTGTCAGGATTTGTAGAGTTAATTATTATGACAAGATTTGTGGAGGTAATTACCACATGGAAATGTAAACAAGCTTGATCTTCTATGACATAAAACAATAATATGAGGTTTTTAATATATTTAGGTAGACAAAATCCATTTTCAATTGTGAAAAATGAATATACTCTGTTAAAGACAAATTCAAAGACTGAAGGTCTTGTCATTGCGTTGGTTGAATAAATGCATGAAATTTTCTATTCATAAATTTCAGAGTGAAATTTTAATAATTTCAATTATTCTCTCAACTAAAGATTTGTTTACCACAAATGATTATTAATTGTTAATGATTTGACTATTTTCAATCATCTTTCTACACCTAGTGTACATCAGAAAAATATACAACTTTGGTGCTCAAGGATATAATTTATAAGTAACTAAGACAAAAAGGGCACACACAGTCTTTCCAATAAGTTCAAAAGAAAAAAAAAGAAATACAGAAAAAAGATTGGGTAATGCTATTACATTTTGCAAAGCACGGCGCTGAAGAATATTATATAGCTCAACAGGTTTGCAATATATTAAGAGGCTTTCTTCAGCTGCAATTGCCTCTTCTGCAGATAACTGCACAGAAGAATTTTGACGGCACATCTGATCTACACTCCTATATATACAACTCCAACCAGACTTCCTGCATCATTAAAATTAAAATTTTAAAGTCATCCATGAACCAGTAAGATAGCATTACATGTCTGATTGATATTTCCTAGTGAGAAACAACTAAATAAAAAATATTTGAAACCCAATTTCCACTCCACACTAGCAAAACAAACATGTCTAGTTCTTGACTCTTGGGGAGATAAATAGTACCAATTGCAGAATTTTGCTTCCAAATGAAGGACAAATCTTTCACATCAAGTGCAACTGAAGTAAACCATGGTGGTATCTGATCACTTCCTAAGAAGAGAGACAAGAGTGAGCTGGAACCCTAATTAAAGAAGCACCTTAGCAACAAGGAGATGTAAGGAGATATACTAAATTGCAGTATTGCTTTCTCTAAATAAAGTAGCAAAAATATAAGTATCGAGCCATAATCTTAATCTCTGGCTTCAATAGGACCTACGAATTGGGACAGTTAGAATGAACCCCATCAATTCAACAACATTAGAGAAACATAATAATAATTTCCAGATAGCGTGATATAAATTATTGGGCCTAATTCCTAACAGCTTATGGTATTGGATAAGCACGGGAGAAATTTGACCAGGGAGATGGAATCAATCAACTTACCAATCACAAAATAACACAATGTGAGCAACCCTTGTGCTTGATTAGGAAGAGGAACAGCCCAAGCATATAACACAGTTTACAATCATAAATCCAAGACTTTCTTCTTCTTTTTTTGTACGCTAGTGAATAATGAATATATACAATTATATACATACATATATATTTTTTTTTTATATTGAAAAGATATGCTACATCCAGAAACTTCTTGTTTCCTAAGCAGAAAATATTGCTCCACTATTAATCAAGATAATACAAGATTTTCAATAATTAAAATATTCTAAAAGATATCATGATTAGTACTGAGCGCAGGCCTTGACATAATGGTAAGGGTGTCATACCCAAACCTGATAGCCCTGGTTCAAATCACGGAAATAGTTTGTCCAAGCATGGAGGTAAGACTGCATGTATCTTGCCCTCCCCATACCCCCAATGGTGTTGGAGCCTTGCGCACTAGGTGTTTCATTTTTTTTCTATCATAATTAGTAATCTACTAAATGCTAATTAAGAAAATTCTAGAAAGTAAATTAAACCTTGAAAAGAGGTAAATGGCTTGACCAATTCAGTTTCCACTTTTGGATAAGGATGCATCACCTTAAGCTTTTGTGATAATTGGTGATATAGCATAGTATCAAAGCTCTAGTTTTAGGCAATCATAGGCTCAATTCCCATGATCTATGCTTGTTCTCCCTTATATTTGTTATAGCACACCTTATTTTTTGTATTTGCACATCATATTAAATTTGTTTACCTCTCCACTGTGAGACAAAGTCAAATGTAAGGGGGAGTGCTGGATAGCTTGATATACATTATTCTGATAATTGGTGATTTAACTATGATACCAAAGAAAATTAAAAGACTTAAGAAAACAAGATAGAACAAAGCATGGCATCACTAAGGGCATGGAAAATAAAACTATTAACTTGATGCTATTTTTTTGCATTCATGTATAGAACAATTGAAAGAATTCATTAGAGCTTCATGGAGCATGATTGGTCTTTTTTTTTCTAATCATAAACCTTGTACAGTTCTTTCCTTTTGAAGAAACTAAGTATCATATCCATAAAGTCCATGATTAAGCACTAAAAATGACATATACTTATATATGGTTCCTAGCTAGTCCATAAATTATAATATAATGACTACTAAAATCCAAAATGCTGCATAATATCATACTTTAACATTTCTCATTAAAAAAATATAATCAACAAGTATGTTAAACCAGCACCTAACCTACTTAAACTGCTAGGTTGTAGTTCAACAACATATATCAAGCCTTAATACACCCTCACATGAGAAGAGGTAAGCAAACAATGAATAATGCCCAGGGGGAAATAAGCTGATTCTAAACAAGCACATGACAAGCACAAGCAACAAGCATAGAAGAGTAGAATCCAAGACCCCAAGCAATCATGGCTCTAATATCATGCTATGTAACCACTTCATCTAAAAGTTTAAGTTGGTCGTCGACCAAGTTGCCAACAATGTATATCGAGCTTAACAAACTCAATTAGGAGTATTCTTGGTCTACTCCTCCCCTCTCTGAATACAACTAAATTGCTCCTTACAAAAATGTTTCTTTTTCTTTTATTTTCTTTTAAAAAGATAGCAAAAGAGATTTTGGGTAGCAAAAGAGATTTTGGGTGAATCAAGGGGAAGATTCTCAAACAGCAAAGAGAGTTGGTGGTGGGATAAAGATGTACAAAAAATCATAAAGACAAAAAGAATTTGGTACAAAACGTGGCAAAAATGTAAAAACAGAGATAAGTTTGAAAAATATAAGGAGACAAGAAAAGATGCAAAAAGGGCCTTTAGTGAAGCTAAATATAGATCATTTAATAGTTTGTATGATAGATTAGGTACAAAAGAAGGGGAAAGAGATATATTTAAACTTGCCAAAGCTAGAGAAAGGAAAAGCAAGGACTTAGGAAATGTAAAATGTATAAAAAGTGAGGATGATATTGTCTTGGTTAAGGACGAAGATATTAAAGAAAGATGGCGTAGTTACTTTAGTAAGTTGTTTAACGAAAACCAAATAGAAGGCTTAAACTTAGAATTGTCAAATGAGGAAAAAACTAAAAATATAAGATTTATTCGCAAAATTAGAGTTAACGAAGTTAAGTTTGCACTGAAAAAGATGAAAAATGGGAAAGCTATGGGGCAAGATAACATCCCAATTGAAGTTTGGAAATGCTTGGGTGATAATGGAATTATATGGTTAACTAATTTATTTAATACAATTGTAAAAACTAAGAAAATGCCAGACGAATGGAGGAAAAACACTTTAATACCTATATACAAAAATAAAGGAGATATCCAAAATTGTAATAACTATTGTGGAATTAAACTTATAAGTCATACGATGAAACTATGGGAAAGGGTAGTTGAACAAAGATTAAGGTTAGAAACGAAGATCTCAGAAAATCAATTTGGTTTTATGCCTAGGAAATCTACGACAGAAGCTATTTATCTTTTAAGAAGATTAATAGAAAAGAGGGAAAGGAAGAGGGACTTGCATATGATATTTATTGACCTTGAGAAAGCATATGATAGGATACCTAGGAAAGTTCTACGACGGGTTTTAGAAAAAAAGAGTGTATGTTGTAGGTATACCAATGTCATTAAGAATATGTACGATGGAGTAAGGACTAGTGTAAGGACTATAGATGGAGAAACTAGAGAATTTCCAATTACCATTGGTGTACATCAAGGATCTGTTTTGAGTCCTTATCTTTTTGCTTTAGTGATGGACCAATTGACTAAGAGTATTCAAAAGGAGATTCCATGGTGTATGTTGTTTGCAGATGATACTGTATTAATTGACGAAACTAGGGACGGAGTAGAGGCTAAGTTAGAATTATGGAGAGAAGCTTTGGAATCTAGAGGCTTTAGGATAAGTAGAAATAAAACAAAATATATGAAATGTAATTTTAGTAATGATAAAAGAAATATTGGAGACAAAGTTAAACTTGATGATGAAGAAATAAATAGCACTTGTAGATTTCGATACCTTGGATCTATTATGCAAGCTGAAGAAGAAATTGAAGATGATGTAATGCATAGAGTTAAAGCAAGTTGGGTAAAGTCGAGAAGTGCTTCAAGTGTGCTATTTGATCGTAGAATACCCTTAAAATTGAAAGTGAAGTTTTATAGGACAGCTATAATACCAGCTATGCTATATGGATTAGAATGTTGGGCGACGAAAAAAAATAATATCCAAAAAGTAAAAGTTTCCGAGATGAGAATGCTTAGATGGATGAGTGGTATAACATTGAAAAATAAATTATGGAATAAACATATTCATGATAAGTTAGGTGTAACTCCTATAGAAGATAAGATAAGGGAAGGACGACTCAGATGGTATGGACACTTGCAACGTAGGCCATATAGTGCACTTGTGAGGAAGAGTGACTTAGTTACTATGGGGGGGCAATAGAAGGGGTAGGGGTAAACCTAAAATAACTTGAGAGGAGATAGTGAGTAAGGATTTAATATCCTTGAATCTATCAAAAGAAATGGTTCATGATCGCATAAATTGGCAGAAAAGGATTCATATAGCCAATCCCACTTAGTGGAACTAAGGCTTGGTTTTGTTGTTGTTGTTGTAACAAAGAAATTTCATTAAGAGAGAAAATAATGTACAAGCAATAATAAATCCACAAACAAATAAAAAATATGAAAGAAAAGGAAAACATAAATCACATCAAAACAGGAGAGAGAGAGAGAGAGAGAGAGAGAGAGAGAGAGAGAGAGAGAGAGAGAAAGAGAGAGAGGGGGGGGAGAAAGAGAGAGCTTAAAGAGATGCCAAAAACTCAATTCTATCCCATAGAAATGATGAGGATAAACATTCTTTAACTCTAGGATAAATCCAGAGTAAGTATTACAATTTTGAACGATGGAAAAACACTTTAATATGCCTGTTTTTGGAGATATTCAAAATAGAACTGACCATAAGATTCCAAAGGCTGTTTGTCTGTGTTATCTTCTTTTGCCCTTTTATCACTTATCTTTAAATTTTACTGTATTTTCTCCCTTTAGATTCTGTTAGACAACCAGTTCACCTAAAAGCTTAAGCTATTAGGTTGTGGGCCAACAATGTATATCAAGCTTTAATAGATTCCACCACCCGGTTAATCCATTTTACCTTTTCTCTCCCATTTTCAAATATGCATATATGATATATCTAACACTAACAATCTATATTGTGTACTTAAACTGTTACCTAGGATAATTTTACAATCCTTACATCATAAACAGTCTACCCTCTTAACAAAAAATCCACTCTTGAAAGCAATTGTTGACCCTAGGGATTGATTTTGATGATAACAAAGCTTGTGTTCATTGAATACAAAGTTAAGTGTTATGTGTTCTGTAGATTTATTACTTTGAGTAACTGATTTGATCATTCCAAAGCCTTATTTCTTATGATTTATGTGTCTTTGTTGCTCACAACACATGAGATCTATCTTAATTGAAAAGAGTTTGCAATTCGAGTAAAAATGTTTCCGCTAGAACATGAGTAAACTCATGCTTGGCCAGATTACATGAGTAGAATCATGCTTGGCCAGACTACATGAACGGACTATTATGCATATCATGAGACGTCAAATGACTCATGGCCTGGGAATTAAAAAAAAAAAAAAAGATATTCTAAAAGAATTTGAATTTTATTGTTTAATGTTCAATTTTTTTGCATACACATTTGACATGTTTTAATGAGCTTAAATATTCGATTTTTAAGTGCCTAAATTGAAAAATATATGTTGTACACTCTAGAACAACACCAACACCTCAGCATTCATTCATTTAATTTAAAAATCATTTGTCGTAGAGAATCGTTTAAGTTGTTTCGTTAACATTCAGCAAACAATTGTTTCATTAAATTAGAATTGTGTTTGCTAAATTTCATTCAGTGAAATAGAGTAAGATATGGAAACTCCAACTAAAGGAAGGAGTCATTTTAAAGATTTTCTTGAAGCAACAGTCAACCTTGGACAACCCTAGAGCCCTTCTCTCTTTAAAACCCTAACATGTAACTCTTGTATGCAGCAGACTCATGACACACACAAAATACAAGTGAGAAACACACCAGTTTATGAAAGAGAAAAAGTAAAAGAGAGTGCTCAAATCCCTTCATGAGAAATTTTATTGTTTGCCTCGCTTTCTCAAGAAAGATTTGATGTTGCACTGTTTATCATCACAAAGACTCATCACAAGTCCCATGCATACTGCTAAAACTCTACTAAAAGGAGTGTGATGTGTTCACAGTTCCAAAGTTCTAATATGCATAGTTACCGCATAAGTCTAGTCATCAACAGCTCACTGTCACAAGTCAACTCATGCCACCACTTACTTAGTTCACATATTCTGCCCCATTAGTATCTTGTCTATATTTGTTAGTTTAAGTTTTGTTGCTTCTTTATTTATCCTAATCTTGGATTTTTCATCAACAATCCATTGGCAGTGATAGTTGGACTGTATCTGACTGAGAATTTGCGTGCCGAGAGCAAATGTTGTGGTTGATTTTGATATAGTGAATGCCCAAAGGGAGTTCCTGGGGATTAAACATGGATCATGTGTGAGTGAACCAATATCAACTTCGATGTTTTCTTGTGCTTGATTGTTCAGTTTGTTTGGTTTGTGTTGCTTCTGCAATGCGTTTTAAAATTAGCTTTTGGACATGTCTTTTTTATCACACCCAATTCACCTGCAAACCCAGGACAACAGTTATTAGGTGTTCTCATCTCTTCTTAAAATACCTATTCATTGTTATAAGATCATGACATATGGACTACTTTTGCCTGATTGATTATGCACTCAAAGTTTGCTTATGATTCCTTGTTTGCTTTCTTTGGTTTGCAATTCCTTCTGCACTGAGTTTCAAAATTAGTTTTTTGACATGTTCGTTTAATCACACCCAATTCACCTCCAATACCCAGGGCAACAGTTATTAAGTATTCTTCACTCTTCTTAAAATAAGTCATTGTTATAAGATCATATGACATATGGACTCATTTTTATCTCCATATCAATGTACCTTGATGTATCTTCATATAGCCTTTGATTACCCTTCCCCATATGACCATTTAAATTTGTTCATATGAAAATTTTCTTTCCCCCACCCCACTCAAATCAAAAACTTGACATCCCTTGTATAATATTTATTCGTGTCTTCCTAAAATTTCCTTCTAAGATATTCCATACTTGATAAGCATAAGCACTACTTACATTTATTCTCCCATACCAAAACCATGTTAAATTTTATGATTCCATCCCCTATTCTTTTAGCATCCACAACACTATCTTTTACTACAATGATAGCTACCAAAGTTTATATAATAACTTTCAATTTCTATATTATCCCTGTCTATCATGCTGTTGCACCTTTTGTCCTAGCAGATCCTGAGTTCAAGTTTTGTTATTTGTATTTCCCCCATTATAACAATTACAATGCAGTTTATTTTATTTCTGGTCAAGTTCAGTTACTTGCCTCTATGTGTGGAGACCACTCCATCTAAAACCTTAAGATTCTAGGTAAAGTGGAGTGTAGTTTGCAGACTTAACAATTGTTAGAGCCATGGTTATTCCTAGGTTTTATTATTGTTCACATGTTCAAAATAATGCACTTTATTTTGAGTTCATCTACTTGTCTCTACGAGTGGAGACCACTTCATCTAAAAGCTTAAGATTCTAGGTCGAGTGTAGTGTGCAAACTTGACAATAGTTAAAGCCATGGTTATCAAGAGGTGTTAAGTTTTATTATTGTTTCCACGTTCATTGTTTGATTTGTTAAAATTTAAAAATTATATTACTTCCTCTAATGGTGTTATAACTTATTATAAAATTTATTCGTCTCTCAATGAGTGATTGGGTTGCACACACACCGGCGTGTCAAAGCCTCATATATATTGTTGACCCATAACCTAATAACTTAAACTTTTAGTAATGTGGTTATATATACCCCCCCAACCCAATTAATTTCTAGGAGATTGTCAATGGTTATTTTGGCCATTTAGCATTATTAGCATTTTAGTGTTATGTTAGTAAGTGTGAGATAGTAAGGGTATTATGGTCATTGGCATGTACTTGACATACATTATAAATAGAAGGAGAGACCTATCATCGTGATTAGGTCTTCTGTTTTACCTAACATGGTACCAAAGCAAGATCCAACCTAAACACTACCACCAAACCAAATCCAAAAATTGATCAACCTATGCAAATTAGCCAGTGTACAGGAAGATCAACCACACCTCTATAGCCTAGAAGCCAGTCTAGGTATTGTCGTAAAACTTAGCAGTCGCTGAAAAACACCCTGATCATCGCCGCCCTTCTCAAAACCATCAAAATTTTTCCCATATTTCATAAAACAGCCACATAGGTAGTCACAAAACCCTCTGATCTATATGTCTGTAAAATATCACCACCAGAGGACTCCCTCCCCTCACGCACTGGCCAATTTCCAGCAGCTCCAACCCCGCACACCAGCATGTGAGACATCTTCCTGGCTAGGTTTTGCTTTGATTTCTTGCAAATCAAGTTGTTTGTCATGCATTTTGGTCAAAGATCCTACCTTTTTCGATCGTGCACTCACGGAAATCCATTAATTGTTGTTTTGGATTATTGAATATCATCTATGAGTCTCTTGGAACAATGGCAGTGTTCATATGTTGGTTTTGTGGGGCTGTGGCAGTGTTATGTCAATTTGTTGGTGACTTGTTTGTGGTTGTTTTAATGGTTCACCTTGTCTATAGTTGTTCCAATTATTCCGATTGTTCACCTTGTTTGTCAACAGTCTAGTTTGAAAGTGTTGGGTTGGAGTCCATGAGTCCAAAAGTATGTTTCCTTCATCGCTGCCACAAAAAACAACCGAAAAGTTGGATGGGAAGAATTATGTTCCATGGCCCAAGGCTGTTAAGGTCTATTTGGTAGGATTAGGTAAAATCTGAATACTTGCTCCAATCATGGCCCTCTAATAAGAGAAGGAAAGAAGTGTGCACTCAGGAAGGTGCATTGACTATTTCCCTCTCATGGAACTAGGTGGAACCCCAGATTGCAAGGATGTGCATGCATCTGGATGTATCCAAATAGATTTGGATTATGTCAAGTTTGTATACTAATAGCATTACACATTTATCTGATATATCCTTGAAGTATAATGGCGCTGTAGAGTACTTTCAAGATATGAAGCATATCCATAGAACTACAAACGAAACCACACATGAACAGCTTGGGAGCTCGGTACGAGTTTGTTCCTTGTACAAATGAGTAATTCCTAAATCAATTTCGTGAACCTGAATATGAAAGGACTCAGCTCATTTTGACTCATGAGCAGCTCAATTATAGGCTAGGTTTAGGCTCATTTAATAGGCTTGGATTAGGCTCATTTATGGACTAGTTTAATATGGTTGAACTAGGATGACAGACTATAATGGACTTAAAAGTAGGGGCTGTTTGGGCGCAGGCTTTTTGAGCTCAAACTCCATAAGCTACTTTAGTGATAGCGCCAATGCCCAAAGTCAACCTATTGACTAGCTTGACGAGGGAAAAACTCTAAGGCAATACTAATAAGAACCACTTTTTATCTTTTTGCCTAACAAAACCCTAAGAGCCTCTCCCCTCTCAGAGTGAAAGGTTCCAAAAAAACAAAAAAGTTCGTGAACATCTCAGTAACTTAACTTAATAAAGGCTCGTGAGCTTGTTTTGCATAATAAACAAGCTTGAGAAAATATATTGAAGCTCAATTTAAGCTCAGGTCAAGCTCGAGCTTGGTTAAAAGCTTAATAAAAAAGCTTGAGCATGGCAAAGCTCAAGTTGGCTCGTCTTGTTTTAAAGCTCTACGTATCCATCGGGAGCTTAAATTATGTAGGCCATAACTACCAACTTTGCGAGATGTAGAAACAGAGAGAGCATATGACAATTCTTCAAGTTCTAGCAACTAGTGGGTTTGAAACCCTAGTTTGAGGCTGTCTAGTCCCGAATACTTGGCAGCACAAAGCGGTCTTTGCTGATGTTTATTCTTGCCTTCCTTTAGTGCACTGCACATTCCTTTACCCTTGCATCTAGTGTTTCAATCCAGTATCATAGAGGACTGCTTTCATCACATGCAGTGATTCTTGTTTTCAACCAAGCAACCGCAAAAGTTCTCAAGGTGGTTCAAGTGGTTGTGGTGGAAGAGGTGGACAAGGCAGAGGCCCTCCTCGCAAGTGCACGCACAGTTAACAAGGAGTTCATACTATTGAGTTGTGTTGGGATCTTCACTATAAAACTCCTCACGTCACCAACGCAGCCACCACAAATTCCACACTTTTGGGCCCAAGTGAAGAGCAGCATACATATATGTTAGAGGAAGAGTATTCCAAACTCTTGTAGTATCAAGCATTCCAACAAGCTTCTCTTCCCATTGCATCTCTTACTTAGATAGGTAACCCTACAGCTTGCCTATCATTCACTACTTCTCCTCCTAGTCCTTAGGTCATAGATTCTAATGCCAACAAGTATACCTAATTTCTTCTCTATTCTTCAGTATACTAAAAACTTACCTTGTGTTATTCTTGTTGATGGGTCCACCACTACCATTACGGGAATAGGGACTATAAATCTCACTTTTGCTATTTCTCTTCCTTTGGTTTTTGTATTCTCAAGTTCCTTTTCAATCTTATATCAGTTAGCAAGATTACCAAATTCATGAATAGTTCAATAACATTCTTCCCTAATTATGTGGTCATTCAAGATTTGAGGACAAGGAAGACATTTAGCAGAGGGCATGAGGCTAAAAGACTTTACCACTTTGAGTCACTATCTCCTTCTACTGCTTGCACTGCTACAACCACAACATTCCAAATCCATTGTCACCTTGATCATCCTTCGTTGGAAAAGTTAAAACTACAATTTCCTAATTTAAGTCCTATGTCTAGTCTCAAGAGTATGTCTTGTCAATTGGGAAAGCATCATCATTTTCTTTTTGCTTCCTAAGTCAAGAAACGAGCAGCAAGCCCTTTCACATTAGTCCATTCTAATGTTTGGAGTCCTAGTCAGGTTGTGCCTAAGTTAAATTTTGATACTTTGTAACATTTGTTGGTGATTATTTAAGGATAACTTGTCTCTATCTAATAAAAGATCGTTCTAACTTGTTCTATATCTTTTGTCTTTGGTTCTGAAATAAAGACTCAATGCAATTTACCTGTTCAGATAATTCGGAGTGATGATGGTAAAGAGTACTTCAATACCCAATTCAATACTTATATGACTCAATTTGGTATTGTTCATCAATCACACTGCCCACACTCATCAACCAAATGGAGTTTCAAAGCAGAAAAATAGACATATCCTTGAAGTAACTCGCATATTACTTTCTCAAATGCATGCTTCTAAAGTGTTTAGGAGTGATGTTGTACTCATTGCCAGCTATCTCATAAAAAAGATGTGATCCTTTGTTCTTGGTGGTAAAATTCCCTACTCTATTCTATTTTCTAATGCTCCTCTGTTCTCTTTACCTCCTTGTATATTCGGATATGTGTCATTTGTTCATCAGCCAACCCCAAGATAAGTTAGATCCCCATGCTATAAAATGTGTATTTTTGGGCTACTTGAGTACTCAAAAGGGATATCGTTGTTATAGTCCTACTTTGCATTAGTTTTTTCGTTTCCACTTATGTTACCTTTTTTAGTCTACACCATACGACTCCCAGTCCCTGAGTGTTTTTGACCTCAATAAGTCTCTTCCTCTTCCTAATCTTCAAGATTCTAGTTTGTGTTTTCACGCAACCATCCACCTATATCTCCATGTAGTTTTGAGTCCTTTTCATCGTCTCAATCATTCTAATTTGCAGATGTATTCATGACGGCAATAAAGTCCCCCCCCCCCCAACATCTACTGCTACACCCTTTGGTTTCCTTCATCTAATGATCATATTTCCCACAATGTTGATCCTCCTATTGCTTCCTATCACCCTCCTATTATTGTTTTGTTACTACCCTATCCTCTCTTGCTCTTCCTAAATCTATTTCTGAAGTCTTAGTCCACTTTGGGTGGAGGAATACATTGGTTGAAAAGATGAGTGCATTATAGGAAAATGATACTTGAGAATTATTATATCTTCCTCCTTATAAATTTTTGATTGGTTTTCACTAGGCATATACCATAAAATTCAACACTAATGGTTATGTGGCTCTCCTCAAGGCACGTCTTGTAGCTAAGAGATATCCATCCTGATATGACCTTGTTCAATCACATGACCAAGGAATTTGATGTTCCGCTGAGCGAAAAAACACTTCTTTTTCTTCACATACAGACTATTCTACTTCAACTTATCGAACATCTCATGTACATGCTCTTTATGTTCCTCCAGAATGGAATTGTAGACAACAATATCATTCAGGTACACCGTACACCACGACAAACTTGTTGAGGAACTCAGAAATACCTGGTTCATCAAGGTACAGAATGTCGCAAGTGCATTCGACAACCCGAATGGCATCACCAAGAACTCATATGCCCATAATGCTTCATACAGGTTGTCTTCGATTCATTCCCCTCAGCTATTCTCACCTGATAGTAGTCTGACCTCAAGTCAAGTTTAGTGAAGTACTTTGCATGACTTAACTAATCAAATAAATCGGCAATCAACGTAATAAGATACTTGTTGCACATTGTCATCTTGTTGAGTGCACGGTAGTCTACACACATCAGCATGCTCCCATCATGTTTCCTCTGAAGCAACACCAGCGCTCCGAATAGTGCTTTGGAAGGACGGATATATCCTACTTACAACAAATAATCAAGTTGTTTTCTTAGCTCTGCTACCTCTAGAGGCACCATCCAATATGGCCAATTAGCAGGTGGCTTCACTCTAGGGAACAACTCGATCTCATGCTCCACACCTCATCGTAGAAGCAAGTTATGAGGTAGCTTAACCAGCATCACCTCCTTGTACTCATCCAACATAGCTTGGATGGTCGTAGGCACCAGCTCTTGACCTACTTTATCTACCACCAGCGTGGCTAGATACATCTGCTCACCCCTCCTCAATCCTTTCTTGAGTTGCATTCTCGTCATCACCTTTATTCACAATGGCTTGCACCATGCAAGGGTGATCTCCCATCAAACATAGGGAATAGCAAAAGGCATTGGCACTACCTTAGTCTCCCTCAGGAATTCCATTCCCAAAATGACTTGAAAATCGTCTAATGGCACCGCTGTGAAATCTGCATGTCTTGCCCACTGCCCAAATTTCATAGTGACTTGCTTTGCTACTCCTAGAGTAGGCTAGGCTACAAAGTTAACCACTTTCACGCGTCATGAATCCTTCTCCAAGGATAAGTTGAGTCTCCCTACCTCTTCTTGTGAAACAAAGTTATGGGTAGCCCCAATGTCAACCATAGCACGGATGCTCTTCCCATTGATCCTTAAGTCTTCAAACATTTACCCTTTCGCCTGTGTAACTTTTGGTAGTTTCACCTAATTATCCAATGTGTTCACTAGCCGCATTGCACCCATCCTTGGGGTATCTTCCTCATCCTCATCATCATCTACTGCCCCCTCTGCAATGGAAGCTTGCAAGGCAATAAGCGATGACTTGTGACGGCATTCAACAACTCTATGAGGGCCTCAACATAAGAAGCATGAAATTTTACCCTTACCATTGGATGTGTTGGACTCTCGAGTCGACGAAGCTTCCTTTGTAGTTGATACCATACTGTCGGCTCCCCTATTTTTAGGTTTGCCCTTCTTGAAAGACTTTCCGTTGTTTCCACCCACACTACTCTCTTTGGACAAAGCAAAACTATCTCCAACATAGTCAGTCAAGCACTCTACAACAACTTGTGTAGTAGACAAGTCTTGAACTCTTTGTCTATGAATTTTTGTTCTTGCCCACGATTTAAACCCCTCAATAAAATAAAACAGCTTGTCCTTCTCCAACATGTCCCGTATATCCAACAACAAAGCAGAAAACTCTTTCACATATTCCCCAATTCACCCAGTATGCTTGAGGTCTCTCAATTTTCTTCTAGCATTGTACTCAACATTCTTAGAAAATAATTGGGCCTTGAGTTCTCTTTTCAAGTCCGCCCAACAATCAACTACACGGCGTCCATTCTCAATCTCATCGTACTAGGTATGCCATCAGAGTTTAGCGTCACCAACAAAGTACATTGTTGCACTATTCACTTTCACCTGTTTTGAGTCCATCCTCAAAGCACAAAAATACTGCTCCATATCAAACAAGAAGCTCTCCAACTCCTTGGGATCACGGGCAACCCCCATACGTCTTGAGTTCTGGCACCTTGGTCCTGCTTTCTGAAGTGTTAGATTTTCCCATAGCAAGAACCATCGCATTCACCTTCACAATCAGATTAGCTATCTGAGCCTACAAGGTCTCCACAGCATGGTGAAGGTCCTCCGACAATTCCACCATTGAACCTTGTTGATGTTTTTGTGATCCCTACAATTCATCAACACGTTTCGTAAGTCAAGCCATATCATTGGCCACATTATTGGCTATCATCTCAACCTGTGCTTCTAGCACACCAATTCCTTCAGCATTGATCGGCATGGTCACTTACCAAAGCTTTCCCAATCCTGCAACGAAGGCAACTGAATTCATGTAGCAATTAGATGACCTCTCATACCAAGTGTCACAGGCCGAAATTTCACACCTTTGTGAAGGACCGTGCGGCTGGCTAAAACACTCTTGTTTAACTAGATATCCTAGCGTTTACCACGATTCACCAATAGAACGCCTTTCATTATCATTCAAAGAAATATAAGTAGAAACATTACGCGATTCATGAAAGCAATGGCACACAAGTGGTAAACATTGAAGTAACGTAATTCATTAATCAACAACTCCATCAACAATGTGTGTCTAGGGAGGGATACTAGTAGGCTAAACACATTCACAATGACTATTGAGTTTTACAAGTTGATGAACACTCACCCTCCCCTTAAAGAGCTTTTTATGCAATTTTCACTCTAACACTAGGAAACATCAATATGACCAACGAATCATACTCCCTTTTTAGCCTAGAGAAAAATGATCTCTGAAAAATAACCCTACAATAGTATTTACATGATGGAAACTCATCCCAAGCACAGGAAACAAACGATCACATACAAGCATAATGCCCCAAACAAGCTTGGCTCATGCTGTAGGGAAGAGAGGTGAAGGTGAAGGGTGCAGAAGTCGAGTCCAATCAAGTAATTAGAGTGTGGCATATGGGAAAGAAAAGTTTTCTTCAGTGTGGGGGTGAGTTGAAATGGAAGGATTATGGGGTTTCACCACCAGAAACCAATGCAGCTCAATCAAAATTGAATGTTCATATAGTGAAGGTACCTAGGGTTCAAAAAGGTGTAGTGATACTAGCAGAGAGACGATCATGGTTGCGCTTGGGGAAGAGGATGCTAAGAAAATTGGGACAAAATGTTTGCTCCCCATTTTGTATTTATGTCGATTAATTGAAAAAGGAGGAGTTTCTTTTCAACTATAGTTTCAGTAATAATGATACAAACCATTCTTTGGATTCAATGGATGGATCTTCTTATTTGGGTCTTGCACAAATGGGCAATGCTTTTAAACAATCCCAATACCAAGAAAATCGTGACTTGGCTGCTTCCTTGTTGGACCCTATTAATGAATAAGCTCAAATTCCTAGTCTTAAATCATAGAAGCTAGTACGGGGACAATGGATTTTCAACCATCTTTTAACAAAGCGTAAATCCTTAATCTAGTTCTCCAAGACGTGCATGGAATAGATCAAGCTATGGAGCATATTCATGACATTGATAACTTGGTTCAAAGCAGGTTCGTGGCAACAAAGATGACAAAAACAACAATTTCATTTTGCTTGATGATTCTAGTTTCATAGAGAGACCTAGAAGCTAGTGTGGAAAAAAAATAATAAAGAAGATGTTGGTTTTGGGGTGACTAGATTTTTCAAGTTAATTATGATAGATATAAGGGTGATAAGGTTTATGCTCATTAGAAGGTGATTCTGATGAGTGCAGAAATGAGGAAGTTATATGAAGAGAAGATAGAGCACTCTAGCGAGATAGTGCCAAAAATATTAAGTACAAATTAAAAGGAGAGTCAAGTATTGTGGAAGATCTATGCGCTAAGAGGATAGTATATCTAGTGATTGAGCTAGCAAAAGAAAGGAGATAAAGAAATGGGGGGACTTTTCAAATAATGATAGTGACGACCTTAGTGAGTTTGATTGTGATGGGGTATTGCTTTTGGATGAGATTCAAGAACAATTCGAATATGTTTCTAATTCGTGTGATGTTATGTGGAATTTATCATATGTACATCCATCCACATTGGAAGAATGGACAGGTTTCTATTTTTGAAGATGATGATTTAGTTAATAACTATAGTGTAGGAATGGAATTCTACCATGGAGGAGACTCCTGGGAAGCATTTATAAGATCTATTGGATAAAATGGAATTAAAGTTGTGTGATCCTAGAGGAAATGAAGTGCATCTTGATGGGAGTAAAAATAAGTTAAGAAGGGTCAAAAAGAATTACAATGGAAAAGGATTGAAAAGGGGTTGTCTTGGTTAATATGTTAGTTTTTATTTTGTTGTTTTTTGTTTTTGTTTTCTTCCTTTTATTTAATTTTTTTATTTTCAGTGGATTTACTCTTCGCTTTGGTTGTAACTTCTACTATCTCTATCTAATACGTCTTCTTTTTATCCAAAAAATAATAATAATAATAATGATTGTAAGATTCAAGTATAAAAGGAATTTAAGCTTGGAATGGGTTAGGAGGGCAATGGACTGAAAAAATTATAAAGTGAATATGTAAAAATATTCAGAAAAAATTATAAAGTGAATATGTAAAAATATTCAGACCAATTCAATTCCATCCCATTCCATTATTGCATGCCAAAAGTAAGGTTAAGTATGTGGAACGGAATACAAGGGGTTGTATTAATTGTTTTTTCAGTCAAGTTTTTAAGCCTAATAAACCTCACAAATATAGGGATTCAACCTCTCTTTATATGTTTCTTGTAGTTTATTGGTTACATTTGGGGAGGAAAACTACACATAAATGAAAGAAAGAAAGAAAAAGAGAACCAAGAAAATGAAAAGGTGGGGAAAAGAAGACAGATGAATTAAATCTCCTGAAAATGTAAATATATTGTTTAATTGATTAAAATTTGCATACATATGTTCGATTTAGGATTTGTTCTAAATTTGCAATTGCCAATGGCTCCACAAGGTGAAACCCAAATTGGATCAACTAGGATGATGAATTCAGCAGTCACAATTTGATACGGCATTAATTCAACGTAGGGAAATGAAAACAAAAACAAAACAAAACAAAACTCTCCCATAACTTTTATGCCTGAGGCACTGAGCTAAGACTTTTGAAACCATAAGCGACATGTGTCAACGAAAAAAATTCAGTCAATATTCCTATCTGAAACATAAAAGCATATAATTTTGTATTATAATCACACTATAACAGCATTGATTCGATTTATAAACAAACGAACACACGAAGGGTAACTGGTCATCGCATGGAGAAGACAATGAAGATGTTAAAGAAACAGAGGACGAAGAAAGAGGCTAGCCTATAGGGAGTTGTCGCCGGCGGGTAGCCGGAGGGTGAGGCGATCCCGGTGGCGAAGTGCCGAGCGACCGGGACAAGGAGCCGTTTCGTCTTCAAAATTCGATTTCTTCACTAAACGATTGACGAAGACGTACCAAAGCTGGATTTGAAACAATTGCTTCGGAATGGCTGCAAATTTAACGAAGATCCATCGGGTTTGGATCGGGTTTTGCTGACCCGATCCAAACCCGTTTGTCGTTCACTTTTTGTTATCAAATTTCAAAAATATCACTTCAAAAATAAAAATTCAAAAATTAAATGTGTTTTCTATTACTTTTTTTTTTTACGGCTAAATTTAGGAATTTTTATGACACCCACTCCAATCCTAGTTTGACACATGTAAAGAAAAAAGAACATTTTGTATAAAGGAAATTGGTGCAACTTTTGATTAATGTAACTTTTTTGTTATTTTATTGTGAAATTATAATTATTTTATAATTTTATAATGAAATTATAATATGTGTGAGGGTGCATTATATCTAAAGTGAATCTCTAATTTGAAATGAAAGATGAGGCATGATATTAAATTAAATGTTCATACCATTTAGACTTCAACGATCAAAGACATAATATTAAATTAAATGTTCATACCATTTAGACTTCAACGATCAAAGATTAATCAACTGAGGTTGGTAAGAGGAAATAACTCATTTAATCGTGCAATAAATAGAAATTTATGTTTGATAAAATTAGTTGAAATAGTTAAAAATTCTACATGTAATGTAACATTTGTTTATGCCAAGTGACTTTGTAACCATCCATCGTAACCTTTTGTTACAATGTAATACTATGACACCCCAAACTCGCCATGTGGGGCCCGGAGTGCCACGTAGGAAAACCTATATAAATCTCTATAATAGTCTCTGATACCATAAATGCACAACCCCCCCCCCCCCAAATTGGGGTCCCAGGTGTTCCTATCCATAATTGAAAACAGAAATATGCAACGGAAGACAAACCACCTCAAAATACATTACCAGAGTTCTAATTGTCTGAAACACAATTACAAAGCTCCCTATCATTATATTACAACCCAAAATAACAAAACACGACATCTGGTGTCTCACCAGTTCTGACAACCACTACTAACAGTCTAATCCTAACTTGAAGTACGCTAGGCTCGGTTCCCTGAAGGACCTGAAATATTATATGGATATTAGAGTGAGACATTTCTCAATAAGGTGGATCAGATTATCATCAGTGTAAGGCTAACAAGAGTTTTAGTGTGAACATAATATTTTTCATTTATTTAAGTGAACAGAAAATGACATTTGAAAATTGTATTCACTTGTATAACTTAAAAATACATATACCTTTCCTTCATAACATAGTTCAGCTCAATATAGCCCATTTATCATAAATTCACAAATATATGCATTGAATAACCAACCTCTTGGGCTATTGGACTAACGACATGCTTACCCCCATGACGGGTTGTGGGCCGGCCAATGCTAAGTCAAAGTAACTGGTCTGTAAGTACAATTTGCCTACCCTGTCTCAGAATATACCTCAGTAGGGTCCCCCAGAATGTCCTTCAGAAGGAGTCTCCCGGCATATCCTTCAGGAGTAGTACTGTACCTAGGCCAAATCGACTATACCCTACCACACTTTCATACCAGTGTGGTTGCACTCCCTCCTGATTATAACAGCAGTACTGTGCTCACCTTACATTTGATCCCTCGGTGCTCTTAAACCATATATTGCAATTTACGAAATTAAACTGTAATAAAATCTCATTTCCGTATATCTGTATAAAACATGCTAGATTGTATCTCGACATCAAGTCGCTATTTCATAACCCAGCAACAAACGTTATTTTATAACCCGGCATACAGCCGTTATTTCATAACCCGACATACAGCCGTTATTTCATAACCTGGCATACAGCCATCACATTCTGTACTGATAAAACATCTGATAAAACCATCATGTTTAATTACGCTATAATACTCATTCTCATGCCACACAATTTTAACTGATAAATCATAATATAATAAAGTGCCTATGGAATATAAATTTTGCTGAAAACAAGGGTATGATCATCTCTAGGATTTAATTTAACTCAAATTATATGTTTTACAGGAAAAAGGAGATGATCGACCTATTCACTTTAGTTTTCCTCAAATATGTATAAAATTCAAAACTATCATTTTAGTAAGCCTGATTTGTTTAGAAAACCACATATACCATTTCTAGAATCATATACAACAGTTTAATTGGTTCATATTTCAAAAATAATTGACATAATCTAATCTCCTTACCTGTTCATGGAAAATCTTGCTAAAACCTTAAGGAACATGAAACCCTAGCCGCTTAAACCTGCCGAGGATTGACAACCTACGAGCCATGAGGAGGGAGAGAGAGTCGAGGAGCACATAAGAGTGACCCGGGAGGCTTATGAGAGAGAGAAAGTCACGTGAGAGAGAGAGAGAGAGAGAGAGAGAGAGAGAGAGAGGGAGGGAGAGAGAGAGAGAGATAAAATGTTTAAAATGAAAAAAATATAACCTATCTTACTACTTAAGTAAGCTCATCCCAGAGAAAGCCGTTTAAAATGAAAAAAAATATAACCTAGCTTACTACTTAAGTAAGCTCATCCCAAAGAAAACTGTCGACGGTTTTCTGAGATGATTTGAAACCGTTGACGGTTTGGTGCTAAACCAAACCATCTTCTTTCTTTTCTTGTTTTTCCTTCCCTTTTATTTATTTTCTTTTCTTTTATTTTATTTGCTTTTCTGGGTTTAGGTTACTACAAATACGACCTTATTACCATCTAATTACGACCTTTGTTACTATTCTTTGCTTTTCTGGGTTTATTTTACTACAAATACGACCTTATTAACAATTACAACCTTTGTTACTATGTAATGTGATACTCATTATAATACGATGTGTCCTTAATATTGGTTGGTATCATTTTTATTAGTATGTAATGAGATTATGTCTAATTTGATATCTATTACCATGCAATGCGACCTTTGTTACAATGCGCTTGGCATAGCTATTATCTATTTTGAGTTTACTACCATGTACAATCTCCAATGACTAATAAAAATAATAATTGACATTCGAGGGATGAAATAGCAAACTTTGAAGATTATTAGAGGTATTGATAATCAATAGAGATGAAGCTAAAGATTTTGATGATCATTGAAAATGTTAATTATTGATAATTACAAAACCACATAATCTAAAGATCATTGAACATAGTTTATAATTGGTAGAGATGAAACCACAAACTTTAAAGAATCACTAATTGATAATCGACAAAGACAAAGTTACAGACATTGTGTAATCATTGTTACTGTTGTAACATCCTATAAGGTTAACTCCTAAAAGGGGGTTGAATTTTTGAATCATTTTGACCAAATAGCAAACGCAACGATCATATGAATCTTGTGTAGAATATGCAGCCAAGGAGCGGGTCAAATATAAGTCAATGAAATTACCAGTAAATTATTTTACTTTGGGTGAGGTTAAAACATTTATTTAACATTCTACCTGTTAATTGGTCTATAAACTACACTCAAGTTCAGGGAAATCGACAATCAGTTGTTTACATTACCATATTGGATTCGAAAGTATACTTATGCAAAGGGAAAGTATTAGCACCCCTTCACACCTGTTTGATAAACAGTACCTAATTAGCTTGAGGTTATCTTTGAAATCAATCAATCAAAACTTAGATTCTTCAGTTTTATTCAATTACTGAACCGTTAAATATTGGATAGTCATGCGAATGATAGAAACTACCCTCACCTCAGGATCCCCAGAAGCGTGTGAAGACACAACCCTCAACGATCTCCCACGAGGATTGATTTGTTTATTTTTTTAGATTAAATGATCTATTTACCTAAATTTTATATAATGGGAGACCTTGCGAAAAGCAATAACCCCTCTCACCTCTTATTTCTCAAGGGCATGCGAAAATACAAACCCCTAAGTTCACAAAAAGTTCATCATGAATATAGTTTATTTATATCAAAACAGCACACCAACACATGATGTGATTAAAGAGACATGTAAGCAAATAAACTAAGCACCACTCATGCAAAAAAAACATGCAAAACATACAAACAAAATGCACACTAATTCACATGGAAACAAAAATGAAAAACATACATAAAAGGTGTGCACCAAAACTAAAGTCTAATAAAATCACCATTAAGTAAGCTCGAAGTGATTGTATTAGATTCTCTACCCCTCAAGATATGATTGATGATTACATAACCCCACTTTATTAATTTCTCCTCATAGGGGTGACACACAAGTTTACAAACACACGATGTAAAAAATGAACATTTATGCACAAAACACACATTCAATAGTCACCCACAAGTCAACAACACACCAATAAATATAAAAAAAACATGCAAGGAAGGTCCCTAAATTTTCCTTTATTTTTTGGTATTTTTGTACAAATTTTAAAGATTTCTAAAGAATTTTCTTAGTTTTTATATTTTTTGTGATTTTTAAATTCCTATTTTTTTTGTAATTTTTTAGTAAAAACCTCTCTAAAATTCTTCCTAAATTTTTTAATTTTTTGTGTTTTTCTACAAATTTTATATTTTTAATCATTTATTACAAATTAATTTTTTTTGAAAAAAAAAAACAAAGTATAAAAAATTGATTCAACCGGTCAAATAAGGCCAGATCTATTAAAAAATCAATTAAACTTATCAAAGAACCCACTCGGGTTGACTTGGGCGAAGCCAGGTGAAATTGGTCAAAGGGGAGAGGTGGGGAAAGATTGGACCACCACGTGGTAGGGTTGTGTTGTCTTCAAAATGATGTCATTTTGCGCACATAAATTCACCAAGATCACTAATGTGGTAGCGATCCAACTATTCGCAGCAAGTACACATCCAATAGTCAGGATGTTGCCATGTGTTACGATCGTAGAGCGACATATGGCCCAACCCAACGATCTCATTTTTCTTTTTTTTTTGAAAAATCCACAAATTGACATATGACACTTGATATCTCATAATGACGTTAGCCACCAATCCCATTGTGTACCACATGGGGCCTTTTGATTCTCCCATTCCTCACGCACAGGGATCATTGACGTGACAATGATCTACCCATCTAAAGAAAATACAAATTGGAGAGTGTAATGACTTGCCTATTTTGCTATATAAATTTTTTTTCAACATAATCACACACATAATAACTCTGATATCTTGCTAAACTGATATAATCATGATCAACTCGAACCCATGGCTTCCGAGGATATACATGTCACACATCTCTGATACATAAGCAGCGGAAAACATAAATACATGCACGTCATACAACACCGGACATAATACCATAATTCTACTCAACTTGTCATATATGTACAATCATCCACAAAAGGACCAAAAAGTACCCTAGGGTCATAACCCAAAAGCTATTTTGACCCTAGCTCAACAACTTACCCTTCTGATAGGGTAGTTCGGTCAACCTTTAATGCTACGGAGCTCTATCTGCCCTTCTATCTGGATTTCCTAAAATGTTTGCAATGTTGAGGTGACACACCTCTCAGTAAGGGAGATAAACTAATATCAGTGTGTGGCAACATGAGTATTATCATACTTAAACATGAACTATACATAATATGCATATTTAATAAAAAACTGGCTGTATAAACTCTAAGCAAAACATGATTCATCATATCATAATAAATTTCATAATAAATATCGTACTAATTTCTTTAATCATGTAAAACATATTCTATAACTGTACAATATTGAAATAATACCCAGGGTGGATAACTAGCTAATGTCATGTCTTACCCCCCACATGACAGGGTTGTGCGGCTCGAAGGCGGGACTTAGCAATGGCTGGTCGACCATGCTAAGTTAACATAAGTCTGTAAGTACGATAGGTTTGTCCCACCTGTTCCGGACTACCAAGGGAATATCTACAATACACTGAAGCCACATCGACTGCCATCTCCCACACTATAACTAAGATGTGTGGTAGCATGAACATAAACTTGAACTTATATGTATAACTACAGTACCGTGCTCTGAAATACTAAACAAAGTCATCTTGGTTCTAATAACATATAGTATAATTCATATTTCTGGTACATAATTGTTTCGTATTTCTGAGTAATATCTGACATGATCATATTTTCATTGATTTTGACATATCATACATAATTACGACATCTACGCCATTCGTAAATCATGGCATCTACGTCAGCCATATCATAGCATATAAATCACGACATCTATGTCAACCATGTCATAACATAATGAACATGAATTTTTTGCACTGTTTAACATAATATTTTGAACCATAGTTTTTGTACTACTTTCATGGTTTCTTTGAAAACTATTATAACATGCTTATTTTGGAAAATTATAATATTCTAGTATAACATAATTTCCATGGAAATTTATACTCATGCCACACAAATATGAATAGTACTCTAAATATAAAATTTGATCTTAAATTATATTTTCTGATAAAATGTATTAAACCTATTTTCCTGCTCAACAGTAGTATTTTCAAACCCTATATTATACATATATAATTTATGAAAATAAATGTTGTATATTCATAAATAATTTCATGAAAAATGTTGACTTAATTTATCCTCTTACCTAACTTACTGAGAAGCCCACAATCCTATTCTCGGTTTCTCTTCGTCGACAAGACACGTGTCCTCGTCAACGTTCCCAAGAAGGCCACTCATCGATGAATATTCTGTGCTCGTCGACGAGTCCCTACTGAGCCCCCTTAGAAAAATCTTTTTTCTCTCTTTTTATTTATTATTTAATTGTTATAATTCTCCAAGTCTCTACATTCTCCCCTCCTTATAAAAATTTTGTTCTCGAAATTTGCTATCCATACTATACACCATCCTTTGAGGAAAAATTGGCTACTTATTTTATAACTTACCCTCAGTTATGGCGGAGGAATTCTGTGGTTACATATATGGTTCTGAGAGATTACAATAACTGAACAAAAATTCTCCCATAACCAACCAAAATAGAAACTATACATGTACTGATTAATGTAACGCCTCGAACCCTCAAACCCGGGTTCGATGCGTTATACCTGATAAAAAACCTAATAATTCATAAGTCAACATATATGCAGCGAAAAACATAAACAAAATCACCATACAACATAATCCTATAATACCATAATTTTGCAATACCAGAGGTTACTAACCCTATCTAAATTTCACAATATCCATCCAACACCTGCATTTCGACAAATACGCAAATCTCCAAAACATTTCTGTATGTTCACAACCATTCCGTTCTCAACAGACTTAAAACATAATGACATAAAACATAAAATATATACATCCCCAAGTATTAACAAACATATACCCTTTCTCTTTATGTTCCTAAAAAATGCTAAATACCCTCGAGCTCCCTAAGCTCGACCTCGAGGATGTCCTGAAAGAGAAATGATCATATTCGGGTGAGACACATCTCAATAAGGGAAGAAGTATACACATTAAAACAACGTGTGGCTAACATGAGGTATATAAATATCATTTTAATAGATTTGCAAATCATTCACATAACTCAAAAATCATTTTCTGAACCTAACTAATCATTAACATAACTCTGGAATCATTTTCTGAACCTAACAATCACATGCAGAGATTTACCCACGAGATTACTCAAGGATAGAGGTAATTACCCGCCCATACAAGTAGTACCACTCTGCTCTGACATATAGGTAACCCTAAGGTCACGATTAAAGCATACCAGGGCACTCACCTTACTCAGTAAGCCCTCAAGTGTTAACTTGATCTCGTACTCACACATTCAACAATAGTTTACTGGCAAAGGTCCTAAGGATAGGGAATTCTACCCGCTCGTACAAGTAGGTTCCCTCTGTTTTAGTATGTTATGCAACTACTGCCACATCTGAAACTACTAGTGCACTCGCCTTTCTCAGCAAGCCCTCAGGCGAAGAGTTTGCTTTGCTTAATCATAACATGTTCTACATATATAAATACTTCTTATAACATAATACTTTATTTCTTTCTGTCATTACTCATTCATACACATCTATTCATGTTCATATCTTAAACGTTACATTTCATTTCACTTTAAGTGACTCTTTCTCATTTACTTCATTCACATTTGTCATTTCATTTCATGGTCATTCCATTGTTATTTCATTGCGTAACATTTTTATTTCATTCCTTCGTACTACAGCTTGTCTTTAGCCATCATTTGTTAGTCCACATAGAAATGCACTAGAATCTGCTAACATAGCTCTCTTTCAACTGTCTTGCATTTACATGGTTGCATTTAATATACACAAGCAACATTATTCATTGCATATTTTATTCTCAATACTTTACTTATTTAGCATGCATCTCATACATTTAACATATATTTGCACAGAATCTCATGCCACACAGTTTAAATATTCATATACATTCCTTACAAAATAAGCCAACCCATAATTGACATTTATATGCTGTAAATACATTTCATTTCTTATTTATTTCCTCAGAAAATTCCTTTCACTTTCATTCGTTTACTTTCACATATACATAACTATATCGACAATCCTAGGCTCAGAAAACATAAATTTCATGGCTGACATTTTAAACCTACATAAAAAAAATTATACATAAATAACACATAATCCTTTTTAATTCATAAAAACCTGATTTAATACATAAATTTCCCCTTTACCTGACCTTCAAACTACACCAACAGGAAATCTACACAGATGTCCACGGCGCTCACCCGGACCCTGATTCAAAAACCCTAATTCCATTAAATTATTCCTAAATAAAATACCATTTAAATATTTCCTAGTGTCATAATTCTCAAATAAATAGTTATACCCGCAAATATAACCAATTTGCCAAATTTCCCAAATCTCACTCTCGCTTTGGAGTGTGGCCAAGAAAACCTCAATTGGAAATTTACTCATGTCAAAATGACAACGATCGCGACTAGGACCACGTGGTGGTGTCTGATCGTTGATTTAATGACACATTTAAAGAAAAATTGCCTTACCCCAGAAATGGTACCTATGCCACTCCAACGACAAATCTGTTCTAGTAGAAATGTTGGCAGTGGAACCACGAATCCAACAGCGCCTTCCGTTTTTCTATCCGTCGCAAATCTGTCGAAAAATTGAGAGGGAGAGAGATGGAGATGGCTGTGGCGCGCAGAAGGAATTCCAGGGGCGAGGTGTGAAACTCTCTGTTCTTTTAAAATCAACTCACCTCCTGAAGCTTCTAAGCTTCAGAAGGGTTATTTTATATATATGTATATATATTATAATATATTATATTAATATGTTATGTTATGTAATTTAATTCAATTTAACTTAGTTTTAAATTTTATTTTATTTTTTATTGATTGATTGATTTATTTATTTATTTTTTGGATCACCACAATTAACCTACAAAAGAAACATTACTTACTTACCTGATCTTTTCTTATTAATGTTGGTTTCCATTGAAAAGGTATGAGTATTTCTGTCGTATTTGTTCCTCGAGTTCCCATGAAGCTTCTTCCACTACTTGATTCCTCCATAGGACTTTTACTAACAGAATTTTCTTACTGTACAAATTTTTGTTCTTTCCTATCCAAAATATGTACTGGTGTTTCCTCATATGCCAAAGTATTACTGAGTTCTATCCCTAGATAGCTGATCACATGGGAGGGATCTGGGATGTATTTCCTTGACATGGACAAATGAAATACGTCATGTATTCTTAATAAAGTTTGTGGTAAAGTTAGCATGTAGGCTACTGGACCCACTCTTTCTAATATCTCAAATGGGCCAATAAACCTAGAGCTCAGCTTACCTTTCCTCTCAAACCTCATAACTCCTTTCAGTGGTGCTATTTTCAGAAACACATGATCTCTTGTATCAAACTCCAATTTCTGGTGGCGAGTATTAGCGTAACTTTTTTGCCGACTCTAAACTGCACTGATTCTGTCTCTGATAAGTCGAACTTTATCGCACGCCTGCTGCACTAACTCTGGTCCCAAAACTCGCCTCTCACCCATCTCATCCCAATATAATGGAGAACGTCACCTTCTACCATATAATGCCTCGTAAGATATCATGTCGATGCTAGTCTAATAGTTGTTATTATACGCAAACTTAACCAGTGGCAGATACTGGGTCCAACTACCCCCGAAATCCAGCACACACGCGCATAGCATATCATCAAGAATCTGGATCGTCCTCTCTGTATGCCCATCAGTTTGACAATGGAACGTCGTGCTAAATGATAATTAAGACCCCATAGCTTCCTGCAAACTCCTCCAAAATCGTGATGTAAAACGTGGGTCTTGGTCCGATATTATAGATACTAGCACACCATGTGATCATACTATCTCTTGAATATACAATTTTGCTACCCTGTCCATGGAGTAATTGACTTTAATAGTAATAAAGTCAGCAGTCTTCATCAGTCTATCAACAATCACCCAAATCATGTTTTGCCCATATAACGCCAACGGTAAACTTGTAACAAAATCCATAAAAATATGGTCTCACTTCCACTCAGGGATATTAAGTGGCTGCAACTGTCCCGCTGGTCTCTAGTGCTCAGCCTTCACCTGCTGGCATTTCAAACAATGCTATATGAATTTAGCTATCTCCCTCTTCATACCACTCCACCAGAATGATTCCCAAAGATCCCGATACATTTTAGTGGTGCCAGGATACACTGTGTATAAAGATCTGTGAGCGTTCTCAAGGATCGTTCTTCTGATATCCATATTTACAGGCACGCACAGCCTGGTATAGAGCCTCAGAGCTCCGTCATCTGAAATACTAAATTCCTCTCCTTGTCAATCCTGCACTTTAGCTATCAGCTTTGCTAATTCTCCGTCATCTCCTTAAGTAGTTTTAATCCTTTCCAGTATAGTAGGTTGTACCACCAAGTGGGCAATAAATGTCTGAGGATCACTCTCTACTAGCTCTACACCAAGCCTCTCCAAGTCCATCTGGATTAGGTGCTGAATTACTGCTGCTAACTATGTTGTTTCCTCTTATTTTTGGCTTAGAGCATCAGTCACCACATTTGCCTTCCTTGGGTGGTAACTGATGGTGCAATCGTAATCCTTAGTAAGTTCCAACCATCTTATCTATCTTATATTCAACTCCTTCTGCATGAAGGAGTACTTTAGACTTTTATAGTCTGAAAATATTTCACATCTCTCTTCGTACAGATAATGCCTACAAATTTTCAATACATGAATCACTGCAACCAATTATAGAACATGGGTAGGATAATTCTTTTCATATTATTTCAATTGTCTGGAAGTATATGCTACAAATTTACCCTACTACATCAACACACATCCGAGCCCTTTCAAAGACGCGTCACTATAGATCACATATCCCTTACCTCTTGATGCAATGGTCAATACGGGTGTAGTGACGAGCCTTTACTTCAATTCTTGGAAGCTCAGCTCACAATCGTCGTCCCATTCAAACCTGACATTCTTTCAGGTTAATCGTATCAAAGGCCCTAACAATCTTGAGAATCCCTCTACAAACCGACGGTAATATCGCACCAGTCCCAAGAAACTCTTGATTTCCTAAACATTCCTCGACCTGGCCCAATTCACCACCACCTCTATCTTACTAGGATCTACTGAGATTCCATCTCTTGATATAACATGCCCCAAAAATACAACTTTCTCTAACTAGAATTCACATTTCCTAAACTTGGCATACAATTTCTTTTCCCTAAGCATCTGAAGTATAAGCCTTACGTGCGTCTCATGCTCCTCAAAACTCCTTGAGTAGACCAGTATATCAGTGAAAACCACAACGAATTGATCTAAATACTGATGAAATACTTTGTTCATTAATTTATAAATATAGCGAGAGCATTCGTCAGTATAAATGGCATGACCAAAAATTCATAATGGTCATATTGAGTTTGGAACACTGTCTTAGAGATGTCCTATGCCCTGACTTTTACCTGATGGTACCTAGAGCGTAGATCAATCTTTGAATAAACCTGTGTACCCTGAAGTTGATCAAATAAATCATCTATATAGGGCAGAGGATACCAATTCTTAATTGTTACTTTGTTTATCTCCGTATAATCTATGCACATTTTCACAGTCCCGTCTTTCTTTTCCACAAATAAAACTGAAGCTCCTCGAGGTGATACACTAGATCTGATAAACCCTTTATTCAATAAATCGTGCAACTGATCATTTAATTCTCCCAATTCTGCTGAAGCCATTCGATAAGGAGCTTTAGAGATCAATGTCGTCCCTAGAAGTAAGTCAATAGCAAAATCTACAAAATGGTAGGGAGGCAACCCGAGTAGTTCCTTTGGAAAAACGTCTGAAAACTCCTTTACCACTGGTGTACTGACAAGCTTCAATTCATTTTCTGTCACCTCCTTTACATAAGCTATAAACCTCTGACATCTATCCAGGAATAGTCTTCTCGCCTGTATGGCTGACACTAACTGAAGCGGGGGATGCACCCACGACCCCACAAATCTAAATTCCTACTTTCCTTGTGGTCTAAATACCACCTCTTTTAAATGACAATCGATACTAGCATAGTTAGCTACTAGTCAGTCCATACCCAGTATTACATGGAATCCATGCATGTCTAACACAATTAGGTCAACTAGTAATACGCTTCCTTGAATATCTACTAGATAGCCTCTAAGCACCCTATGAAACCTCACCACTAACCCTATCATTGTAGCTACTGACAATTCAACATCTAATATATGTGTCTCAACACCAGACATTTTAACATATCTCGTAAACACAAAAAAGTGGGTGGCATTCGAATCAAATAAAACAATAGCTTAACATGATAAAGTAGTAAGGGTACCAGTCACAACGTCGTCTGCAGTCTCAGCATCTCCCGGCGTCAATGCATAAACCCTCACTGGGGCAACATTCCTCTGCTCGCCTCCACAGGGAGCTTGATAACCTCCCCGATAAGGTCTGGGAACAAGAGCAGTACCAGGTGGTGTAGGGCAATCTTGTGTCAAATGTCCCAGTCCACCACAACGATAGCATATGCCTCTCCCCACCCGGCACTCTCCTAGATGTTTCTTTCCACACGTACGACAAACTGGGTAGATCTGCATACCCTGAGCCTAATGGCTCCTCGTCTCTTGCCTCTGTCCCCTGCCATTATTACCTCTCCTCCACGGGCTATGACTAGATCCCTACTGAAAACCTGAAAGTATGGACCTCTTCTTCTATCCCTGCTCCTTTACACCCATCCGCTCACTAGCCTCTGCCATAGTTGCTCTGTCTACCAACTCAACAAAGTCCTGCATTTTCAACACTGCTACCTGTTTATATATTTTACGCCTCAAACCTCTTTTAAATTGTCTCGCCTTCTTTGCCTCATTAGGAATGAAATATGGGGCGAAGTGGGACAACTCTATAAACCTCGCCGCGTACTATTGGACTGTTTGTTGTCCCTGCTTCAAATTCAAGAATTCCTCCACTTTGGCCTCCCTGGTAGTGCTCGAAAAGTATCTGACGAAGACTAACTCTCTAAACCGGGACCAAGTCATAGCTATAGGTTCTGCCCTCTGTTCCTCCAAATGTTTTACTGTAGTCCACCATCTCCCGGCCTCTCCTGACAACTTATAGGTGGCAAATAAGACATTATGTTCTTCTGAGCACTGCAACACCACCAATACTTTCTTAATTTCCTGCATCCAGTTTTTGGCGACTACAGGATCAGCTTCTTCTGAAAATGTTAGAGGATTCATCTTGGTGAATTTCTCTATCGTACACCTATGACCTGCAGACGGACCTCCTTGTTCCCTGGAGTTTTATGTAATCTCAGTCATGACCTGTTGAGCTACACTGGGTAATACCGCGTCTAAATCAGTCCCGTCTACACCCGAGGGCCCTACACCCTTGCTACCACTCGCATGAGCACTACTACCTTCAGCGTCCATCTTGAAAAAGACAATAAACTTGGCTTAGGGACCCTATCCTTAAAATTTATGTATCTAACCACTATCTTAACATCCTGAACTTAATTCAAGATTCAGTCCTACACTATAGAAACACAACCCGACAATACTTTACTATGACTTTCCTAAAATGTCACCCCAGGAATGACACAGAAACCAACACAGAAAACTTGCCTCCACACTACAGAACAAAACCTCGAATCCTATTTCCTATATTCTGGTATTGTTTCTGCTGCACTCTAAAGTTTATAAAACCTAGCAATCTAGGCTCTAATACCAAACTGTAACAACCTGCCTATTTTTCTATATAATTTTTTTTTCAACATAACCACATACATAATAACTTTGATATCCTGCTAAACTGATATAGTCCTGATCAACTCAGACCCATGGCTGCCGAGGATATACCTGTCATACATCTATGATACCTAAGCAGCGGAAAACATAAACTACATACATGCCATACAACACCGGACACAATACCATAATTCTACTGAACCTGTCATATATGTACAATCATCCATAAAAGGACCAAAAAGTATCCTAAGGTCATAACCCAAAAACCATTCTGACCCTAACTCAACAACTTACCCTTCTGACAGGGTAGTTCGGTCAACCTTTATTGTTGCGGAGCTCTATCCACCCTTCTATCTAGATTTCCTGAAATGTTTGTAATGTTAAGGTGACACACTTCTCAGTAAGGGAGATAAACTAATATCAGTGTGTGGCGACGTGAGTATTATCATGCTTAAATATGAACTATACATAATATGCATATTTAATAAAAACTGGTTGGATAAGCTTTGAGTAAAACATGATTCATCATATCATAATAAATTTCATAATAAATATCATACTAATTTATTTAATCATGTAAAACATCTTCTATAACTGTACAATATTGAAATAATACCCAGGGTGGATAACTAGCTAATGTCATGTCTTACCCCCCATATGATAGGGCTGTGCGACTTGAAGGCAAGACCTAGCAATAGCTGGCCGACCACGCTAAGTCAACATAAGTCTATAAGTACGATTGACTTATCCCAATTATTCCAGACTACCAGGGGAACATCTGCACTACACTGAAGCCACATCGACTGCCATCTCCCACACTTTATCTAAGATGTGTGGTAGCACTAACATAAACTTGAATTTATACGTATAGCTATGGCACCGTGCTCTGAAATACTAAACTAAACCATCCTAGTTTTGATAACATACAGTACAATTCATATTTCTGGTACATAACTATTTCGTATTTTTGAGTAATATCTGACATGATCATATTTTCATGGATTCTAACATATCATACATAATTATTGCATCTACGCCATTTGTAAATCACAGCATCTACGTCGACCATATCATACCATATAAATCACGGCATCTTCACCAACCATGTCATAACCTATTGAACATGAATTTTCTGCACTGTTTAACATAATATTTTAAACGATAGTTTCCATACTGCCTTCATGGTTTTTTTGAAAACTATTATAACATGCTTATTTTGGAAAATCGTAATATTCTGATATAACATAACTTTTATGGAAATTTATACTCATGCCACACAAATATGAATAGTACTCTAAACATAAAATCTAATCTAAAATCATATTTTCTCATAAAATGTATTAAATCCATTTTCCTGTTCAACAACAATATTTTCAAACCCAATACTATACATATATAATTTCTAAAAATAAATGTTGTATATTTATAAATAATTTCATGAAAAATGTTGACTTAGTTTATCCCCTTACTTGGCTTAGTAAGAAGCCCACAAATCTAAACAAGCCTACTCCTGTGCGTTCCCAGCTCAACACCCTAAAATTCACATTGTCCAACAAATCAACATATACCCGTATAACACCTTCCAACACATTCCCCCCAGTCAAAAAATACCCAATAACTTATAAAATTTAAAATAACCAACTTACCCAAATTTTAAGATGGTGCCCAAATACTCCAAATCAAAATTTTGATCTGGCAATATTGTAGAGAATCTTCAAAGGAGTTACGTGGTGGCTTCTGATCGTCGAATCGGCGAGAATCGAAGTCGAAATCCTAGAGAGAAGTCAGAGGGACAAATTTTAGGGAGAGAGAGAGAGAGAGAGAGAGAGAGAGAGAGAGAGTTTTGCATGCAGGTTTTCTCACTGGAAATGTGATTTGAGCATATTTATAGAGTGTTGTTGGCATGTCCTCGTCAACGTTCCCAAGAAGGCCACTCGTCGATGAATATTCTGTGTTCGTCGACGAGTCCCTTCTGAGCCCCCTTGGAAAAATCATTTTTCTCACTTTTCCTTTATTATTTAATTGCTATAATTCTACAGGTTTCTACAGATAGTTAGAAGTGTGCCACGTGTCACCATAAGATGGTGACACATGGTCCACCACAAACGCATGAGATTTGGTATTTTTTTACTATTTTTATTTTATCAATTTCATTAAAATTCAAAGGGTGACACATGGCAAGATGATGTCATGCTGACATCTGGTAAGCTCAAAGAGGATAAAAAGGCATTGAACCTAATTAGCCTAAAATTATGAAAAAAAAATCGTAACGGTGATTATTCTCGAAAAATGAAGAGCGTGACTGTAATGACCCAAACCTACAAATAATTTTTTAGCGAAAGACCTCAAATATATTTATACCAGAGTATTAAAAACCTCATTGTAATAATATTTCCAAAATATAATTTAATACATCCTTAAAAATTCTAAGATAAACAAAAAATAACAATTTTTATATTTAATCTAAACCGAACTTTCTAATCCCACCCCCACTTTCGCTACACTATTTTGATTTTGGGTATGCTTCTCAAGGTATCTGAAATGTTTGATAAAAATTGGGGTGAGACACCTCTCAGTAAGTAAAAACTAGATTATTATCAGTGTGTGGTCGACATGAGTGTTACAATATTAAAAAAAAAAAACAAACATATTTAGTAACATTACTTTAATAAAATGAGCTTTTGTGTAAAAATAATTTAATAATAATTTTAAACTATACTAGGAATTTCATTTATAAACTTTAGGTCACATATTTAAATAAATATATGTACTTTTCTCTAAAACAACATTTAGGCATATTAAATGGTCATAATCACATAAATACACAAATATGTATAAAAGAATTTCTTTTAGCCTATACACGTCATGTTTAACCCCATGACCAGGTTGTACGGTCCAAAAATTGGACTTAGTTTGGTTGGCTGACCAAAGCTAAATCAAAATATTATGTCTATAAGATCGATTTGCCTACCACATCCTGGTCCAGAAACAGGTGGGTACAACCCTACTTAGGTCAAATCAACTATCCACCGCAAACACTTCCACAACAGTGTTGCAGCACCAATATTCATCTGTAACTACGGTACCGAGAATTCACCACATCCGGCCCATCAAGGTTTTTAAACATATAATTACAATTTATGCATTTAAAATAATATCATAATCTCATCAATATTCCCAATATAAAATATGTACAAAAATATCATCTTTATTCTCAATCTCATCAATATTTCCAATCAACCGCGTAATAAATATAACATCGTAAAATGCATAATATAACACGTAATAATTATAACACCGTAAAATTTACAATATAACACGTAATAATTATAACATCGTAAAATCCCTAAACTTGTTCATTTACACTATAAAGTAAAATTAAAGCATGCCACACAATTTGTTTAATAATTATAGTTATATAAATTTTTGAGAAATCCTCAGGGACTGTTGGATCAATATCGCGTCAGCGATATGTGTCCTTCCGTTTGAGTCAATGGATTGTCATCACGTGGCGAGTGATATGTATCACCCCTTAATTTCTCAAAAAAAAAATAAAATTAGGACCACTCATTTGCTGTCATGTGTGCTCGGACAAACGACACGTGGCAACCCCATACGTGTTTCTACCTTTCTCCTTTCCCTGAACTGGGTTGAGCTGCTTTGACTCGGTTCAACTTCCCTGAATCGCCCATTTTAATTATTATTATTAATTTATTTTTAAATTCATTTTTAATTCAAAAATTGGGAAAAATAGTGGAAAAATCAGAAAAATTACGGGAAAATCATAAAATAATAAATAAATAAATAAATAAATAACCTGTGAATCATTTTTAACTCACAAGACCAACAAAAATAATTTGCTTATTGTATGTCATGCTTGCTGAATGAATGCTTGCTTCTCCTTTCTTTTATGTGTATGTGTGCCTACAATTCTTTCACGTTAGATTTAAAAATCAATCATAATTTACAATACGCCATATTAATATTTGAATCCACTAAAATAATCTCAAATTTACAATATTGTGTAAGAATTTTTTTCTAATTTTATTTGTTGAAATAGGATCTTTAACTATCATGATCATCACATGTATCACCTTTATGCAGAAAATAAAAGATTTATAAACAAACATATCGGAATTAGCCATAACGTAAATCAATCTTGATGAAGACTTGTAGAAATCGTTTCTCTCACATAACCCCCTTTCTATGTTTTACCAGATCATATGGGAGAAAACTGATGAAAAGAAGAGATAGGTAGAGAAAGGACAAATTTCCTACGTTCAATATTAAACCCCTTATACCACTCCCCATAAAAGTAGGCATAAATAGGAAAAACTTTTCCACTTCCCATTAACTCTCACTAGATTTTAAAAGCCAATAACCTCCTTAATTCATTAATCCCAAGAATGTTCATATTGCCCTTTTCATATGGGACATAATTCAACATTCTCCCACTTGGCCCATATGAATGACATTTATTTGGATTGACAAGGTAAACATAATATACGCATAACATTAGCTTATTCGTACTTTAATAAGATTACAATAATATCATAATTAAATAACTTACCAATATGAGTCATGGCAATAAATATCAATAAGGCAACATATTCTCTTCCATGTACCACAATGCTAGTAAACCACTTAATTATAATCCACAATAGGAAATAACTGTCATGTTCCTATAATTTCTTTGTCAAAAGACGATTCCTATCATCAATAAACGATCTCCATAATTACTTAATTTATGGTAAGCAGGAAAAATGTCATAAACACAATTAGTGATATCTCTATAAATGTTGTTAAACAAAAACATAAAGATCTACAAACATACCTCAAGGATTGCAACAAAGACACATGCGATCAACATGTTCCTTAAATTTCTTTGGTGCTAACCCTTTAGTCAAAAGATTTGCAATCATGAGTTTAGTTTTAATATGTTCTATAAACACTGTTTGTTTTTGAACTTCCTCCTTAACGGTCAAATATTTGAGCTCCATGTGCTTAGCGCCATTAGAATATTTGTCATTCTTGGAGAAAAAGATTGCTGCGAAATTATCACAATACAATCTCAGTGGCCTCTTAATACTTTCGACAATTCCAAGTCTCGAGATAAAATTCCGCAACCATAAAGCATAAACTGTAGCCTCAAAATATGCCAAAAATTCAGTTTCCATAGTAGATGCTGCTATAATAGTGTAGAGACCTGAAAAATTATAATTATTTAAAAATTATAAAAAATAATAAAATGAATAGATAAATAAATAATAAGGGGGAAAGGGAAAATTTTGAAAGAAAGAACAGTAGGCCTCGTCAACAAATCTCTTGTCCTCATCGACGAGTGTTCTTCTAGGGTTCATCAATGAAGTTCAGTCCCTCGTCAAGATCCCGAGTGAGTGCATTTAAGATTTTAAGTTTCGTTGACGAATGTATCCTTTCGTCAACGAATTCCCTTATGTGGTTCGTTGATGAATCCTGTCATCTCGTCGACGAAACCACGTGGCAACATCATGTATAAAAGAGTTGAGATTGCTTCTCTATGAAGAAAATAATTTCTTCTACATTTCCTCTCTCTAGAAATGTTTCATTTGCCTTCTCTCTAAGATTTTGGCCTAAATTAACAAATGGGAACCGCTACGGTGTTTTAGGGGAGATTCTCTACACATCTAGTGGAACAAATTTTTAAACTGGGCTTTTCAGGAATCGCTCCAAAGTTGAGGTAAGGGTTAGGATTCTTAGTTCTTGGGGTTTTAAATGTTTATTCGAGATTTGTAGGTTGAGGAAATGTTGAAATAGTAGGTTATTTAGGGTTTATCTCATTAAACTAGGGTTTTTGATTCAGGATTCAGGTGAGTGCCACAGACATCATTTCGTGGTTCTTATTGGTGTAGTTCAAAAAATTAGGTAAAGAGAATATATTAAATCAGGATTTTTGAGGAAATAATTGGTGAAAAATGGAAATATTTTGTATATATGTATATGATTTTCACATGGGTTCTAAAATGCCAACCGATTGAATTGTAAATTTCTGAGCTTAAGGTTGTGGTATTAGATATTATTTGTGAAAATGGAAAGATAAAATGGCAGATTTTCTGGTTTTATTATATAAGAGATTAAATGTATATTTTCAGTATATGAACGATGAATATGGGTTGGCTTATTTTCAGTGAACGTATGAAATATGTTGTTAAATTACGTGGCATGAGTAAAATGAAGTTTCTGTGTTAAACTATGATATATGTATGAGATGCAATAAATACTGGAAATATATTGAGAATTAAAAGGTGATATAAATTATTTTGCATGTGTGTGGTAATGTTAGATTACAATGTATGGTTTGACAACTCCGATGGACCAGGAAAACGACACAGTACTGTTACAGATATGTATGGAGCGCTAGTGCACCCACACATCCTAGATATAGTGTGGAGATAGAATGGTCGATTGTGCTGGGGAAGGGTAGTGTCCCCTTGGAGTCTAGACCAGTGTGGGATCATCCAATCGTACCTACAAACTGTATAATGTGGTTGATTTAACTCTAGAGGCCAACCGGGGTTAAGTCCAGTCGGAAGCATAATTAGGATTTATCACCAGTATAAAACGTTCTAAACGCATAATTGTAAGTTTAACCATATATAATATGAGGATAATGGATATGGAAATAGTAGTTATGGAAAGAATGGATAAAAGAACAGCAAATGGAAATGACATGAAAACGGAATATGTGAAAACAAACATAAATATAGAAAGAGATGATGAATATGTGACACATGAATATAGATTATGAAAGTGAATGTAATGAATGGCTCAGTGATAACAACATAAAGAATAATGTAGTAAGGTATTATCAGTATTAAATATGGTACTATTACTTATATTTGCGGCGGGGTAAACTCTTCTCTCGAGGGCTTACTGAGAAAGGCAAGTGCCCTGACAGATATAAGATGTAGTTGTGGGTTGCATAACATGTTAGGGCAGAAGGAAGCTACTTGTATGGGCAGGTAATCTTTCCTATTCTCGGGAACTTTTGCCAGTAAACCTTTGTGTGAATGTGTGAGTATGAGATAAACTAACCACCTGAGGACTTACTAAGTAAGGTAAGTGTCCTGATATGCTTCCGTTGTGACGGTAAGTTTCTTAAGGTATCAGAGCAGAGGGGTGCTACTTGTATGGGCGGGTAGTCACCCCTATCCTTGGGAACTCTCGTCGATAAAATACCTTGCATGTGTTTGAGTAGGAACAGAGAATGATTTCATAATTGTGGTTTATTTGAAAATAATGAATATACATATATGTTGTACTTAAATCTCATGATTGTCACACGCTGATTTAATGTATTCCATCTTTACTAAGATGTGTCTCATACGATAGTTGAATTTCATCTTTCAGGACCTTCGCAGGATCAAGTTTAGAGAGCTCGGACTGTTGTAGCGGTTTTAAGAGAGAGAGAGAGAGAGAGAGAGAGGGTATGGACCGATGGATATATATTATTTTTTTTCTTTTGGGTATATTTATGTTTTCAGAGATGTTTATGGATGTTTGTGAATATTGGATGTTGGGTTATGCTTTTGAGATGTATATAGACATAGAAACTCTAATATATTATGGAAGAATTGTTATTATTCTTGTTGCATAATTGATTTAGAGCCAGGTTTAGGTAAATGGAACATGTACCACTCCGGACCCCACTTTAGGTCCGGGGCGTTATAGATAGTATGTTTGACACTTTTCCATGATATTGCTCCTCCAGCTAATAGGAACAAGTAACCAAAAGTTAACTTTTGACTATCAACACAACCAGCAAAATCTGAGTCGGAGTAGCTAATCACCTCCAGCTGATCAAACCTTTGATACGTGAGCATATAGTGTCTTGTTCCTTTCAGGTATCTTAAAACCTTCTTTGCGGCTTTCCAATGCTCCATTCTGGGATTACTCTTATGTCTCTAAAGCATTCCAACTGCAAAACAAATATTTGGTCTAGTACAAGTTTGAGCATACATCAAACTTCCAACAACAGTTGCATAAGGAATATTTTCCTATTTTATTTTCTAATGCTTTATGTGGACAATCCTTTTCACTAAACTTGTCCCTTTAAAAATAGGAGCAGGAGTGGCCACACATTCAGCTATATGAAATCTTTCTAAAACTTTATTGATATATCCCTTCTAAGACAACCCTAACAATTCACGTGATCTATCATGAAATATTTCAATTCCTATCACGTAAGTTGCCTCACCCATATCTTTTATTTCAAAGTTCGTAGAAAAAAATCTCTTGGTTTCATTTAGTAAACCAAGATCATTACTAGCAATAAATATATCATCAATATATAGAATCAAGAAAATAAACTTGTTCCCACTAACCTTTAGATATATACATCAATCAACTGTATTTTCCTTAAATCCAAAGGATGCGATTGTATCATTAAACTTAAGATACCATTGTCTGGAAGCTTGTTTAAGCCCATAAATTGACTTCTTGAATTTTCATATCATATGCTCCTTTTCTTTAATCAAGAAACCTTCAGGTAGATCCATATAAACCTCCTCATCTAAATTCCCATTCAGAAAAGCAGTTTTTATGTCCATTTGATGTAACTCCAAATCGAAATGAGCAACCAGAGCCATTATGATCCTAAGAGAGTCCTTTTTTGATACAAAGGAGAATGTATTTTTGTAATCAACACCTTCCATTTGAGTGAAACCTCTTGCAACAAGTCTAACTTTATGTCGTTCAATATTGCCATTGCTGTAGTGTTTGGTATTAAAGACCCACTTACACCTGACTGTCTTTGTAAGAACACGAACCGTAATAACTGGGTATAAATAATAAGAGAGGGACATTTTGGTAAAGAGCGGGATCGTTGACGAAGCCGGATTTCATCGACAAAGCCTGTGTTCTTCTCGTCGACGAAATTTAGAGTCTCATTGATGAGGAGAAGCCAAGGAGTTTTGGAAATCGAGAAATATCAGGATTCGTCGATGAGGCCATCGATTCGTCGACCAATTTAGTGAAAGAGTCGTCGACGAAGGTACCATTTCGTCGACAAAATTGGGCCGGGTCAAAGGGCTATAAAAGAAAATTTCCTTTACTTCTTCATTAAGTTACTTCAAGTTTATCTCTCTCTCTCTAAACGCTCCCAACTCTCTCTTTCTCTCTCTAGATTTTTTCACCGATCGTTGATAGAATCAGGAAACGGAAGTTACCACAAGGATCATGGAAGGATTCTCTACAACTTCTATGGATCGAAATCTCGTTTCGGAGGTTTTTGGGTTTTGGCAAAAAATCGAGGTAAGGCTCGGTTTTCATTTCTGATCTGGTAGTTTTGTACAGGATGGTCTTGTGAGTATATTCTGTACTGTGATTTGTAGGTTTGGAACTCGGTTCGCTGTTTAGGAGCCTTGGAGTTTGGGTTTTGTTATACGGGGTTAAGGTAAGGGGAAACTGTGTTATATTGGTTAGTTTATAAATTGGACTCGGTGGAACGGTGGTCCATGGTCTTATGTATGTTTTGGCTACTCATTTGGGGGGATCTAACTGGGAAAACTATGGGTTTTTCATTATTGCAATTTTGGGGAAAAGGGGGCGACAAGCTGAATCCCGAGTTTTGTTGAAAACCGAGTATATGTGTGATTTATACTGTGATATTGGGATAGCCGTGCCTTGACCTTGTTTAAACTGCATTTTTTTGGAAAACCATGATTTAGATTACCAAATGAGTGTGGTTTGTTTGGTTATATTAGCATGCATGTGTGTGTGATATGCGGAATTACTGATGGGACCACGATTCCAATGATTCCAGTGACTGAGTGTGACCAGCTCTATATATGAGGGCGTGTGTTTATCGCCTGCCACGCAGGCAAGAGCGACAGACTCTATATCCGAGGGTGTGAGCCTATTCCGGAAGATCAGGCCGAAGGGTGTGGATCCACCATTTAACACCGGTATGATGCCATAAGAGTCAAGGACTAGCCATATGCTAGTGGCGCCATGCTTCGCGGGTTGGCTACGGGCCAAAGCCAGAACGCCGGACTGGCTTCAGGTCGAAGGGTGTGATGACACCAAGATTGCTGATCATATGTTGTGTGTGCGTGTATGCACTGTGTAAATTAGTACTAGATTTGCATTTAACTGCGTGTACGTTGCATCATGATAACACACAAATGCCACACACCGATATAACATGTGTTCTTCCTTACTGAGAGGTGTCTCACCCCTACTGTATATACATTTTTACAGGTCTTTCGAGTAACTGGAACTAGCGTCCGGGTGTAAGGAGCGTAGTAGCTGGTGTACAGCGTTAGCGCTTGGGTAAGTGCTAGGACTGTAGTTTTGTTGGTTTGCCATTTTGGGTTGTATTTGGGCACCCATTTTGTACGTTTTGTTAGAGCCATGTTCTGCTCTTGTATTAAGTCTTGTATGGTACTGCATATGTTGATATAGAATGACTTTTTCTGTTGTGCATATGATTGTGGTTGGATGTGTTTAGGGTGTTTGGGAACCCCATAGGTTCGGACCCTCATCCATTGTACTGTATCTGTGATGATTTGTAAGATATAGGGACAGGTTATGTTACATTTTCACCCCTGGGTCCCATTTCGGGGTTCGGGGCGTGACAGCTTGGTATCAGAGCTAACCAGGTTACTAGATCTTGTAGACTTGGTTAGGCTTAGTTATTAGTACATACTAGAGTATAGGATGTGGATATGAATAGAGTTGGTTGAGGGTTGTTCAGTTGCTAGACCGAAATTTGTCGACGGTATTCCATGTTTTTCTTGGGATGATGATTCCAGTAAAAGCAGGGCAGATCATTGATGACTTTCGTGTTGGTGTGATACGACAAACCTAGACCTGGCAGGGAGTAGTTAACACAATTAGTGTAGATCAGTGTGTTAACTGTATATGTTGTAGGGATACTGATAGATTCCTATTGTGTTGCAGCATGGAGCCCAAGGATAATAACCTAGGAAGTAGCTCCGAGGAGACTGCGAAAGCGATGAGTCTCCTTCTGTGCCTCAGGGTTTGACGAGGCAGGTATTACAAGAGATCGGGCGGAGTGTGAGGAGACGCGAACGCTCTCCTACCGCTGTGGGGTGCACCAATGAGAGGTTCACGAGCATGCATCCTTCTACGTAATCCTATACTGCCCTACACCATACCTACTTCTCAACACCTAATCTAACCTATCCATCTAGAATCCTTATCCTAACTGTTTCCTATACTCTAATATAAATCATCTCTAACCTAATACTCTAACATTTCCATATCCAGGCGATGTGAAATTAATCACACTTCCGGTTGGACATTGCTCTGATACCAAATGAAATGCCCCGAACCCTTAAACTCGGGCCCAGCGTGTTATACCTGATCATCCCTGATAAATCATGATCCATAACATACGCAGCAAAAAATATAAACAAAATCTCCATATAACATAACACTAGAGTTTACTAATTCTAACTATAGTCCATATTAAATCAACCAACATTTGCATTTCCATAAATCTACATAACTCTCAAAATAATTCAGTATTTTCACAATCATTCCTTACTCAATAGCCTTAAAACATAAAGACATAAAACTTAATTATTTACTTTCTACAAAAACATCATTAAAATGTTTATACCCTTTTTCTTATATCTCCCAATAATGCTATAAAAACCTCGAGCTCTCTAAGCTGGATCTCGAAGAAATCCTAAAAAAAAAATAAATTCATATTCGGGTGAGACACATCTCAGTAAGGGAAGAAACCATATATTAAAACAGTGTGTGGCTAACATGAGTTTATAGATAACATAATATTTAACATTTTAAAATCCTTAACATAATTTCCGAAATCATTCTCTGATCCTAATCAAACACATGCAAATATTTAACCTACGAGATTAACCGGGGATAGGGGTGATTACCCGTTCATACAAGTAGCACCACTCTGCTCTGATATTTTTGACAACCCAAAGGTCGTAGTTAAAGCATACCAGGGCACTCACCTTACTCAGTAAGCCCTTAAGTGATAAATTAATCTCGTACTCACACTGTTCAACAATAGCTTACCGGCAAAGGCCCTAAGGATAGGAAAATCTACCCGCTCATACAAGTAGGTTCCCTCTGCCCTAGTACGTTATACGGCTACTGCCACATCTGTAGCTACTAGTGCACTCACCTTACTCAGCAAGCCCTCAGACGAAAGGTACGCCTCGCTCAATCGTAACATGTTATACGTACATACATACTTCTAATATCATAATACATCATTCTTTTCTATCATTATACATTCATACACATTCATTCCTGTTCATAACCTAACTTTACATTTCGATTCACTTTAAGTGACTTTTTCCCATTTACATCATTTACCTTTGTCATTTCATTTCATTGTCATTTCATTGCATAACATTTTATTTCATTACTTTGTACTATAGCTGGTCTTTAGTCATCATCAGTTAGTTTACGTACAAACGTGCTAGATCTGCTAACACAGCTCCTTTTAGATGTCATCAGTTAGTCTACACAGAAGTATGCTAGATCTGCTAACATGGCTGTCTTTCAGCTATCTTACATTTACATGATTGCATTTAACATACATAAGCAACATTGTCTATATCATATTTTATTTTCATTGCTTTACTTAGCCTGCATCTCATACATTTAACATATATTTGTACAAAATATCATGCCACACAATTTAGCAATAAAATTCATACACTGCTTGTAAAATAAGCTAACCAACATTTAATGTTTATATACTGAAAATACCTTTCATTTCTTACTTAATTATCCCAAAAATATTTCAAACTTTCATCAGTTCATTTTCGCATATACATATCTAATACACAACCCTAAACTTGAAAAAATATAATTTAAATAGTTGGCATTTTACCCATACTGAAACATATACACGTACATATAACGCAATTTATTTTTCCATTAAATTCATAAAAATTCTGATTTAATATATATTTTTTCTCTTACATGATTTCTTGAACTACGCCAATAGGGACTCTGAAAAATACCTACAGCGCACCCGGACCCCAAAATTAAATTCCTAATTTCAATAAATTATTCCTAAATAAAATATTATTTAAATATTTCTTAGGGTCATAATTCTTAAATAAATAATAATATCCATAAATTTAACCAAATTCTCAAATCCCACTCTTGCTTTGGAGTAGGACCTAGAAAATCCCTATTAAAAAATTACCTACGTCAAAATGACGATGACTAGGACCCCGTGGTGGTGTCCGTTCGTTGATTTAACCACATATTAACGGCGAAATTGAGAAAATGGAAAAAAATTACCTTTCTTCAAGAGCAGTGTCTAAGCCGTTCTGATGAAAAATCTGTTCTAGTAGAAATATTGGCAGTGGAACCAAGATTCTAACGGCACCTTCCGTTTCCTGATCCGCGCAAACTCGCCAAGTAATTAAGAGAAGGAGAGAGACGGAAACAGAGTCGTTGGCGTACTGGAAATTTTCTCAGAGGGGGGGGGGGTTGCGTGCTTTTTCTTCTTCCTTCTTCTTTCTTCTTCTTCTTTTTTTTACTTTACTTTATATATATATATATATATATATATATATATATATATTATAATAACTTATTTATGTATATCATTCTAATTATTTTTTTTTGAATCCAATGTAAAAATATTTAATTTAATAACTAATTATTTAATTATTTAATTTATCTTAATTTAATTTAATTTCTTTTTCTTTTCCCACGTCATTCCTTTTATTTATTTATCTGTTATTTCATTTATTTATATTTTTTTAATTATTTTAATCCTTTTAAATTTACGGGTCTTTACATTCTCTCCTCCTTAAGAAATTTCGTCCTCGAAATTTGTTACCCGATCTTTCATTCCCATAATTCCTTGATTTACCATATCCCACACCACAATCTCAACAACACAATTATATACTTTAAATCAAATACACATCCAAGTTCTCCATATAAGGACCAGTTTCACGGCTAAGAAACATTACCGTCGATGGATTTACTGTGGTTTTCAGAAACTTTCGAATGAATCAGAAAATCATAGAAGTCCGCCAAGGGATATCCGCTTTCAAGTTATAAGACAAAATCCTATACTTCCCTACACCATACCTAATCTAACCTATCCATCTAGAATCCTTATCCTAATTGTTTCCTATACTCTAGTATAAATCATCTCTAACCTAATACCCTAACATTTCCATATCCAGGCGATGTGAAATTAATCACACTTCCGGTTGGACATTGCTCTGATACCAAATGAAACGCCCCGAACCCTTAAACCCGGGCCCGGCGCGTTATACCTGATCATCCCTGATAAATCATGATCCATAACATACGCAGCGAAAAATATAAACAAAATCTCCATATAACATAACACTAGAGTTTACTAATTCTAACTATAATCCATATTAAATCATCCAACACCTGCATTTCCATAAATCTTCATAACTCCCAAAATAATTCAGTATTTTCACAATCATTCCTTACTCAATAGTCTTAAAACATAAAGACATAAAACTTAATTATTTACTTTCTACAAAAACATCATTAAAATTTTTATACCCTTTTTCTTATATCTCCCAATAATGCTATAAAAACCTCGAGCTCTCTAAGCTCGATCTCGAAGAAATCCTGAAAAAAAAAAAAAATTCATATTCGGGTGAGACACATCTCAGTAAGGGAAGAAACCATATATTAAAACAGTGTGTGGCCAACATGAGTTTATAGATAACATAATATTTAACATTTTAAAATCCTTAACATAATTTCTGAAATCATTCTCTGATCTTAATCAAACACATGCAAATATTTAACCCACGAGATTAACCGGGGATAGGGGTGATTACCCGCTCGTACAAGTAGCACCACTCTGCTCTGATATTTTTGACAACCCAAAGGTCGCAGTTAAAGCATACCAGGGCACTCACCTTACTCAGTAAGCCCTCAAGTGATAAATTAATCTCGTACTCACACTGTTCAACAATAGCTTACCGGCAAAGGCCCTACGGATAGGAAAATCTTCCTGCCCATACAAGAAGGCCTATGAGGAACATCTGGAAATGAATTCAAGCATCAGCACATTGAGAGCTTCAATGGGGAGCAACACAATATAGATAGAGCAGATATTTAAACGAAAACTGTTCGAGTTGACTTTTCTAAATTTAAAGGTTCGCATCCAGCAGGTTGGCATTATAGGGCCAATAATTTCGTCCTATTTCATGAAACCTTACCCCCATCATAAGGTTCTGTTGGCATCCTTCCACATAGAGGATAATGTCACGCCCCGAACCTGAAAATAGGACCCAGGGGTGAGAATGTAACCTAACCTATCCCTGTATCCAATAAAACATCCAAAGATATAGTACAAAGGATGAGAGTCCGACCCCGTGGGGTTCCAAGGCATCCTATACACATCCAAACATAACAGAACAAACACAGTGGAAAAAGGTCTTTCTATACAAGCATGGTACCATACCAGAGTCTATACAAGAGCAGAAACAGGGCTCTATCATACAACGTACAATCGGGTGCCCAACATGTCTCAAAACGGCAACAAAAAAAAACACAACTCCTAGCACTTACACAAGCGCTACCCACAGTACACCGGCCACTACGCTCCTGACACAAGGACTCTAGTTCCAGTTACTCGAAGGACCTGAAAATAGGTACGTACAGTAGGGGTGAGACACCTCTCAGTAAGGAACAATATAGGTTATATCGGTGTATGACATTTGAGTGTTATCATGATGCAACATACACGCAGTTAAATGTAGTTCCAGTACTAATTTCACAACAGTGCATACACGCACACATGCACATGATCAGCAAACCAGGTGTCGTCACACCCATCGGCCCAAGGCCGGCCCACCATATACGCCATTGGCCCGTAACCAACTCGCGAAACACGGCGCCACTGGCACATGGCTAGTTCCCGAATCCCATGGCATCGTACTGGCGCTAAACTGGTGGATCCACACCCTTCGGTGATCAACCGAGATAGGCTCACCCCCTTGGATATAGAACCGGACACTCTGCCAACCTATGGCCAGCGATTTCATACGCCCTCGGATATAGAGCCAGACACTCTCAGTACCTGGGATAAATTTGGAACCACGTTTATACTAGTATTTCAACCAAACACAACATAAACATGCATGTTCATATAACCAAACAAACCACACCCATTTGGTAATCTAAAATCATGGTTTTCCAAACATGTATAGTTTAAACAGGTCAAGGCACGACCATCCCTATAACATAGTATAAATCAACATATACGTTCGGTTTTCAACAAAACCAGGGATGCAGCCCGTTGCCTCCTTTTTCCCAAAGTTGTAATCATGAAAAATCCATAGTTTTCCCCATTAGATTCCCCCAAATGAGTAGTCAAAACACACACAAGACCGTGGACCACAGTTCCACCAAGTTCGATTTCCAAAAGAACAGATATAAACACAATTCCCTTGACCTTTTCCCCGAATGGAAATTCCTGAACTCTAAGGCTCCTAAATAGTGAACCGAGTTCCAAAACCTACAATCAACCGTACAGAAGATACTCACAAGACTGTTCCCTACAAAACTACCGAATCATAAAAGAAAACCGAGCCTTACCTCGATTTTCCGCCAAAACCCAAAAATGACCGAATCAAAAATCCGATCCGTAGAACTTGTAGAGAATCCTTCCACGATCCTCGTTGTAACTTCAGATTAATGATTCCAATGACGAACGACAAAGAAATCTAGAGATATGGAGAGTAGGGAGAGTTTCTAAAGAGATAGAGAGGATTTTTAGTTTTCTTAGTTGAGAAGAAATGAGAAAAAGATATTTATAGCTCCTTTAACCCGTCTGCCTTCGTCGATGAATGGCATCCTCATCGACGAGGCCATATAGTCAGCTCTTTGACGAGATGATGGATTCGTCGACGAATCCTAATATTACCGGTTTCCTGAAATCTCTCAGCTTCTCCTCATCGACGAGCTTCTAATTTCGTCGACGAGACTTACATGGACTTCATCGACGAACTTTGGCTTTATCGACGAAACCTGCTAAATTTCTAATTTTACCCCTCTTTTATTTTAATTAAACCCACCTATCATAGTTTGGGTTCTTACAGTCTCCCCTCCTTACAAAAATTTCATCCTTGAAATTTTCCATCTCTTGTTTATGAATTTATATATACAACTGAACACATACACGCAACTCTTAAAGAAAAACTCGCGACCTTTACAACGCAGCCCCATCATACACATAAATACACACCCTCACTTATGGCATAGGAATACCGTGGTTGCATATATAACCGTCTCAGGAGTTCAAATTATACACCCTCCTGACGACTAACCACCTATCCCAACCCAAAGCAAGATGACGTACAAATACTCAAAACAAATGTGGATACTTCTAGTGTATCTCCGTTTCCAGCTCCCAAGAAGCTTCCTCAACCTCGTGGTTTCGCCACAATACCTTCACTAATGGTATCTCTCTGGTACGAAGCTTCTAAACTTTACGGTCCAGAACCTGAACAAATATCTCCTCATATGCTAAAGTATCCCCAATTTCCAACTCATCATAATTGATAACATGTGATGGGTCCAGCACGTACCTCCTCAACACGGATACATGAAACACATCGTGCACCCTCGAGAGTGTTGGGGGTAGTGCAATTCTATAGGCTACTGGACCAACTCGCTCAAGAACCTCGAATGGTCCAATGTACCTCGGGCTTAGTTTGCCCTTCCGCTAAAATCTTATCACCCTTTTCATCGGAGCGATACATAGAAATACCTTACCCCCCCACCTCGAACTTTGACTAAAGGCGACGAACATCTGCGTAACTCTTCTGCCGACTCTGAGCTGTATAATCCTCTCCCGGATCAAACCTAACTTCTCAGATGCCTGCTACACGAGTTCAGGTCCTAAAACCTGACGTTCATCAACCTCATGCCAATACAAAGGAGATCGACACCTCTGACCATACAAAGCCTCGAATGGTGTCATCCCAATACTAGCCTGGAAGTTATTATTATAAGCAAACTCCACTAGTGGCAAAAACTGTATCCAACTACCACCGAAGCCTAACACACAAGCTCGCAACATATCTTCCAAGATCTGTATCGTCCTCTCCGACTGTCCATCAGTCTAGGGGTGGAACGCTGTATTGAAAGTAAGTTTCGTAATCAGTGCCTCCTGCAAACTCGTCCAGAATCGAGAAGTAAACCTCAGGTCTCGATCTGATACAATGGACACCGGTACCTCGTGCATTCTCACAATCTCATGCACATACACATCAGCTATCCTACTCAAAGGATAGCCAACCTTCATCGGTATGAAATGAGCAGATTTTGTCAATCTGTCCACGATCACCCAAATAACATTCTGTACGTGAAGTGCTGGCAAAATCTAGTGACAAAATCTAGGGAAATATGCTCCCATTTCCATATCGGAATAGGCAAAGGCTCCAGCGGCCCTGCCGGACTCTGATGTTTAGCTTTCATCTGCTGACACGTCAGACACTGCTTCATAAACTGAGCAATCTGCCTCTTTATACCAGACCACGGTCTCGCGCAAGTCTCGATACATCTTTGTACTACCAGGATGTACCGTATATAGAGAATGATGAGCCTCCTCTAGAGTCGTCCTACTGATCTCATCGTCGTTTAGAACACATAACCTAGTCCCAAACCTCAGCACACCTCCCTCAGAGATGTTAAACTCTGTAGCCAATCCCTGCTGTACCTTTTCCATAACCTCTTCCAACTCTGCATCACTAGCCTGCGCGGCTTTAATATACTCAAATAAGGTCGGCTGGATCACCAATCTAGCAATGAAAGCCTGATGATCACCATGCACCAACTCTATACCGGAACTCTCTAGATTCTGTATGATGTGATGCTGAGCTACAACTAGAGATACAGCCGTAGGTCTCGACTTTCGACTCAACACATCAACCACCACATAAGCTTTTCCTGGCGATAAATGATGGTACAAACGTAGTCCTTAATCAACTCAAGCCATCGTCTCTACCTCATATTCAATTCCTTATGCGTGAAGAAATACCCGAGGCTCTTATGGTCGGTGAAGATCTCACACTGCACACCGTACAGATAGTGTCACCAGATCTTCAGTGCATATACAACAGCAGCCACGTAGGATAATTCTTTTCGAATTCTTTCAATTTTTGAGAAGCATACGCTATTACCTTACCCTGTTGTATAAGCACACATCTCAAACCTTTCAAAGACGCGTCGCAATAAATCACAAACCCGCCATCCCCCGAAGGAATGGTTAAAACTGGAGCAGTAACCAGTCGGTGCTTCAATTCCTAAAAGCACTACTCGTAATCACTGGTCCACTCAAACTGCACCCCCTTCCTGGTCAATCGAGTCAGAGGCCTAGACAGTTTAGAGAACCCCTCTACGAACTGATGATAATAACCCGCCAGTCCCAGAAAACTCTGAACCTCCTGCACATTCATCGGCCTGGCCCTGTCCACCACAGCTTCAATCTTGCTAGGATCAACTAAGATACCATCACCAATCACCACATGGCCTAAGAATGCAATTTGACTCAACCAGAATTCACACTTCTTCAGTTTAGCATAGAACTTATTCTCCCGTAGAATCTATAATACTAACCTCAGATGGTCTTCATGCTCTTCCATACTCTTTGAGTATATCAGAATATCATCAATGAATACCACCACAAATCGATTCAGGTACTCATGGAAAACCCTATTCATAAGATCCATAAATACCACCGGAGCATTCGTCAACCCAAAAGGCATGACTAAGAACTCGTAGTGGCCATATCTGGTTCGGAAAGCCGTCTTCACCACATCCTCAGATTTGACCCTCACCTGATGATATCCTGATCGCAAGTCGATATTCGAAAATACCCGTGTCTCCTGCAACTGCTCAAAGAGATCATCGATACGAGGTAAAGGATAGCGATTCTTCACAGTCACCTTATCAATCTCATGGTAATCAATGCACTTCTACATCGACCCATCCTTCTTCTTCACAAACAATACTAGAGCTCCTCAGGGTGAAACACTAGGTCGAATGAAACCCCTGTCTAGTAATTCCTACAACTGCTTCTTCAACTCCTGAAGTTCGGTTGGAGCCATCTAGTACGGAGCTTTAGAGATTGGTGCCTTGCCAGGCAGCAATTCTATCGCGAACTCTGCCTCATGATTCAGAGGTAAATCAAGTAAATCATCTGGAAACACTTCTGGGAACTTGCTGACTACCCGAATGTCCTCGAGTTTCAACTCATCTCGCGGTGGTTCCTTCTCACAAGCTAGGTACCCCTGACACCCATCCAAGAGCAACCTCCATGCCTGTAGTGCCAACAGAATCTGTGGTGCTGGACGCACACACGATCCCACGAATTCATACTCCTGCTCCTCAAAAGGTCTGAAAACTACTATCTTCCTACGACAGTCAATCACAGCATAACTGGAAAACAACCAATCCATCCCCAGAATAACATTGAACCCTGACATGTCGTATACCACAAGATTCGATAGTAGCAGCTTCCCCTGGATTACCACTGGTTAGTCTCCCAACATCTTCCTACAGAATGTTACACTCCCAGATGGTGTAGTAATAGATAACACCCCGTTCATGTCTTGGGTCTCAACCCTACACCGTCCCACAAAACTCACAGATATAAAAGAGTGGGTTGCACCTGAATCAAACAAAACAGAAGCCTTATTTGAAAGCAATAATGAGGTCCCTATCACTACATTCCCTGCATGTTTAGCGTCCGTTGGAGTAAGAGAGTATACTCTGGCCGGAGCTACATTCGTCTAAACGGTTCCCCGAGGTATTTGATTGCTCCCTCGGTTCACACTGAATGTAGGCACGTTTCGCTTTAGTGCACGAAAATCACAAAACAAGTGACCCAGCTGGCCACAGTTGTAATAGTTACCCCCTAATGACCGACACTCACCCTCATGCCATCTGTGGCATCTGGAACAACGACCACTAGTCTGGCTCCCTTGAAAATCCTAGTACTCGGTATCCTGACGGTAACCTGAGCCCTTATTCCTCTTCTTCCACGATCCCTGACGAGATCCTGATTGAGAACCAGAAGGTGCTGACCTCTTCTTCAGCTCCTGATCCACCTCGTCCTCTCGGATACCGGTCTCATTCATAGTGGCTTTATCCACCAAAACAGAGAACTCGCGGATCTGAAGCATACCCACCAATCTGCAGATGTCCTTTCTCAGCCTCTTCTCAAATCTCTGAGTCTTCTCATACTCGGTCGAGATCAAACACAGCGCGAATCGGGATAGCTGTATATACCGAGCCGCATATCTTTGCACCGCCATACTCCCCTGAGTCAAAGCTGAAAACTCATCCACCTTTGCATCATATACTGAAGCCGGAAAGTATCTATCAAAGAACACCTCCTTGAAACGGCTCCACGTCATCTCCTCAGGACCACCCCTCTACTTCTCTAGCAGATTCACTGCAGTCCACCATCGACCCGTCTCCCTAGATAACTGGAAGGTAGCATTGAGGACTCGCTGCCTATCCGTGCACTGCAAGACCTCCATGATCTTCCCAGTCTTCACCACCCAGTCCTCTACTATCATTGGATTAGGTTCTCCAGAGAACATCGGAGGATGCATGCGCGTGAACCTCTCAATGGTGCACCTCGCAGAAGTAAGAGAGCGTTCGTGTCTTCTCACACTCCGCCCGATCTCCTATAAAACCTGCCTCGTCAAACCTCAAGGCACAGAAGGAGACTCATCACTCGCAGTCTCCTTAAAGCCACTTCCCAGATCATTATCCTTGGGCTCCATTCTGTAACACAATCGGAATCTATCCATATCCCTACAACACGTACAGTTAACACAATGATCAACAACTAATCATATTAACTACTCTCTGCCAGGTCCAGGTCTGTCCTATCACATCAATACAGAAGTCATCAATGGTCTACCCTACTTTTACAAAAATCGTCATTCTAGGAGAAACACGGAAAACTGCCGACAAGTCTCGGTCTAGCAATGGAACAACCTTCAACCAACTCTACCCATATCCAACACCCTATACTCTTGCATGTACCCATAGCTAAGCCTAACCAAGTCTACAAGACCTAACAATCTGGTTAGTTCTGATACCAAGCTGTCACGACCCAGGGGTGAGAATGTAACCTAACCTGTCCTTGTATCCAATAAAACATCCAAAGATACAGTACAAAGGATGAGGGTCCGACCCCGTGGGGTTCCCAGGCACTCTATACACATCCAAACATAACAAAACATAATGCAGTAGAAAAAGGTCTTTCTATACAAGCATGGAACCATACCAGAGTCTATACAAGAGCAGAAATAGGGCTCTATCATACAACATACAACCGGGTGCCTAACATGTCTCAAAATGGCAACCCACAAAAACACAAGTCCTAGCATTTACCCAAGCGCTACCCACAGTACACCGGCCACTACACTTTCAACACAAGGACGCTAGTTCTGGTTACTCGAAGGACCTGAAAATATGTACATATAGCAAGGGTGAGACACCTCTTAGTAAGGAAGAATGTAGGTTATATCGGTGTATGGCATTTAAGTGTTATCATGAAGCAACATACACGCAGTTAGATGCTGTTCCAGTACTAATTTCACAACAATGCATACACGCACACATACAAATGATCAGCAAACCTGGTGTCATCACACCCATCGGCCCAAAGCCAACACGTGACATACGACGTTGGCCCATAGCCAACCCGCGAAACACAGCGCCACCGACATATGACTTGTCCCCGATTGCCATGACATCGTACCAACGCTAAACTGGTGGATCCACACCCTTTGGTGATTAGCCGAGATAGGCTCACGCCCTCAGATATAGAACTGGAAACTCTGCCAACCTATGGACAGTGATTTCATATGCCCTTGGATATAGAGCAGGATACTCTCAGTACCTAGAACAAATTCAAAACCACGTTCCTACTAGCATTTCAACCAAACACAACATAAACATGCATGCTCATATAACCAAACAAACCACACCCATTTGGTAATCTAAAATCATGATTTTCCAAACACGTACAGTTTAAACAAGTCAAGGAACGGTCATCCCTATAACACAGTATAAATCAATATATACGTTTGGTTTTCAACATAACCGGGGATGCAGCTCGTCGTCCCCTTTTTCACAAAGTTGTAATAATGAAAAACCCATAGTTTTTTCCATTACATTCCCCCAAATGAGTAGTCAAAACACACATAGGACCATGGACCACAGTTCCACCAAGTCCGACTTCAAGAAGAACAAATATAAACACAATTCCCCTTACCTTTACCCTGAATGGAAATTCCCGAACTCTAAGGCCCCTAAATAGTGAACCGAATTCCAAAACCTACAATCAACAGTACAGAAGATACTCACAAGACTATTCCCTACAAAACTATCGAATCAGAAAAGAAAATTGAGCCTTACCTCGATTTTTCACCAAAACCCGAAAATTGTCGAACTGAAAATTCGATCCGTAAAACTTGTAGAGAATCCTTCTACGATCCTCATGGTAACTTTGGATTAACGATTCCAATGACGAACGACAAAGAAATCTAGAGATATGGAGAGTAGGGAGAGTTTCTAGAGAGATAGAGAGGATTTTTAGTTTTCTTAGTTGAGAAGAAATGAGAAAAGGATATTTATAGCTCCTTTAACCTGGCTGCCTTCGTCGACGAATGGCATCCTCGTCCACGAGGCCGATGCAAAAAAAATGGATCACAAAGCTACTGGGATATGATTTTATAGTACAGTACAAAAAGAGACAATAGAGTCGAGTAGCAACTGCTCTGTCCAAAAAAGATTCAGAAAGTGACACTCTCACCACAACAGGCAATCATACAGCAGAAAAAGATGCAAGTATAATGCTTATTTCATTTCCCACTGTTGGGTGGATTGATGATTTAAAAGCCTCATATGTAGATGACAGTAACATATAGAATCTCATTCAGCAAATTCAATCGAGAACACAATCAGAAGGGTTCACCCTAATAGATGGGTTATTATTTTATAAAGGCAAGATGTTTATTGGAAAAAATGCACATATTAAGCAACAAGTATCACAAATTGTAGAAACCCAAACCCGAAAAATAAGAATATAAATAAAGAAAAGGAAAAAGGGAAAATTTTCAGAGGCAAGCAGCAGTTCGTCGATGAATCCCCTGATTTCATCGATGAATGCCCTTCTGTGTCTTGTCAACGAAGTTCAGGCATCATCGATGAAAAGACATCGAGAGGAATTTCAGGCTTAGGATTCATCGATTAACCCCTTCTTTCGTCGACGAACGCCCTTCTGCAATTCGTCAACAAATCTTGCCAAGTCAACGACCTATAAATACATTTTTAGTTATTTATTGATTAATAAAGTTAAAAATATTTCTCTCTCTAAAACTGCGCCCCTCATTCGCTCTCTACGATTCTTCGCCGTTCGTCACCCAAATCGACGATCGGAAGTTACCACGAGGATCTAGGGGAGTTTCTCTACAGGTCTAGAGGAGTGGATTTTTGAATGGGGTCTTTCTAGGAATCACCCCAAAGTTAAGGTAAGAGTAGAAAGGTGTTGTTTATCTTGCATATAACTGTTTAAATGGGGTGTATGGGCCTAGGGATGTTTTAAAAATTTTTTTTTGGAAAATGTGTTTTCAGGGTTTTGGAGCTCGTATCGTCATAGGGTGGGCTATAGGAGCATTGTAAGAACTTTATCAGTAAACAAGTAAGGAGATTAAGTTAAGTCAGGAGTCTTATTAAAGTTGAACCAATTAAAATGCTATATATGTATATTTATGTTTTCAGTTGTTATTTCAAAAACCAATCGTTCAAAATTGACTTTTCAAACCTAGGATATATGATATGATATTTTGAGTAAAAATGAATGGTGAAAAGTTGGTTTGACGTTATAAACTAAGTATACTGTGTTTCTCAATTGCCTACGGGCTATGTTTAAAATACTAAAATCATGTGGCAAATGAATATTATTTTTAGGGTTATTGTATAACAGAGTTTGTGAATGTTTGCGAAATACTAGAACTGGTTGTGAAAATACAGGGATTTGATATAGTGGTTGTGAGCCAAGTTTTATATGATAGGCGAGGGCCGAGATTCAATATAGTGGCTATGAGTTGAGTTTTATATGACGACCGAGGGCTAGAATTTGATATAGCGGCTGTGAGCCAAGTTTTATATGATGACCGACGCTCGTGATTATGTTTAGCAGCTGTGAGTTGAGATGTATATGACGGCCGAGGGCCAAGTTTTATAATATGACATATTTTATACAAAATGAGTTTGAAATGCATTTTTTATTACTTAAATTGCACGGTATGCTTTAGGAACCCTGAGGACTAGTTATGTTATGAGCATGGTACCATTGCTAGAGATTCAATATTTGACCATGGGCGCCCACATAGTTTTGGATAGAAGTGTAGGGTGGTTTCAGCCGATTAACCTCAGTGGAGGGTGTACCTTCCCTGAAATTTCGGACCAGGAAGTGGTAAGGCAATCAGACCTGCAAGTAAGTTGCGGATGCTTGCAGTTGTAGTTAGCGGCAGATGGATGATTTTGACTTTGTCTTGGTTGATCCTCGAGGGCTTAGTCCAGCCTTTAGGTTGCACAACTCATACCATGGGGGAAGTAAATGGTGTTTAGTTCCAGAGAGTGTCGTTTATGCATATCTGTTGATTTATATAAATGATGTTACTATTTAATGAAATGTTTATATTATGGAAACGAGACGAGTATTTTCAACTGTATAAGGTGAGTATGATGAAAAATAACTATTTTTGGTTAAATGAAGGATGGATGTTTTCTGTCAACACTAAATGCATGCTAACCACACACTGATGTTAACTTAATCTTCCTTATTGAGAAGTGTCTCATCCTAATATACAAATTATCTTTTCAGGACCATCTTAAGGTTGAGTTTAGTGAACTTCGGGGCAGGGTGATTGCTAGTTAGTTTTTGTGAGTGTTAGTAAGAATTCTAATGTATTTAAGTTGGGTTAGAAGCCCCTGGGTATGTAATATGGGTACATGGATTGAGTTAGAAGTATAGTATATGTACGTGGGATGTATGGATTGAGTAGTTTTTGTTTGTACTATTTCAATGGGTTGTAATATGGATAATTGGAGACCATCGTGTAAAATGGCAGTTTTGAACTCTAGTAATGGATTATGGAGAATGTTTTATTTACATCCACTGCATTTATATTATGCATATGGTATCAGGTACACAAACGTCACTAAAGTAGCACCCTGGGCCCACGTGGCGAGTCGGGGCGTCACACAAATGGTTTATGGCAATGCAATAGTAGGGCATGAGGGTTATGAAAAAACCATATAGAGAACTAGAAGAGTTTTTTACTGGCGTGGCATGAAGAAAGAAGTCAAGAAAATCATAGAGGAATGCCTTATATTTCAGCAAATGAAAAGGGAAAATACTTACCTTGCAGGCTTGCTACAACCACTTCCCATTCCAGAACAAGTGTTGATAGATCTAAGTATGGATTTCATAGAGGGTTTACCCCCTCTCACATAGGAAAGACATTATTTTAGTGGGGGTTGACCGTGTGATGACCTAAAAATATATATACTATTAAAGCATAATAATAATAATAATAATAATAATAATAATAATAATAATAATAATAATAATAATAATAATAATAATAAAATAATAAAAATGGTCATTAAGTTAATATCAATACAAAAGTACTTTTCTGTAGGATCCTTGATTCCATGTTTGATGCCTAAGAAAGATCTTGTCTTAGCGAATGCTCAGAGACCATTACGGTTTAGTCGCTCCCTAGAGGTCGGCCTAGTCAAAATAGAATTTCATAGGATAAACAACATAGACACTGTTTGTACACATAAATAAGTACATATACATAAAATAGTGTTTTGACAAACATAATTTGTAGAAATTGTAATAACCCGAAGAATTTTCAGCATCTCGTCGATGAACACAGGGGATTCGTCGATGAGGATATAAGAGGAGCTCGTCGACGAGGACAAGTTTCGTCGAAGAGAAGATACCAAGAGGGGTTTTTGAGTAGTCTCAATTTCGTTGACGAGGAGGTAGGGTTCGTCGACGAAATTACTTAAGGACTCGTCAATGAGATGACGTGTCTCCTCGACAAATTCGGCTCTATAAATAGTGAAAACCCGGATTTTTGGATGAATTTTCAGCACAAACTCTTCGTTTCTCTCTCTAAAATGCACCCCTCTCCTTCTCTCTTCAATCTCGGCTCTCTTTTTCACTGGATTGAAGATCTGAGGCTACCACGACGCTCTTGGCGAAGTTCTCTGCAAATCTGCCGGAGCTGATCGTTGGAGAAGTTGGTTTGGAATTCATCCCAAACTCAGGATAAGACATTTTATTCAAAATATGCTTTCCCTACAGTTATAAGAAATGTTAGATGCAAAAAAATATTGATGTTTTGTTCTAAGGGATGTCGTTTTTAGGGTGTTGAGTGGAGAACCCTGCGGGTGTAAGGCTAGAGTTCAGCAAGGGGCTTTTCAGAAACTAAGTAAGGGAAATATGCTATGTTAGGAAATTTGAATATGTTAATAGAAATTTTACCAACATGTATGTATACTAGTTTTGATGTAGTTTTTCAAAATATGTGTTCTAAAGTATGTGTGGCCCGAGTAGATAATATTTGATGTAGAACTTTATATAGTTTTTCTAGTATATGAAGTTATACAGAACATATAGATATGGCCAAAATTCACAAAGATTATACAGACAGATATACGTACCTATACAACTTTTATTCAAATAGTTTCACAAAATAGATATATATACATATATATGTATACAGATGTTTACTCACATCAGTATGTTATAGTTTTATATATGTCAATATATTACAGATGTTTTTCTAGAATAGTATGTTACAATTTTACTCAGATCAACATATATAGCATATACAGTATGCCATGTTTCCTATTACCATAACATTCAGAGTATACAGACAGAGTATATAGAGATATATTTTATAGACAGAAATACAAAGATAGCATCAAGATGCTACATATACTATAATATAGAGATTACATAATTTATAGTACAAAAAGATAACGTTATGATAATTTTGGAAATATGATGAAAACAGTAAAAGAGTATATATGTATATATATAATATCAGATCCCTGAGGAATGATTACAAACAGATACAGATAAAGAATACAGAGCACGATACCGTTGCTAGATATAGATAGAGTGCAACCAAATATCCCAAATAGTGTGTGGGTATCGTCAATCGTGCTCGGAGAGTATGAAGTTCCCTAGTTCGCTGGGTTGAGGGGGCCGATTTGACGAGGTAGCAGCCAGTCTCGCGCTTAGGAGAGTATGTAGTTTGGCCAAACTGAGGTAGTGTAGAGTATATTGACTTATTTGGAGGGCCGACCAGATCAAGTCCCACCTACGAGCCGCACAACCCTGTCATGAGGGGTTAAATCATTACATACAGAGTTTTAGTTATAAAACATAGTTATGTATATGTATACAGTTTTACAGTTTTTGTTGTATATAGTATGATTGATAGAAAGTTCAGATGATACGTATATTTTAAACTACTGTACATGTGATATATGAGTTTTACAGATTTACCAGATCATGTAGTTTTACATACTATTATTATAGTTTTACGACTAGGTCGCAACACACTACTGAGCGTCGACTCACCCCATTACTTTATCATTTTTCAGGTGAGCCAGTTAGGCGAGCAAATCAGGCTCGCGGATAGGGAGTTTATTTGATTACCCTAGAATAGAGGGTAAGTTTGTGCAGGGTTTTGTGTTTTGGGACAAATATTTCCGGAGAGAGATGTATTATATAGTTGTGGTTTAGAAATACATATTCCTGGTATAATATGATGTGTATGGATGTATGGATTATGTTTTCGCTGCATAGGTATGATTTTACATTCAGATTTACTTAGGTGTCTTCCGAGGCTCGAGTTTCATAGCAGGGGGTATCAGAGTAGTTCATATAAAAAAAAAATGAATGATGTAAATTTTGAGGTCATTACAGAAATACATGGTAAAATAATGATAATAATAATATAGGTATCCTATGTGGGACTCACAAGACTGTGTGGTGCCCACTTGAGTCGCGAAGTCGTGTGGGGTCCACATGAGTTTCAAAGCTATAAGTTGTGTAGGGCTCATAAAATCGTGTGAGGACTAATGGAGTTACATAAGACCCATTTGGATCTCGAAGTTGTATGAGACCCACAAGACCATGTGCGGTCCACATGAGTTTTCGAAATTCCAACTTAATTCTTTAAAAAAAAATACTAAAATATAGCTTAAAAATAATAATAATGATAAGAATAATAATAATAATAATTTAAAAAATAAAAAAATTAATTAATTAAATGGGAGTGGTGGCAAGCACTCCCACATGACCTCCATCCCTATCCCATACTTAACTCATGTCAAACCCATCCCATGCCTATTTTTTAATTTAAAAAAAAATTATAATTTCACCCCTCCCCTCATACTTTTATAAATTTAATTTTCTTCCCCAAAATTTTCCTATAAATAAGGAGTTCTCAACATTCATTTTTTACAAAAAAAATTTCCAAAGGAAGATAAGGATTAGTGAATGAAAGAATTAGTGGCGGAGGGAGAATTTTTGTTAAATTCTCACTCACCCACACTTTTCGATCTCATTTTTTAGAGATATTTGTTGTGTTCGTAGCACAAGGTTAAGTAAGAGGTAAGTAAATTTGATTATGTTATACTTTTATTAAAATTCATACCCGAATTTATTTTTAAATAATTTTGATTATGTTAGATTTTTATTTAAAATTTTTACCTAAATTTATTTGTAAGTAAATTTTGATTATGCTAGTTATTTTCAAAAAATTCTCCTAAATTTATTTTTACACATGTTTAATTATTCCAGTTTTATCTTTAATATACTTGCGTTTATTTTTGAATCAAGAAATGTTCTAAACCCCTTGGGTATTTTACAACATTAATTTTTATTCAATAAAATATTTTTAACACAAAAATTATGTGGCATGAGTTTATTTTTACATTACATATTTCACGAAAATATGAGTAAAAATGATATTTTTATGATGTTATTGTAATTTTATAAATTCTATAATAAGATATTTTCAAAACCCCTTTATGGCACAGATGATACAGAAAATTACGAATGCTTGGTACCGTAACTTAAAGTTTAAACGAATCAGAGTACACCCACATTGTTTACAGAGTGATTTTATATGGCAGTGAATTTCTCCTGAGTGCACGCCTGGGTCGGATCAGGGTTTAATAGGGAAAATCTCACTTAATGATGATGTACGTTGATTTAGTTTGGCTGGCCAGCCAGCTAAGTTCAGTCTTCGGACCGCATAACCCAGTCATGGGGGTAAACATGACTTACGATTAACAGACCTAAGGGTGGTTTTTACAGTACGTGTATATACATATTTAATTACGTGTACAGAGTTATTGATGATTTGAAGGTAAAGTATAAGTTTATATGAACAGAGCCATTCTTGTGCCTAAATGATGATCTAAAGGAAATGTATAAGGAAAAGTATATATATGTATATAATTAAACATTTTAATTACAATTTTTAAAGTTAAAAGTTTAATTTAACAGTTATAGTATATAATTATAAAATTTTACTATTGTAATTGATGACAAAAGTTTTTATGCAGAAATTTTTAAATTTACATTTATTTTAAAAGCATTTTTGAAGTTATAGTATTAAATATTATTTTACAAAATTATGAAAACTCATTTTGACCACACACTAATAATAATCTTATTTACTTACTAAGCGTCATCTCACCCCAATCATTATTTCACATTTCAGATCATTTTGAAGAGCGTACCAGGAATTTGGAGTAGCAAGTGTATGGGCGGGAGTAGAAAGAGTAGAGTAGATTAAAAAAAATTAGCATAATACAATTTAGAATATGTTTGTGTATTTTAGAATTTTGTATTTTAATAGTTGAGACATATATTTGTAATAAAGCTAATTAGTGTTCTAGTAATAAAAATAATTGAGATTTATTTGCGTCCGCTGAAAAATTTATATGTAGGAACCTACTCGGGTTCGGGTCCTTATAGATCGACTCTCCAAGTATGTCTATTTCCTACGCCTAAGTCACCCATTCACAGCAAGCCAGGTAGCCCAAAGTTTTATGCAGAACATTTTCAAATTACATGGGATGCCAAGAACTATTGTCACGGACAGGGGAACCACATTTGTAAGTAAATTTGGCAAGAACTCTTTACTCTACAAGGAGTCCAACTGAAGTTCAGTACCACCTACCACCTCTGCCTGACCTACCACCCGTAGACTGACGGTCAAATAGAGGTGGTCAACAAGTGCTCGGAAGGGTACCTTATATGTTTTGTGGGGGACAGACCAAAAAACTGGGTAAGAACTTACCATTAGCAGAGTACTAGTATAATACATCTTACCATACGTCGACTAAAACTACTCCATTTTAGATCGTTTATGGTACCACCACCACACCTCCTGAGCTACGTTCTGGGTACCACCAGGGTGGTGATGGTAGATGATTATCTCAGAGATCATGAGGTAACACTAGGTCTCCTTAAGCAAAACCTACAACAAGCCCAAAATCGAATGAGAAAGTTTGTTGATATTAAAAGAAAGGAGCGGAATTTTTTAGTTGGAGACTGGGTATACCTACAACTCCAACCCTACCGACAAACAACTATGGCAGTCCAGCGAAATCTAAAGTTGTCATTGACGTTTTACGGACCCTTCCGGGTGTTACAGAAAATTGGAGAAGCAGCTTAAAAACTCAATCTTCTAGTGGGGACCCAGATTCATCCCATTTTCCATGTATCACAGCTCCAGCGCCACCTTGGAGTTTCAGCTCAGGTGACTCCACGATTACCTCCCACTGATTCCTAAGGAACCCTCAAACTAGAACCTGAAGAGATTTTAGCAAGGTGCATAAAGAAAAGAGAGAACATTTTGGTGATGGAGGTACTAGTTTGGTGGGAAGGACAGGAGAAGGAAGATGCGACGTGGGGGTGGTATCATACATTGAAGGAGCAATTTCCTCACCTTGTGGGCAAGGTGCTCTAAAGGGGAGGGTATTTTTATGGACGGATTCAGAACAAGGTTGGAGGAAGACCAAATGGGTACTAGGAGAACGTTGGAGGCAATTTAGGGTTAGTAGGAGCGGATATGTAGCATTGAAGGGAGGAAAACCGAGGTGGCTCTTCGAAGTTGGAGGAAGGTAGCAGTGACTCTTTGAAGTTAGGAAAGTTGAAGGTGACTCTTCGAAGTTGGGGAGGATCGAGGTGACTCTTCAATGGATTAGGAGCTAGCTATCTGTGTGGGCCTGGGGAGATAGATGGAAACCTTTTAGTGGAAGTCAATGCACGTGTGATATGAAGCTAGGGGGGCTGGGTGAACCGTGTGGAGAGATGGAAGTTGGCCTGAGGCACTACGGGCCAAAGTCCATTTTACCATGTTTCAATGCTGTTTTTTATTATTAAGGTGTGTGGAAGTGGGCCGACTAGTGGCCCAAGTAGGAGTCCATTAGGAGTATTATTTGGTTTACTTAAAAAAACTCATATGGGTATTCTAGAAACAAGTTGTTACAGGTTGTTAAGAATATATAGTGGCTAGTGGGAATGTTGGGGTTAGCTAGAAAAATTGGAATCTCTTATTGCTTTTGGAGAGTGGTCCTCTCGAATCAACCAACCTGTAATTTCTATTATTTTTTATGAATTGCAACTAGTAATTTTCATTCCATTTCTTGTATGAATTGCAACCAGTAATCTCCATTTATCTCGGTTTCATCCCAGTTATTCAATTCTTTGTGAATAATTCATCAAATCATCCATCAGACCCAATTGAGTTCTTTACATAACATTAACTAAATGTTGTTCTTGTTGCCTAAGCCTTGCCTCTTCTTGAATTAACATACTTGTCAATTCATTCACATTCCACTTTTCCGTAATAGTGTTATAGTGAATCTGAAATGACCCATACTGAGTAGGCAAGGAATTCATAATGAGCTGAATAATGAAACTTTCATCAACATTCATACCCAGAGATTTGAGTCTAGCAATTAGATTGGTCATTTCTAGGACATGTTCATTCATTCCACAGCTACCATCTACCATCAAATTTCATGGTGGTAAGTTTAGCTGTTAATCTCCCTCCGAGGGACTTGTCCGCTACACAAGACCGATCTTTCATAACCTTGAAATATTCATTTGCATTTTCAATTTGAGGAAGCATTGACATAATATTGTTCGCAATACACATTCGCATAAAACATATATACATTTCGACGGTTTTGTTCGGGGCAGCGAGGTTCAAATTCAAAAAACCTTCGACGATTTCGAAATCATGATATTACAATAACATAAAATCCCAATAAATCCAGCCACTACATGCTTTCATCAAGATTTCATTAAATCCGACAAACATCATAGGAATTTTTCAAAATCAAATGAACGAACGTCATGAATGCAAAACATTACACGTAAAACAATAGCAAGATCGAAAGACGTTAATGAAATCGATCTCTATATTGAAAGAAAAATCATGATAGTTTCGACCATTGCTCTGATACCACATGTACGAATTTTTTTTCTAATTTTTTTTGCAGAAATAAGATCTTTAACTATCATGATCATCATATGTATCACCTTTATGCGAAAAATAAAAGATCTATAAACAAACATATCAGAATCAGTCATAACGTATATCAATTTTAAAGAAGACTTGTAGAAATCGTTTCTCTCGCTTAACCCCCTTTCTATGCTTCACCAGATCACATGGGAGAAAACTGAAGAAAAGATGAGATGATAGAGAGGATAAATTTTCTACGTTCAATATGAAACCCTATATGCCACTTCCCATGAAAGTAGGCATAAATAGAAAAAACTCTTCCACTTCCCAACATATTTCAACATATTGGACTCACTCTAAATTATATTTTACTTGTATAAATTCAGACGCTAGCATAATATTTTATGGTTGTTGAATTCTAAATTTTTACTTTTAAGCAGCTATTCCTTTTAAATATTTGAATGGGCGTTCATTAAATTTTGTCTAAGAATAATTTAAAGTACCCACTTCTCCCATTCCACCGAAGAAGGTGTTGGGGCCATTGAAAAAATTTGCTAGTTATATTTTTCCACGCGGTTGTTGGTTGTTGGTTGTTGGGTCGCTCAGGGGATGTTGGGATTGGAACTCGGTAGTCATCTCGTTTTGCTCCTCCGCCACGTGTGAATCCCTTTTAATAATTAAACAGCGTATGCAAACCGCAGACGCTTGGGCTCCACCTCAGTACTCAATCGTTGAAAACTCGTCGTTTGGGAATTTCTAATTTAAATTTATATAAAATTTAATATAAATTTATATTCGAATTTAAAATTTAGGATTCATACTTTGTTTATTATGTTTTTAAAATTGTATTTAAGATTATGAGTGATGTTAAATATTATAAGTTGTAGATGTTACAGATAGTAACACTCATGCTACATTTGAAAGTATAGATTATGGATTTTGAATTTTGATTTGAATATATTTGAACAAATTTTCAAATAATTTTGCTTACTATTATATATCTATTGTGATCCGTCCCTTTCCTGGACTCTGCATACACGGGAGCTTTGTGAGCTAAATTGTCCTTTTTTTTTTCCCTTGAGATTCGTCAAAAATATATAAACTCCCTTTATATTTTATAGAAAGGACATGTCTTTTGAGGGAGGTGTAAGTATCTTAAAAAATCAAATGTCAGAAAGGTCCGTGATATTTTTGAAACCATGAAATTTTTGAAACCTCAAGACATACATGTCTTTTTGTTAAATTTCAAGGGAGTTAGGGCCTTTTGCCTTTTAAATTTAAATTAGCTTTTTGAAATCCAAACTTTAAACATATTTTTATAAGTTATATGTAATTTTTTTAATAACTTAAGAGTTTGCTTTGATCAAAGATTTCATTTTGAGAAAAAAAAGAAAAAGAAATTTGAGAAGGGATCTCATTTTCTATTATATTTTATTTCCATATCAAATATTATTTGAAATGAAAATTCATTTATTGTGGTTAAAAATTTAATGGTCAAATGTTCATAATGTGTAAAAATGAAATTTTTATTCAGTAATTTGATGTATTTCTTTTTTTTTTCTTAATTTCCTAAATAATGAAGCATGAAAAGTAAGTTTCTTCGAGTTTTCCTTTTTTGTTTCTTTAAAATTATCTAATATGATAAATAAAAAATTATCAGAGTTTGTAATGATAAAAGATCAAATGCAAACAATACTAGTTATTGCGAGGACCAAGGAAGAAATATTCCAAATTTTGAACGAGACAATGTCTATAGATACTAGTGATGACAACGCCTCTTAGACAAATTACCTGTAGGACAATAAAGATTGTTACAGACTCAATTTGTGCTACGAATAGATTCATCAGCACAAAGAGACAAGTCGTTAGCTGTAAAGCTAAGAGATTTTGTTTGGTATCGTTGCTATTTTCTATCTTTTAGTTCTATCTTTATAGTGAAAAATAAATTATAAAAATGCATTTAATTCTGTTGTTAGTTTTCTATTTCTGTTACTGGTTTTTAATTGTTTGCCAAAAAGCTAAAAACTAAATTTTATGATTTTCAACTATTTTAGTAACCTATTTACAGAAATTTTAATATTCAGAAATAGTTTTTTTGAATTAAATTATTCATTTTATACACTTTTAAATTAAAATAAAAAAAATGTTCATATGAAATTCAAATATAATTAAAATAAAAATATACATAATTTTTTTAAAAAAATAATAATAAAGTCAATTACAAAATACTTTTACTATTTTTTAATTATTATGTCCAATAAAATTTTAATTATAAAGTAAAATTTGAAAATAGATCAATTAAGTAAAATAATTCTAATAAAAATTTATTTTTATTATTATAATTTTTTAAATGTATATTGTTTGTAATTTTATTATTTTAATCATATTTTTATAATATTTTGATTTAGAGATGAAAATGAGAATTTTTTAAATTAAGTTTTTAATACATATTAGTTTTATAAATGTTAACCGAAGAGGTTTTTGGCTTCTAGTTTTTAATTTTATTTTTGATTTTTGGTTTTTTTCTAATTTTTTATAGTGATATTAAATGACTCCTAAATAATTAATGCTTGACAAGCATTAAAGTAAAGATTCTCTAGAAAAGAATAAAGTTGTTATTGACAAAAAAATGAAGTAAAAGGTGGCTATAATCAAATTTGAAAAGAATGGTGAAGATCAAAAGTTGTGAAGTTAAGATCAATGGTGAAGATTGGTTCAAGGATGAGAGTCTCATCTATAAATTAAGAAGTCGAGGACCATTAGGGGCAAGCGCTTTTGAAAGTCTTTAGTGCTCTTCATAAACCTCTCAACCTTCAAAAATCTTCCTATTCTCCTTTCTTTCTATTGTTAGTCTTCCTCTTCTCGTAATAAAAATGTTTGTATCATAATCTTGAATAGAGTTATTGTAAAAAAAAAAAAGTAAGACCAATTTTGTTTTGTTGTCATTAATTTTATGTGCTTGTATTATTTTATTGTGATATGGATCGAATAATTAAAATGCACAACAAAATAAATACAACAAGTATATGAAACACAACCAGAAAGTGATAAACAACAAGAACAACAACAAGATTTGTGTGGTTCGGCAAAACCTACATCCACGAAAGTAATGACACAAGAATTTCACTAAGGAAATTACAAAGTACACAATACACTTCTCAAATGATCACTCTCACTCTTAATACATGCCTAGAATGACATATATAACAAACCCTTGGAGGTTTCCCTCCGATTACCCAACGTTCAAATTCAAAATTCAAAAAATTGCCTGTAGCCTAAGCGCATTCGTCAACCATCCATAGAAGGCTACTCGTTGACGAGAAGAAGGCATTTGTTGATGAGTCCATTTTCTGCTCTCGATATGTCATAATCTCTGAATTTTTTTTTCTACTCTCGGGATCTACTCGTCGACGAGTCCCTACTGTGCTGCCCCTTTATGTTTTTCTTCCTTCTTTGTTTATAAAATCCAAAGTATAAGAGTCACATACCATAAACAACAATCTCCACCTTGGCGATTATACGCCCCTTAAGAGAATCCAGAAAAACATTTGATTGCTCCACCTTGAACTTGAAATGCTCGGTTGGGTTTGTCTCCCTTCTATCAATTGGAGACATGGAGTAAGTCCAAGCAATGCTTGAACTTCTCATAAGGAACTGATTTCGTCAGAATATCGCTGCATTTTCATACGTGTAAACTTTCTCCAACACAAGCTCACCTGAAGCAATCAAATCCCGAATCTTGTGGAACCTCACATCATTGTGTCTGGTTCTAGCATGGTATATCTCATTCTTCGTCAAGTAAATGACATTCTGACTATCACAATGCAGTACCACTCCATCTTGTCGTAACCCCAACTCTCTAACTAAACCAGTAAGCCATAAGGTTTCATTTGTAACTTCAACAACTGCTATATATTCTGCCTCAGTCGTGGATAATGTTACCAGAGACTGTACCATGGATTTCCAACATACCGGTCCTCCTACAAGGGTAAGTACATATCTTCAGCATAATCAGCCTTTAAGATTGTTCCTTTCCAAAAATCAAAAAAATTAATATTATAGGCATTCCCTCAACCGGGACATATCGTACTCCGAAGATTTCATGCCTCCCTTTGAAATCATCGAGATTGAAAAATCGAGAAAATAGGGTACAAAATGCACTCCAAGCTTTTTTGAAATTTTGTAGGATTTTCATAAGTATGAAAAGTAATACTCTAGTAGGTTTTTGGACTCATTTGGAATTTGAGTCCTTTTTCTACGGCCTTTTCTAAATATTTTGTGATTGTAAAAACATTTTCATGATTTTTTAAATATTTTTCCCGCATACTCTAGTATGTTGTGTGTGCAAGTGTGCATGGGTGAGTGCTATGTCTATAGTGTGCGTGGGTGAGTGTTGTGTGCGTGGTTTAGTGTGTGTAATAGTGTGTGTAATAGTGTGTGTAAATGTGGACGTTGCGTCTTCACAGGTTTCAACTTAAATAGCCACTCCAAGCAACAACATGATCTAATTAATCACCATCAACATGGCTACATCAAACCCAACTACTCATATCAAACTCTTCCTCAACTCTGGTATATGTTTTACATTACACAATGTTCTTACAGTATCATCAAATATTTTGTTATCTGAACAGATGCAATTTCTATATTTTAATTAAATTTATATAATATATTTGTATTTAAATTTAAATTTGAATTTTGAATAATTTATAAATTTTTTAGTAATTATGATTTAATGTTATGTATGCGAAAATGTAATTACAGATTTTTATAGAAATTAATGATTACAAAAACTTATTAATTTTAAATTATTAGTAACGGTTTTAAAATTATCACTAATAATTATCCATTTTTTAGGTATTAGTGAAGATTTTAAAATCGTCACTACTAGTAGAGTATTAATGATGAATTTCAAAAGCGTCACTAAAGTCCAAGTATTAGTGACAATTTAGAATTCGTCACTAATAATATATTATTAGTGACAGTTTTAAAATTCATCACTAATACTATACTATTAGTGATAGTTTTAAATTCGTCACTAATACTCTACTATTAGTGACGGTTTTGAAATTCATCACTAATACTGTAAAGACCTAAAAAATTAATTAAATAAACAAATAAAATAAATAGTATGAAAAAAAAACTAATTAGAATAAAGATATACATAAAGATATATATATATATATATATATATATATATATATATATATATATATGTCAAGTTATTATAATAATATATATCTAGATAGGATTGCATAAAGCAATCTGTGAAGATTTTAATTGAAATCTTCAATTGACATTTTTGCAGGCAAAAGCGTCTCTCATGCCACTTTCCATTTTTCTCCTCTTTCCTCCTCTCCTCTCTCCTCATTTCCTCGGCCAATCGGAAAATCGAAGATACCATTGGATTCCTAACTCTGTCACCGACATTTCTACAGAAGCGGATTTGTCGTGGGAATGGCATAGACACCACTTCTGGGGAACGATCGGGTACCACCACAGGGTCCTAGTCTCCATTGTCGTCGTTTTGGTCGGAGTAAATTTTCAATTTGGGTATCCTAAGCATCACTCCAAAGCGAAAGTGAGATTTGGGAAATTAAGTAAATTGGTTATATTTGGAAGTTTAAATGTTTATTAGGAATTTATGGACCTAAGAAATGTTAAAATAGTATTTTATTTATGGTTGATTTGATTAAATTAGGGTTATTGAATACAGGGTTCGGGTGAGCGCCGCAGGTATAATTTTAGAATTTCTACAGGCGTAGTTCAGGAAACCAGATAAGGGTGTTATTTGGATATTTTTGAATTGATTATTAATTTATTGAAGGTATAAGCTTTGATATGAATGTATTTCTAAGGTTAAATTGAAAATTTGGGATTTTATACAATTCAGGGTTGGTATATACACGACAGGCAGACTATGTTTTTAGTGGGTGTTCCTAGGAATCCAAGTAAGATAATTAATAGTTTATATTTCAGGAAATGTGAGTATGAGATTATTCTGGAATTCAGTTATTTGACAGGAAAATATATATATATATATATATATATATATATATGTATGATATTTTCAGGGAAATGGAATTATGAACGCCGTGGGCTTGAGTTAGAATTGGTAGATCAGTTCAGTTATCCAAGGTAAGGGAAATATGTTATGCCAGTAAATTCAGAAATATTATCAGTAAATTATAGTATTTGTTTATTAAGGTACAAGGTAAAAATTATGCAATTTTATAAATTCCAAAACATGAGTTTTATTCATTGTGTGACCCAAGTAAATGTTTGTTTAGTACAAAGTTTATATAGTTTTTCTGAATACCATGATTTACAGTATTTTTGGCACAAAAATATGTTTTTCCAGATTTTATAAAAGTATAAATTACAGTGTATATACAGAAGGATATATTTTATAGACAGAAATATTGTACATACAGATATTTTACAGTATTTGCATAATACCATGATTTCTAGAATTTCAAATCCATAACGCTCATATATTACAATTTATTCAGTCAGATATTACAGATCAAACATTACAATTATTTCAGTCAAATATTACAGTATTTCATATCAGATTTACAGTGTTATGGTTATTTTGAAATCATGATGAAACAGTAAGATAATTATATTTGTTAGTATTATATGATATCAGACCCTGATGAATTATTTCAATCAGATTCAGTCAGCAGAGCACGGTACCGTTGCTATTTTATATCAGAGTTCAACCACATATCTCAGATAGTGTGTGGATTCCTTCAACCGTGCCTATGAAGGGATTGCAGGCTCCCCAGACATCTGGGTTGAGGAGGCCGATTTGACGAGGTAGATACCAGTACCGTGCCTTTGGAGGGATCGCAGTATGGACGAACTAAGGATTGATAGAGTATTCAGGTGACTTATCCTGATAGGCCAACCAGAGTTAAGTCCAGCCTACGGGCCACACAACCCTGTCATGAGGGATTAAATCATGACATACAGATTTTCAAGGATATTTCTCAATTATATATATATATATATATATATACAAATTTATAGAAGAACAATAGATATATTATATTCTTATCAGTATGGATAAATAGAAAAGTCAGATAATACAATTGTATTTTAGGCCATGTAGGCGTGAGTTGCACAATATTTACATGATATCTCAATTCATTTATTTATTAGTAAATTATTTATGTAAACTCAGTTGCCACACACTAGTAGTAGCATATTTCTTTTTACTGGACGTTGTCTCATCCCAATAAATCAACACTTTTCAGGTGATCCAGCTAGACGAGCGGATCATGCTCGGAGTTAGAGAGGTCGTCTACACTACCCTGTCTAAAGGGTAAGTGTTATCAGGGGATTGTATTTTTTAGTAGTATTTAGGAGTGTTGTGTAGAAGGTGTTGGGATGATGTATAATTATGTATGTATGCTTTGGGTTAATACTGGATTCTGGTATTATAATTATGGATGTATGACTTTAAGATTTCTGCTACATAGGTGATCTCAGGGGTGTCAGGGTAAAATAATTATCAGTATATTTTATATACTATTTGGGAAAAATTTTATATATTATTTGGAAAGAAAAAAAATGCTATGAAATTTCAGGTCGTTACATTTTGGTATCAGAGTGTAGGTTGTTAGGTTCTACAGACTTTAGTAAAGAGCGCAATACAATACTAGAGTGTAGGAATGGATTATGAGTCAAATAGGAAATGGGTAGATTGAGATATGAGTTAGTTGTTGTCAGAGGATGAGATTGGAATTTAGGGTTCTATCTTGCAGCTTGGAGGCAGGAAATTCCATGATTGTTTCTGTGATTTTCCTAAGGTGACGACTTCAGGAAAGCAATAGTAAACTATCGTTGGGTCTTGTCTCTGAGGGGTAAGACTGAATCCTAAATTGCGATTGAGGATGGTAAAATGAATGGTCATAGAAGATTATTTTTGGAACCTAGTGTGTTAAGTGTATTAGTGGTATTACGTAGCATCACCCAGAAGGTGATGGCAGAAATGGCTAGGAGTCTAAGGGAACGGAGCTACACGATTGAGCAGTTCACGCTTATGAAGCCTCGTCATTTTTTGGAGGGGCCGACTCATTAGTGGCTGAGAATTGAGTTCGGGATAGTGAGGACATGTTGGCAGTGCTCCCTTGTATTGAGGAGTAGAAAGTATCATTTGCTGCATTCAAGTTAACAAGGAAAGCAAATACTGGTGGGATCAACGAGACTAGTAGAGGAGCAAAGACCTAAGATAGAGGGGACTTTAGAATTGCCCTAGCTGCAAGGTAAATGTAATATTGGGAATTGTATTTTGAGTGATCCCTAGGAGTTTTTTGTCAGTTTTTGGGAGATGTACATGTGTATTTTTAGGAAATACTGAAGCTCCGGTATTGTAAATAAGGTTTAAGTATTTTTATGTTTTCCGCTACATAGATGGTATGTTTTATGAACAGGTATCCTCGGTACCACTTTGGGTCCGAGAGGTTATAGTAAATATTATTATGGATATCATAGTAATATTATATTGTTTCGGAATATATACAGATAAAAAAAATGATAATAATTTAGGGTTGTTTCAAGTTCCCGCCATGTGGGACCCGGGGTATTATGAGATCATTCTCACGTCTCTAATACCATTCATGTAGCGGAAATAATTAAACATTCTCTAATAAAATACTAGAGTTTTATACTATTTAACCCAAAGTGAATATTCATCCACTTAATATTACATAACCAGAAATTTAAACATAAACCATATATATAATTGTTCTTACAACCACCCAAAATTTACCAAAATTCTAAACCCTGCCCCGGAGCCTTTTAAACTCGACCACCTAAAGGACCAGAAAAATTTATAATTCGTTGGGGTGAGACACTTCTTAGTAAGGGGAAATTGTTTACCGGTTAAATTCGAGTATGTAAATTTATATATATAAGTATGATTTTCTGAACGTTTTAGGCAATTGAAAATAATGATTTTTATTATAATTTATATTTGGGAAAAATCATGTAGCGTGAAAATAACCCTTCATAATTAATTGGTTATGAAAACTGTTCGATGGTGAATACTGTTTGCTTGTAAATACTGTCTGGTTATGAATACTATGGTGAATGCGATGATGTGCCTGAATGATTGGTTATGTCATTGATGTGTACTGTGGTTCATGTAAATTGTGATATAACGTTGGCAGTGACATGAGGAGGTCGTTATATCATACTTGATATAAATCACCATATAACGTTGGTAGTGACATGAGGAGGTCATTATGGTCATTTATATAAAGGGGGTCAAACGTTGGCAGTGGAACGAGAAGTTCGTTTTAGCGATTTACTATGAATAGGGTTGTGAGTGTGTAAGTTTGTGAAGTACATGTGTGGCATCCTGTGTGGATGTGCAGTATTTTGTGTGGATGTGTGGTATCTTGTTTTGATGTGTTGTGGCATTGTATATGCTATTTCTTGGATATGTTAATGTTGAATGTATGTGAGCTTATGTACTTTTATTTAAATGCTTAAATAATTAAGGCGAAGTAAAACTCTCCACCCGAGGGCTCACTGAGTAAGGTAAATGCCCTGATAAGTCTCAGTTGTAGCCACACGTGAATTAATTCGGGCAAGGTTAGAAATGGTATCGGAGCAAAGGGGCATCACATATTTGGGCGTGTAATCTCCCCAATCCTCGGCAACCTTCACTGATGCATAATGATTGCATATGTGTGAGTACAGTCTGCATGTCTATTGTCAGTTGCAGTTGATTAATAAACGATTGTATTTTATATTTACTAAAAACTCATCTGCCACACACTGTTATAATTTGTTCCATCCTTACTGAAAAGTGTCTCAGCCCAGCGAATTATAAATTTTTCAGGTCCTTCAGGTGATCGAGCTTAGAAGGCCCTAGGGCAGGGTTTAGAATTTTGATAAATTTTGGGTGGTTGTAAGAATAGTTATATATACAGTTTATGTTTAAATTTCTGGTTGTGTAATATTAAGTGGATGAATATACACTTTGTAATAACCTCCAAAAAAAATATATAATTAAAAAAATTTAAAATTAAATTTAAAAAAATTGAATTGAATTGATTAATTAATTAAATAAAATAATATATATATAATGATTAAGAAATACACACACACAGAGATATATATAAGATTATATAATATAATAAAGCAATGATTATAATATTATATATATATATATATTGTTAAGAAACTTTCTCAGGAAGTGCTTCCTGAGATTGTAATCTCAAATTGATATTTAGAAAGCTCCCTCCCCAAAACATCAATGCCTCCATCCCTCTTTCGTATTCTTCATCTTTCTCCTTATTTTCTCGGCCAATATTCGGTTGATCATAAAACCAAAGATACCACTGGGTTTTTATCTTCGCCACCGACATTTCTATCGGAGCGAATTTGTCATAGGAACGGTGTAGGCACCACTCTTGGGGTAAAATAATTTTTCCTTATTTTCTCAATTTTTCCTTAAATCTGCCGCTAAATCGACGATCGGGCACCACCACGAGTCCTAATCGTGATCATCGTCATTTTGGCCGGAGTAAATTTTCAATTTGGATTTCCTAGGCACACTCTAAAGCGAGAGTGGGATTTAGGGAATTAAGTAAATTAGTTATATTTGAGGGTTTAATTATTTATTTAGAATTTATGGGTCTAGGAAATATTAAAATATTATTTTATTTAGGGTTGATTTAATGTATATAAGATTTTTAATTCAGGATCTGGGTGAGCGCCACAGGTATCGTTTCGGGGTCCCTGTTAGCGTAGTTTAAGAAACTAGATAATGGGTGAATATATATTAAATCAGATTTTTATGAATTAATTGGAAAATGAAATATGTTATGAATAAATATGTGTATATGTTTTTGTATGGGTTTAAAATGTCAACCGTTTAAATTATGCTTTTCTGAGCCTAGGGTTTTTTATTAGATACGTATATGTGAAATTGAACTAATGAAAGTGAAAGATATTTTCAAGATAATTATGCAAGAAATGAAAGGTATATTTTCAGCATATAAATGTTAACTGTAGGTTGACTTATTTTAAAAGATATATATATATATATATATATATATATATATGTATAGGAATTTTATTGCTAAATAGTGTGACATGAGTAAATAGGAATTCTATGTGGAAATATGTTATATGTATAAGATACAGGATATAAAGGAAATGAACTGAGTATGAAAATGTTATATGAAATATGCTGCATGTAAGTGTTAATACAACCATGTAAAACAACTGAAAGATGTTGAGTAAAACAGTTGAAAAAAACCAGCTAAAAAATGTTGAGTAAAACAGCTGAAAGATGCTGGATAAAACAATTGAAAAATGTTGCGTAAAATAGTTGAAAAATGTTAGGTAAAACAACTGAAAGATGTTGGTTAAAACAACTAAAAGATGTCGAATAAAACAGGTGAAAAATGTTGGGTGAAACAGTTGAAAGATGCTGGGTAAAACAGTTGAACTATGTTGGGTATGTTATGAAATGAAATGAAAATGGAAATAAATGAAACGGAAATGAAATGTAAAATGTGAAGAACGTAAAATGAGAAAGAACCACGTGAAATGAAATGCTACGAAATGACAAAGTTGAGAACATAAATAGATGAGAATTATAGAGAAATGACAGACAAATAATGTATTATGGTATTATCAGTATTTATGTTAGTAGAATATGTTACGTTTGGGCGAGCCAAACTCTTCGCCCGAGGGCTTGTCGAGAAAGGTGAGTGCTCTGGTTGTATCAGGTGTAGCAATAGGTTGCATAAAGTATTAGGGCAGAGGGAAACTATTTGTATGGGCGGGTAGATTTTCCTATTCTTGGGGGCCTTCGTTGGTAAATTTTTGTATGAATTATGTGAGTACGAGATTAATCTATCACTTGAGGGCTTACTGAGTAAGGTGAGTACCTTGGTATGTTTCTGTTGTGATCTTTGGGTTACCTAATATATTAGAGCAGATGGGAACTACTTGTATATGCGGGTAATCACCCTTATCCTTAGGGTAATCTCGTGGGCAAAATAACGTACATGTATTTGAATAGGATCAGAAAATGATTTCAGAAATTATGTTAATGATTTGCAAATGATAAATAATATGTTATATACAAATCTCATGCTGACCACACACTTTTTTAATATATTGTTTCTTCCCTTACTAAGATGTGTCTCACCCAAATATGAACTTATCTTTTTCAGGACCTCCATGAGATCGAGCTTAGAGAGCTCGAGCTGTTATAGCATTTTTGATAATAAAAAAAAAAGGGTATAATTTTGATGATATTTTGGGATGTATAAATTTTATATTTTATGTTTTATGTTTTAAGTTTTCTAAGTTATGGATGGTTGTGAATACTGGATGTTGGAGATATGTGTATACATGTTGATGAATGGATTATTTGGGATATTATAGTTAAAAACTCTGGTATTTTATTGTTGGAGGATTATATTTATGTTTTCTGCTGCGTGATTGAATTGAGGATCATGTTCAGATGAATTAATGACGTGGCACTCGGGTCCCATAAGGCGGGTTCGGGCGCCACGGAGCACGGTTTATTCAGAATAATGCACCGGGCCCTATTATCGGGTTCAAGGCATTACACACTTTGGGTTAAATAGTATAGAACTCTAATATTTTATTGGAGAATGTTTAATTATTTCCACTGCGTGAATGATATCAGAGACGTGAGAATGGTCTCACAACACCTCAGGTCCCACTTGAAGGGAAAGAGGCATTACAACACAAGAATTTCACTAAGGAAATCACAAATTACGTAATACACTTCTCAAATGATCACTCTCACTGTTAATACACGCCTATAATGACATATATAATAGTCCCTCGGAGGTTTCCCTCCGATTACCCAACCACCTCAACGTTCAAATTCAAAAATTCAAAAAACTGCTCGCAGCCCAGGCACATTCGTTGACAAGTGTAGGGGATTCGTCGACAATCCATAATAAATTATTGTTGGAAAGTTATAAATTATGGAGTGACAATATTAATCTCCTTGACAATTGGCGCAAATCCCCATTGTTATTTATATTTTACAAATCCTTTTGGCTTAAACTAGATAGTCATGCTTGAGTATGCTATCTAAGACAAAATAATTGGCCAACACAAAGTTTCATATTTTGGAAGACAAGTTAAAGTCAATGGTGGGATGAAATGAATTTAAGCAAATAGACAATATTGCCATGATAAAGTGGTTTGAGCAGAAATCTCATGACCAATCAAAGTTTTTAATGACAAAAGCTTAGATGCAAGCAAAATTAGAACAAGACAATGTCTACAAACACCAGTGATGACAACGCCTCCAAACAAATTATCTGCAGAACAATGAAGATGATTGTTACAAACTCAATTTTTGCTATGAATAGATTCATCAACACAAAGAGACAAGTGGCTAGCTGTAAAGCAAAATAATTAATGCTCGACAAGCATTAAAGTAAAAATTCCCTAACAAAGAGCAAAATTGTTGTTTGACAAAAAAATAACATAAAAGGAGTGGCTATGATCAAAAGTGAAAAGAATGGTAAAAATCAAAAGTTGTAAAGTTAAATCAATGATGAAGTTTCATCTACAAATTAAGAAGCTAAGGACCATTCGGAGCTGAGCGATTTTGGAAGTCCTTAGTGCACTTCATAAGCCTCTCAGCCTTCAAAAACCATCCTCTTCCCCCTTCTTTCTATCCTAATTTTCATAGATCATTATTGTAATTTGGTAAAGAGTCCTAGACTAGTAATTTTATTTGTCTGTACTGTTATTCTGACTTTTATTCTATAATCTAATACTATTCTATTAGTTATTATGTGTTATCATGTTCACGCATGTATTTTATTTAATATTAATTAAATTTTAAAATAAAAAAGTAACTATAAAAATGATTATTTAAAATGGATGATGGAATTGTCCGTGTGATTTTATTCTTTATTACAAACCACGTGATTTAATTGTTTATTACAAAAGTGATGCTCGATTATATAAAAAAATAGGGTTTTTTTTAAAAGCACAATGGATAACCTTTAGACGCGCAGTGATGGAATGGAAAGGAGTTAACTAATAATTAATAATTGAGTAGTTAATAATTGTGAGTACACTCCTTGACTTCAGTGTCCAATCAGGGAGTCAATTATAGTTTTTGGGTGTGGGACTTTGGGTGGTGTTTGGAAGTTCTTAAATGTAAGTTTATGTAAATTTAAAAGAAATTAAATATAATTTTATTTTATATTTTATCCAAATTCATATAAATTCAAATTCAAAACTTGAAATAGTACTCACAAAGCAAAGATTATTATTATTTTTTTTACACATGAATTAGAGATTATTTTCTTTCGCGCATCTTCTTTGCTTTATTTATTTTCTTCTTTTCATTAAGTATTCTCACGGGATGACTAATGGCAACTTTTGTAGTAGACCATCATCTCATTCGATTTGGGCATTTTGTCGACCCTAACTTATACTAGATTTGATAAAAATTTCAAGTTGGATTTTTGTCAATCTTGAAAGTGCTTCTTTTACTAATCGTCAATCTTAAGTAAGCATAACGATTGGGTTCATCGCAAGAATCACCATAGTTATTCTAGAAATCATGAAGCCTCTTATCAAGTGCTTCACTCTATTGACACAAAAAATAATTCTTGATATTTGTGTGCCACATATATATATATATATATATATATATATATATATATATATAATTCTCGTTTTTGTCATGCGCTAAGTCACAAGCAAAGTGGTCAGGATCGCATTTAATAATGCAATGCACCTGAATTGTGTGCAGAGTTTCTACTAGATAGATGTTGACATAAGAAAGCATTTAGGCCATTAGTATTCAACTTGTCCACTTCCAGCTCCCCATCCTTTCTCCCTTTTCTTAATATTTGAATTTAAAACTTACAACACGGTATGTAGAGGTGAGCATTCATCTGTTCGATTAATTAATCGAATTAATTGATTTAATATTTTTATATAGATAAAATATAAAATTTTAATATATATAATTATAGAGCTTATCTCAAAACTTAAATATCAAAGAGAGAGAGAGTTGAGAGCATCTTATACTAACTTGAAACTATCCATAGAGACGATGTGGGACTGGAGGCACACTAACATTTTCCCTCGAACCCATGGAAGGAAATGAGGCGAGGAGGAGTCTAACCCATAGAGGAGTCAAGCAGCCCAAAGCCTAACTCTGATACCAAGTTAGAGAGTTCATCCTCAAAACCTAAGTATCAAGGAGAGAGTTAAGAGAATCTTATAGTGACTTGGGACTGCTCACAGAGGCGATGCGGGATTAGACGCACACCAATATATATAACATATATAATATATAATATATAAAAATAAATAAAATTTTAGCATATACATATAATATATAAAATATTTTAATATATACTATATAATTATTTATTATTAATTTATACTATTTGATTAATTTGGTTAATCAAATTAGCCGAACCGAATCGATCGGATTTACTTAATTAATTCATTAGTTAATTCGATTTTAATCGAATTGTGCTCACCCCTAATGATATGATTAGTGTAGAAACCTAAACCCGAAAAATAAAAGAAAATAAATAAGGAATAGAGAAATAAAGGAAAAAAAAGGAAATTGGTTTGGCAGAACCCAAACAGTCAACGGTTTTATAGAGCTTGGGAAAAACCGTCGCCGGTTTAAGCCAACAAGGGAGGGTCAATTGTCAAACCGTCGAAGATTTTGTGAGTGCAGGGAAAACCGTCGACGATTTTCCTACGAGTTTACTTAAGGGCTAAGCAAGGTATATTTTTTCATAACTTCAAAATTCACACACACTCTCTCTCTCTTTCTTAGGGTTTTTGGACTCTCTCTCTCTCTCTCTCTCTCTCTCTCTCTCTCTCTCTCTCTCTCTCTCTCTCTCTCTCTCTCGTGGCTCTCTTTCTCTCGTAGGCTCACTCGGGTCCCGTGATCACTCCCCAGTCACTTTCCTCTCTTTTCTCGACTTGCTAGTTCGTTTTCGGAGGCAAGAGCGAAAAGCTAGGGTTTTCCATTTTTTGAACGGAATTGGTTTCTTTTTCAAGAACAGGTAAGGGGATTAAATTAAGTCAGGATTTATTAAATTTGAACCAACTAAACTACTTTATATATATATGTATACTTATGATTTCGAAGGTTATTTCGAAAATCAACCGTTCAAAATGAACTTTACTAACATAGGATATATGATATGGTATTTTAAATAAAATGTACGATGAAAAGCTTGGTTTTATCATACGAACTTCATATACTGTGTTTCTTGGTTGTTTAAATAACTATGTTCAAATATGAAAATCATGTGGTAGGTGAATAATCAGTATGGTTTATTGTATAACCGAATTTAGGTATGGTTGTGAAAATACTAGATTGTTTGTGAAAATACTGGAACTTCCTTTGCAAAATTATGAGATTTGATATGACGGTTGAGGGTCGGGTTTTACTTGACGGCCAGGGGTAAGGTAAGGTTATATTTAACGGCCGAGGGCAGGGTTTTATTAAATGGCAGGTGTTATATGAAAATGAGTTTATGCAACAATTTTTATTACTTAAATTGCATGATATGGTTTATGAACCCTGAAGACCAGTTGTATTGTGAGCACGATATCGTTGCTAGGGAATTACTATTTGACCATATGCGCCCACACTTTACTTAGAGGTGTAGAGTGGTTTCAGCCGTTTGGCTTGCCTAGAGGTTGTATCTTACCTAGGGTCCGGACCAGGAAGTGGTAAGACAATCGAACCTGTAATTGGGTTGTGGATGCCTGCAGACGTATTAAGCAGATGGTTACTTTGACTTTGTCTGGGTTGATCCCTCGGGACTTAGTCCAGCTTTCGAACCGCACAACTCGTCATGGCGATTAAGCATGTCATTAGTCTTAGGGAGTGCCTTTTACACATATATGTTGATTTATGTAAATGATGTTACTATTTATTAACTGGTTTATACTCAGGAAGCAAATGCATATTTTTCAACTGTAAAGGTATGAGTACATGTATGTGAATTAAAATGAATGAATGTTTATGGCGAAGTAAAACTCTCCGTACAAGGGCTTACTGAGTAAAGTGAGTGTCCTGATAAGTATTAGCTGTAGTCTCACCCAATTAAAAAGGATAAGGCTACAAACAATATCAAAACAAAGGGACGTTACATGTATGGGCATGTAATCTCCCCTATCCTCGAGAACTCTTGCTTATAAATGTTTATGCGTGTGTAAATATATAGTCTGCATGTGTTTTCTTAGTTGATGTTGATTTATAAACAACTATATTTTGTTTACATTAAAACTCATGTTGGCCAAACACTGATATTAACTTAATCTTCTTTACTGAGAAGTGTCTCACCCTAATATACAAATCATCTTTTCAAGACCATCTTGAGATCGAGCTTAGCGAGTTCCGGGGCAGGGTGATAGCTAGTTTTTGTGAGTGTCTGTAAGAACTCTAATGTGTTTCAGTTATGTTTGAAGTTCTCGAATATGTATTATGGTTGTATGGACTAAGTTAGTTTTCTTTCTTCTGTTGAGTTGTAATATGGATATTTGGAAACATTTATGTATAAAGGTAGTTTAGAACTCGGGTAAAGTTTTGGAGAATGTATCATTTATTTTCGCTACTTTTATATGATGAATTTGGTATTAGGATCACAGACGTCACTAAAGTAGCACCTCGAGTTCCACATGGCGGGTTGGGGCATTACAATTAGTGTTTGACACCAGACTCTGATAATTTTGAAGGAAAATGAAACCATGTTGAGAAAGGGTATTTTTTTAAAAAAATTTCTTTTCCCCATTTTTTCCTACTAAATTCCACATGTCAATATGTTAGTGCATTAGTGGTCCCTACATTAGTAGACCCCGTTGGTAGCTCCTTTATAGAGAAATTATTAGATATACCAGATGTATACATCGGATCTAATTTTCTTAAGCCATATATAATATTACCTAATTTAATTACATACACATACATGACAAAATCAAATTAGATAAGATGTATACATCTCATGTATCTAATAATTTTTTCCCCTTTATATATGTTCACTTTCTCTCTCTCTTTTTTTTTCTCTTTTTTTTATTTATTACATAGGAACTCCAGCCACCAACAAGCCCTTTGGACCCCCTGGTGCGGCACCAAACCTATGGATCAGCGTCCTCCCCCTAGGTCTAGCTGATCAGATAAAGTCCAGAATGCGAACACAGCTTCCGTGCATTAGTTGGACGTTCGGCTAACCCGATCCCCGGGACACATCTCCATTACCATCCACCATCCCCGCTAGCTCACAGAGAAGTCTCACCATCCACGGTCCCCGCTGGCTCATAAAGTAAATTCTCACTATCCACAAGTACCGCTGGCTCCGTGAGTGTATCTACCTGGAATTGAACCTCTGATACTCCTTCTTACGTGCTTATGTCTTTCCATCGCTCCATGCTCGTGGGGGCAATTCACTTTCTCTCTTTGCATTAGCGCATTAGTGGCCCTCGCATGAGTAACCCACAACTCCTCTTTTCGTTCCCATTAAAAAGCCATAAGCATATTATTATTATCATTATTATTATAATAATAAAATATAATAATAACAACATATATTAATTATGATCTAATAGTTATATATTGAAATTTTAAAACGCCATTTCAACTGTTAAATATTAAAATTATTTACCTAATATATGAAAATAAATTTTATATTATAATAAAATGATATATTTACTTTATTAAATTATCCGAATTGATATTATTATTCAAATATTATAGCTAATAGTATATGAATACAAATAACTATACTAAGTATATATCAGTACGTATAATATACATATATATATATATATATCATAATATATAACGTTAAGATATTATATTTGTTTAAAATATATATATTTATATATTTTATTTTTTAAAATTAATTTTATATTTAAGTTATCTTGGTGAGAAGCACAAATTTTTATACTAGTATTATAGTATTTTAAAGTCAAAACTCTTGCCGGAATAGTAAGCTCAAAAAACTTAAAGAAATCTTGTATCTCGTTTACACCATGCTCTATTATATTTCACTATTATTAATAGGTAGCTACTATACCAATTAGCTTTATGGTTTGTCAACATCTATAATGCTCTCATCCTTTCAAATTTTAAAAGGAAGAGGAGTCGCAATATACATTATTATACATTCTATATACAGTGCACACTTCAACCTACCACTCATATCCCAACAACCCACCAAGCCTTGCAGCCAAACAGGTCATCCATATTCTATGCATACATACATACATACATACATACATATATATATATATATATATATATATATATATATATATAACACCATGCATGCAGCATGCATGTTTAAAGGAAATTCTTTTCCTGATTAATTAATAATATATACTTACGTAGTCAAAACTATAAACCCCTGTATAGTCCTGTTTGGTCAACTTTTTTTTGCCCTTTTCACTTTTTTATATTCAGTTTGACCATGTATATTGATTAATATATAAATAAGACGTTTATATGTGTCGCAATTGGAATAGATAATTGAGATCAAATAAAGTAAACAATCAATAAAAAATAATATTAGTTGGTTAGACCATAAAAAATGTCCGGCTATAACTCCATAAATATGAATGTCAAAAAATTATGCGCTTTTTCAAAAAGAGCATGAGCCGAAGTCTAAGAAACGCTAGAAAGAGCTTGGTAGGATCGATCAAGCAGTCATCAACAGCATACGAAATCTAACTTCATTCAAGATACTCGCCTAGTTTCATTGATCCCATCTTAACTTAGACATGTTACGCCGATAGCGCAGCATCCTTCGATCAATTTTATAAAGTTGCGAAGATCAAGATCGAGACCCAATAAAATTAAAGAATGTTAATTAATTTGTTTCATTTTTTAATATGAAAATTTGTTTTGCCATGGAAGAGAATGGGAAGAGAGGTAGCATGAGGCCTGTGCATAAAAATCAAAATCAAAGCATGCAATATCCTTCCTAGCAGGGAGATGACAAGAATTAGTTTGACATATATAACTATGTGACTTGAATTCCACTGTTTACTTTTAGTCACATTAATCCATTCAAAATTCAGCCTTATACTCCATCTTCAATTTCTCCTCTCCAACAATTCAGGACTTCGTAATATATATATATATATATATAATTGATTTCTATATGCCCAAATGCTTGACCGCTGCTGAAATGATTCATGAAAACATGTTGACTAAAAAACAAAACAAGAAGGAAAAATCAATAATCCCACAGTTATGAATGGAAGGACTTCAAGCATTTGAAGTTTCAATGCACAAGTCAAACCCACATATTAATCGTCACTCCCACCTCAATATTTTATTTTTGGCTTTGAATCTCTTCCTTAATAATAATAATAATAATAATAATAATAATAATAATAATAATAGATATGTCGCATAGAAATATTATCGAGATTTAGGACAAATTGTTGATTCAGTTGATCTAAATTTGATTTCTCGAGCAACTTAACATGTATTAAAATAAATATTTATACACACCAAACAATTCCTCTTGTTTCAAAGTCAATTGGGGTCATTTTACTTTGTGAATTGATGAATAATTTATAGTGCCACTATTGTAAATGCGGAATGGAATTTAAAAATAATAATAATTTTCTTTTAGAAAAAAGCAGCCTAATATCTTTAAAATATTTGACATTCTTCTTTCACGCATTTCTAAATTTTAATATGTCATTTGGGGTGTCATCATACTTTAAAGATAGGACTATATACTCCAATACCAATACAAGAAGAAATTTTTTTTTTTTTGTGTTGTATATAACATGTCTATTTCAACAATAAATAGAATAAATGTTTGTAACACTTTGTTTCTATTGTAGTGTTACTTTATTTGAGATTTTTTTTAATTTATATTGGAGGCCTACTAAGTCGACTGAGCAACACGAGGGGTCGAGAACTGATGAGAAGTATTCCATCTTCTTCTTAGATCCCTTCCTATTTTTTTTTCTAAAATTCGAATACAATACAATTTCAACATAAAAATTTCAGACTCCAACTCCTAAGTTGAACATTCCTAAGAGAGACTTGAATTTAAGTAAATCTTGAATCCAAATACTTTTCTTCTTTTAAGTGTACACACAAGAAAAAGATATTTGAAACTTGTCGTAGTGAAATATAAAGAAACGTGGACACATTTTTTAAAAATTTATTTTTGCCAAACAATGTCTTCTTGTTTTAAAGTTAATTGAGTCAAATTAACTTCATAAAATAATGAAAAATTTTGTAGTACATGCATTTATAAAATGTGAAACGTACATATTATTATAACAACAATAACAACAAAATCAAACCTTAAGTTTCACTAGGTGCAGGCGTCGGCTATATGAATCCTTTTCCGCCAATTTATGTGGTCATGAACCATTTCGATCTTTTGATAGACTCAGGATTATTAAATCCTTATTGATCATCACTATTTCCTTCGAAGTTATTTTATACTCTCCTTTTTATGTGCTCATTTTTTTGGATTGACCAAGCACAAGATTATATATTTTGACAACATTTTAGAGGTGTCGTGAGTCTCCTTGCTGCTCTATTATCTTTCGGAACACACTTCAAAAATTAGAGTTTAAAACTCTTAAATCGAGAGTTCTGATATCAAAACTTAAGAAAAAGTAAAATAAATAAATAAATAAATAATAAGTTATTTCCTATTAGGTAGAAGAAAATATCATACATCAAGCTTAATCTATCTTTTCCAACCCATCCACCTTGACAAGTAATGTTGTCAAATGGGATTCTCACCTAAGCCCAATGACTAACTCTTGAAGGGTAAAAGGCAACAATGGTCATGACCAAAATGTCAAAAGTCTTTATTGGAAATGGTAATATTATTATGACTACACATTTTTGGGAGCTGCATAATTATTCAAGACTACCTAAAATTTTGGTAGTTATGCAGCAATAAAATGCTACAAGTTTGAATGCCTACTACAAGGAGCTGTTGAAGACTATTTTCTTTATTTATAGAGGCCAATTTGTAGTGTTTGATTTGTAAAATTTCAAATGTTTCCTAAGTTGATATTTTAAAATTTTTATTTTAAAAATTAATGTACTTGTAACGTAAAATTATTTTTATTTATTTTGCGCTTTTTAGCTTGGACAACTTTCTTAAAATACTTCAATTTAAAAAGGATTCTCCTTCCTTTAAAGGGTATTTGTTTTGAATAAATACGTTGATGTCAGTTTATTCTTACAAAAAAGTTGGACGCTCTTGTTGAAAAGTGAGCTTAACTCTCTACTCACTCTTATTTTATCTTTTGGTCTTATATCATTACAAATTTATGCATCAAAAGGTTCTTTTAAAGTACTAGATTCATAACTTTATTCTCTTTTCAGTAGGCCAACCTCAAACTACAATTTAATTAGTATGTAAGAATTTGTATCGCATGCAATAGATCAGATTGGCCATTGTCATATGTAATAAATGGATATGCATAAAATGCAATCTACTTATCTAGTGTTTGAACTTTGAAAACCTAAATGTCTCTAAACTTAAAATTGTGTGATTTTGGATAAAATATAATCTCAACTTGATCATGTGTCTAACAAATAAACTGCTTATGAGGTCAATTAGTGGTCCAATTGACAAGTCTATGGTTTAGCAAATAATTTGATTACAAATTTTTAGATATTTTAAGTGTAACTTTTAATTTTCATAAAAAATGAAACGTACATATTATTATAACAACAATAACAACAAAATCAAACCTTAAGTCCCACTAGGAGGGTCGGCTATATGAATCATGTTCTATCAATTTATGCGATTATAAACCATTTATTTTGACAAATTCAGGGCTATTAAACCCTTACTTACTATATCCTTACTAGTTATTTTACACTTTTTTAATGTGCTCAATTTTTTGGAGATACCAAACACAAAATTATATATTTTATGTTGTTTATGGTGTGACTTTTATACTTCATGGGGGCTTATGAACAAAGAGAGAAAAACATATGTTGGTGCAGCAACAATGACTCATCGACAAGAAGATGCCGAGAGGTGAAAAACTGTAGAGTTCAAGACTCATCGACGAGTGGGTTGACTAGTCGACGAGTGGCCTTCTTTGGATCGTAGACGAATACCCTGTTCTCGCCGACGAGTGCACCTGGACTGCGAGAAAATATTTGAATTTTGAATGTAAACGGTGTAACGGTTGGGGATTCAAAGGGAAGTCTCCGAGAACTTGTTATATATGTTCTTCTAGGCATATTTTTATATAAAAAAAGAGAGTAAGAGAGGGGTGAGAGAAGGAGAGAATATCATTAAGTATGTATCTTTGATTTTCATAGTAAAATCTCTTACCGATTGCTCCTGTGGATGTAGGTTTTGTCAAACCACGTAATTCATGGTGTCGTTGCCTTTATTATTACTCTCTTTATATTGTTATGGTTGTGGAATAATTCAATATTTCACCATTTTAGATTGTTGCATATAGTATTATTTGATCATTTACAATGTTTATTCTGCTGTGCATTGTTGGAAGAGACGTTATTTTCACAATATTTTATCAAAATTTTAAAAGTATCGTGAGTCTTCTTGTTGCTATTTTATCTTTCAGGAAACATTTCAATAATTAGAGTTTAAAACTCTTAAATCGAGAGTTTTGATATCAAAACTTAAGAATAAGATAAATAAATAGAAATAAATAAATTATTTCCTATATTACGAAGTAGCAAATTTTATAAATCGAACTTAATCTATCTTTTTCAACCCATCCATCCACCTTGACAAGTAATGTTGTCAAATGTGATTCTCACCTAAGCCCAATGACTAACTCTTGAAGCCTTGCCATGACCAAAATGTCCAAAGTCTTTATTGGAAATGGTAATATCATTATGACTACACATGCATAATGCATTGACATTTTTGGGAGCTGCATAATTATTCAAGACTACCCAAAATGTTGATAGTTATGCAGCATTAAAATGCAATAAGCTAGTTTGAATACCCACTACAAGGAGTTGTTAAAAGACTATTTTCTTTATCTATAGATGTCAATTAGAGTTTGATTTCCAAATTATAAATTTTTCCTAAGTCGATATTGAAAATATTAATATACTTGTAACATAAAAATATTTTTATTAAAGTTGTCCTCTTTAGCTTTGAGCTAGAACTTGCTTAAAATACTTCAATTTAAAAAGCACCCTCTTTTCTTTAAAGGGTATTTATTCTGTATAAATACGCTGATGTCAATGTTTTCTTATAAAAGAGTTGGACACTCTTGTTGAAAAGTGAGCTCAGCTCTCTACCCACTTTTTTTTTTTTTTTTACACAAGAACTCTAGGTACCAATGAGCCCTTCGGACCCCCTGGTGTAACACCAAACTTACGGATCAATATCATCTGTCCCCAGGTCTCGCTGATTAGGATAAAGTCTGAATGCGGATACGGCTTTTGTGCATCAGTTGAACGTTCGATCAACCCGACTCTTGGGACACATCTTCAATTTAAAAAGCACCTTCTTGTCTCGTGCTCATATATCATTACAAACTTATGTGTTAAAAGGTTCTTTCAAAGTATCAGATTCAATTAGTTTGTTCTCTTTTTAGTAGGCCGATATAAGAATTTGTATCTCATGCAATAGAGATAGACCATTATCATTTATAATAAATGGATATGCATAAAACCCAATCTACTAATTTAGTGTTCGAATTTTGAAAACTTAAATGTCTTTAAACATAAAATTATGTGATTTTGGATAAAATATAATCTCGGGTGTCAAGTTGATGAGTCTATGATTTAGGAAATGATTTAATTAAAAATTTTAAGATATTTTAAGTGTTAACTTTTAATTTTCATTCTTACTTCCACAATTTACTAATTTAGAAATAAATTTGCATAAATTTAAAACTATACTTTTATTTAATTTGATTTCCAATGAATGGGATTTCTCAGCGCCAACCCTCCTTCCCCAAGCAGACATTTCTGAATTATTTTTCATTCCCTAGCTACGTGTTGTATTGTTTCACTTTAAAATTTATTTAGCTAAAAAACCGCGGTCAAATTTATTAATAATAATATCATAACAAAACGAGTGTATCGATCTTGCAAGGTCCGGGAAATTCTCTCCGTTGACTGTAGCTAACAATACCCCTCCCTTAAACCCATATTTACAATTATACCACCTCCTTACCCTCCTAATGTGTTAACCAAGCAAAGGGCATTTACGTCACCATAACTCTATATATACCTCCACAGACCCCGCTTCTCTCACTCGGTTTCGGCGAGCGGCTCTCTCTCTCTAAAAATTAGCTGCTCATCTGTCTCTCGGCCTGTCTCTCTCTCTGGTATATGCTTTCCAATTTCCATTGCCACTGCAACAAATAAATATATAAATATATATTAATCTATATATATATATATATATATATATATGCAGCAGATCGCTTCTACTCTTCCAGCTCATAACCTTCACCTGTTTCAGGCCAGAAGAGCTGGCTTTCAATGTCGAGAATCGCCCTTAAAACCTACACTAAAACCCAAACTCACTACGGTTCTGAATCGGGTCTCTTCTTCCACAGCCTCCACTCGAATCCACCTTTCCAACCTCGAAAAGCTTATCCAAAAGCAGAACCCACCTCCCCAATCCGACCCAGAACCCGTTCGCCCCGATCCACACACTACCTCGCCGGAAAACAAGGGACGCGGCCTCCTCGAAGGCCTTAATCTCTCCAGACTCTGGCAGGACTCGAAGGCCGCCGAGGAAATGTCCCCGCGCCACCTCAACCGCCTTCAACGCCTCTTGTCAATGACGGCAGAGTACTCTCCGAGGAACAATCTCGGCAGCCGGTGGCGGGAGTACCACGGCTGTAACGACTGGTCCGGCCTCCTCGACCCGCTCGACGAGAATCTCCGGCGAGAGGTGGTCCGGTACGGCGAGTTCGTGCAAGCAGCGTACCATGCTTTTCATTCAAATCCCGCCACGTCGGCAAAAGGAGCTCCAAGCCCTCAGCACGTGGCGCTGCCCGATAGGTCATACAGGGTGACTAAAAGTCTCTACGCCACGTCATCTGTCGGCTTGCCGAAGTGGGTGGACGACGTGGCTCCGGATCTCGGGTGGATGACCCAGAGGTCCAGCTGGATCGGGTACGTGGCCGTGTGCGACGACCGTAGGGAAATCGCCCGGTTGGGGAGGCGGGACATCGTCATCGCGCTCCGAGGAACCGCCACGTGTCTCGAGTGGGCCGAGAATCTCAGGGACCTACTGGTTCCCCTGCCCGACACGGAGCAACCCGACCAGGGACAACCCAAGGTCGAATGCGGGTTCTTGAGTCTGCACAAAACACGCGGGGCGCACGTGCCCAGCCTGGCGGAGTCCGTGGCGGCGGAGGTCCGGCGGCTGGCGGAGCTCTACGAGGGGGAGACGCTCAGCATAACCGTGACGGGGCACAGCCTCGGCGCCGCCCTGGCGCTGCTTGTGGCGGACGAATTGAGCAAGGCTGCGCCAAAGGCCGCAGAGGCGGCGCTGCCGCCGGTGGCGGTGTTCTCGTTCGGGGGGCCGCGAGTGGGGAACCGGGGGTTCGCTAATCGGTTGAACGAGAAGAACGTGAAGGTGCTGCGGATTGTGAATTCGCAGGACGTGATAACCAGGGTGCCGGGGATGTTCGTGGACGAGAGTCGGAGTAACGCGGAGGGGGGCGCCGCGGCGGCGGTGGAGGAGAGGATGCCGTGGGCGTACTGCCACGTGGGGACGGAGTTGAGGGTGGAGACCAAGATGTCACCGTTTTTGAAGCCGAACGCCGACGTGGCGTGCTGCCACGACCTGGAGGCGTACCTGCACTTGGTAGACGGGTTTTTGGCGACGAACTGCCCGTTTAGAGCAAACGCGAAGAGGAGTCTGGCGAGATTGATGAACGAGCAGGGATCCAATGTGAAGAAATTGTACGTGAAGAAGGCGAAGGCATTGAGTTTGAAGCCTGAAAAGGAGAGAGGCTACTTTAACATGCCGACTTGCTTGCCTAGCCCATCTTGATTTCTAGTAATTACCTGATAAGTTTGCCGCATTGCCCACCATGTTTTTTTGTGCATAGGCACATGCTAATTGTGCTGCCTGTGCCATTGGCAGCCCTTGAGTTTTTCACTAAGAGGAGAACTCGTGAAGATTATGGGGTTGTTTTAGGAATGTAGATTTGAATTTAGTTTTTCAAATTACCTGTGTACCTATTTTTGAACATATTATCCTCATGAAGGATAAGGTGTTTTAATGCATAATAACAAGATAATACGTGTAAGGAAAGGAGAAGTTGTTTTCTCTTGTCATGTAATTTGAACATAATAAGAGTCTTATGAATTTAAAGAAACAAAAAAATTAATTGAGTGTTGTAACTTCTTAGTTCTAATTTTTAAGAGGGAACTAAAGTATAGGAGATGATCATGATCACAAGGAGTATAAATGTTTTAAAGGAATATAAAACTAAAATTATTTTATCGACTTATGAATGTAGTCTCGTGTGTCTACCATTTCACCACCAAGGCATCTTGAAAGTGAATATTATTTCAAGGGGTTCGAAGGGCTTGTTGGTGGTTAGACTTCTTATGTAATAAAAAAAAAAAATGAATCGTATTCCATGAATATGATATCTATCTAGTGTGATCTATGGAATGTATGACAAAGGTGGAGTATTGGAGTATTTCTATTGATCGGTCATGTCATATAGGCCCGAGTCAGACATCCAAATGTTTGAATTCTGTAGTTAATTGATGATTTGCAAGGATGACGACATTTTAGATATGTTGGAATATAACTTCACAGATTGAGAAATTGGAATTGAAATCTAAAGAAGCATGTGTTAAAGTAAGAAAACATGAAGAAAATTAGTTATTCTTTCTGTTATTGTATTTTAACTCTATAAATACCTCTATGTGCCTAATTAATTCATTAAGTAAAAATTCATTCTTCCTCTCAGATTTCTGCTTTAGTTTTTTGTTCATCAGAAACTTGACAAGAAATAAGGAGAGTAAAAATGTTAAATTGAAAAACTTTTCTATCTTCCTTTAGTTAATGGTAGCTGCCATAGCCCTCAAAATTTCTAGTTTTCAAGAAATATATGGGAGTTATCATTTTTTAGGGGATGGTGGGAGAGTTATAAATACATTTTAAAGCTTTAAAATTAAATTTATTTTGTCAAATTATTTATCCATTTATGGTTTATAAATGTTGAAACTGAAAGACATACAACTTATATGTTGAATCACTTGTAGAAGCGAACCTTTGTGCATTGCTCTCAAAAGGGCAAGACTCGTTCTTACTATATATACAACTAAATCAACTCTTAACAAACCTCCCAACAGTCGCTTCTCAATTGAAAGACACTAGAAAGATTCGAACCCTTAACATTAAGGTGATGAGATGAATCACTTGTAGAAGCAAACCTCAATCCATGCATTGCCCTCAAAAGGGCAAGACTCTTTCTTAATTACTATATATGCAACTTAATCTCAAAGTCCTTATTAGGGGCGGCAAAACGGATTAGCGTATCGAGCTTGGGCGGGTCATTAATGGGTTTGGGTTCCAATTGATCTATTTATTAACGGGTGACTAACATATAAATCCAAACTCACCCGTTTAATAAACGGTTCATAAACGGGTACCCATTAAGAACCCATTTCAAAATAGAATTCATTTATTTTAAAGTTTTAAAAATTTTTCATATAAAGTGACATAATTTTTTTTTTTTTTTATAAAAAGAATAGTACTTTTTTTATTTTAAAAAATATAAAATATAGAAAATAGTACATCTCTTTAATTAATATTTTTAACGTAATATATATTGGGTACCCATCTATATATATATATATATATATATATATATATCAAATTAAACGATTCATCCGATGGGTACCCAACCCAAATCCGCCTAACACGTTTATTAAATGAATCGGATTTGGGTTAAATGGACCACCTTATGCTAAATATAAATCCGATTTAAACAGACAGATCACGAATTATCTGTCAAATTTCAACCTGTTTTACCACCTATAGTGCTAACAAATTCTCCAACTTATATACTTCTTAATCAAAAGGTACCTTAAAGACTTTGGAACCCTTGACATTAACGTGACAACGAGAATCACTAGGGTCAAACACCTTAAATTCTCCTTTGTGCTAGCTAATTTGTTGAACATTAATGTGGGGGAAGGTGCATGAGAGGGGGCATTGCTCGTTGTACCATCAAATCATGGCATTTAAACACTGCCGACCAAAATGTGTGGAGCCCATCAATGGATACTGCGAGACTGCCATGCCTCTCTTACCTGACGTGTGTATATGTTGGACCACATGGCATTCCACTCGTTCCCACTATGTCACCCATCAGTTTTTTCAACTAGAAATTAGAGCCACTCGGAATAAGGCCAAGGCCAGCAGAATTCTCATTTTAAGAAAACATGCATCACGCCGGCCTCCTAGCATAGCCAGGCTCACGTGCAATAGTGCCGTGGTGGGCTCAAGCAAGTTATGTTTAATCGCCAATTTGCATCTGCCCACTCGGAGTTGACTCTGACACACCCATGTTGTATTGCTGGCCTCCAACGCATCCATTAGTCGTTTGTTTCTCGAGAAAAAGTTTCTAGGTGGCCAAAATTATATGTATCACTAGTTAGTCAATTTCGCATTTGATGCGGGTTGGATGCCGCCCTCGTGTGTAGTTGTGGGACAGGAGAGAATTTTTTAAAAGTTAATTAGCCGTTAATTTTTAAAAAAAAAAAAAAAATCACCGTCAATTTTTGTCATTTGAATTTCCAATGCCCTGCCTCCAAGCTAGGAGCGTGCATGTGAGGCTCCATGTATGCATTCCAATTTTTTATTTCACAAAAAGACTATATTTGATTTATCAAATCAGGAGTTGTGGGGTTTGTTATATTTTTCTCTAGTTTGATGTTGTTTGAAAGGTCCTATGTATATAACATACGAATTTGCACAACGAAAGTCTGTCACACCAATCAGTGGAGAACAAATATATAGAATACAACCCTAACAATCAAATGAAAGTAAGAACAATACAAGGAATCACGTGATTTGACAATGTCTACATCCACAGGAGACATCGGTAAAGAACTTTTACTATTTTGTGTCAATGACACTTACAATATTTTTCTTACAATGCAAATACACGCAGATTGATGTATATATAAACACCATGAAGGTTTTTCCTCCAAACACCCAACCAACTTAACGTTCACACCAATGAAGGTTAGTTACCCTTTGAGTAGGTTAGCAGACCTATACGTGCATAAGATAGTTAGGATGCACGGAATACCGGTGTTCATTGTATCAGATCGAGATCCGAGGTTTACTTTTCGATTCTGGATGACCATGCAGGAAGCGTTGGGGACGAAACTTACTTTTAGTACAGCGTTCCACCCCCAGACTGATGGGCACTCGGAGAGGATGATACAGATCTTGGAAGATATGTTGGGAGTTTGTGTGTTAGACTTCGGTGGTAGTTGGATACAGTTTATGCCACTAGTAGAGTTCGCTTATAATAATAGCTTCCATGCTAGTATTGGGATGACACTATTCGAGGCTCTGTATGGTCGGAGGTGTCCATCTCCTTTGTATTGGAATGAGGTTGGTGAACGTTAGGTGTTAGGATCTGAACTTGTGCAGCAGGCGTCTGAGAAGGTGGGTTTGATCCGAGAAAGGATTAAATCAGCTCAGAGTAGGCAAAAAAACTACGCAAATGTTCGCCATCGTGAGTTAGAGTTCGAGGTGGGGGTAAGGTATTTTTAAAAATCATTCCGATGAAAGGGGTGATGAGATTTGGGAAGAAGGGTAAGCTAAGCCCGAGGTACATCAGACCATTCGAGGTTCGTGAGCAAGTGGGTCTAGTGGCCTACAGGATTGCACTACCCCCAGCACTCTCGAGGATCCATGATGTGTTTCACGTATCCATGATGAGGAGGTATGTGTTGGATCCTTCACATGTTATTAGCTACAAGGATGTGGAGATTGGGGATACTTTAGCATATGAGGAGATACTTGTTCAGATTCTGGACAGTAAAGTTCAGAAGTTTCGTACCAAGGATATAACGTTAGTGAATGTATTGTGGCATAATCATGAGGTTGAGGAACATTCTTGGGAACTGGAAACGAAAATACGCCGAAAGTATCCATAGTTGCTTTGAGTGTCTATACATTGCCCTACTTTGGGTTGGGATAGGTGGTCAGTCGTTGGGAGTGTGTGTATTGTGAACTCCTGAGACGGTTGTATATGTAACCACGGTATTCCTCCGCCATAAGTGAGGGTATGTATCTATTGTGATGGCGATGTGTTGTAGTAGTCGCCAGTTTCTTTCTAGAATTGCGTATATGTATTTGCTTGTATGCTGAGTTTGTGAATGAGAGGTGGTGAATTTCGAGGACGAAATTTTTGTAAGGAGGGGAGGTTGTAAGAACCCGAACTGTCATAGGTGGGTTTAATTAATTAAATGAAGGGCAAAAAGGTAAATTAAGCAGGCTTCGTCGACGAATCCAGAGTTCATCGACAAAGTCTTAAGGATACTCGGCGACGAGATTCAGGGGCTCATCAACGAGGAGAAGTCAAGGGGTTTCAAAAATTCAGAAATCCCAGGCTTGTTGACGAGGTCATGGTCTCGTTGACGAGAAGACTATGAGGCCTCGTCAACAAGGACACAATTTGTCAACGAGAACGGCAGGGTCAAGGGTACTATAAATAGATATTTTCATTACTTCTCAGCTAAGAAATCTCACTTTCTCTTTCTATCTCTCTAGAAACTCAACCTGCTCTCCATCTGTTTAGATTTCTTCACCGTTTGTCGTAAGAATCGTTAATCTGAAGTTACCACGAGGATCATGGAAGGATTCTCTATAATATCTACAGATCGAATCTTCGTTTCGAGTGTTTTCGGGTTTTAGCCCAAAATTGAGGTAAGGCTTGATTTTCATTTCTGTTCCAGTAGTTTTGTAGAGAATGGAGTCGTGAGTATGTTCTATACTGTACGTTGTAGGTTTTGGAACCCGGTTCGCTATTTAGGGGCATTGGAGTTCGGGATTTACCATTTTGGGAAAGGTAAGGGGGTTCGGTTTATATCGGCTATTTTCGAAATCGGACTTGGTAGAACTGTGGTCCACGGTCCTGTGTGCGTTTTGGTTACTCATTTGGGGGGGATCTAACGAGTAAAATTATGGGTTTTTCATGATTACAATTTTGGGAAAAGGGGGCGACGGGCTACATCCCTAGTTTTGTTGAAAAGCCGTGTGTATATGGTGATTTATACTGTGTAATAGGGATAGTCGTGCCTTGACTTGTTTAAATTGTATATAGTTGGAAAATCATAATTTTAGATTACCAAATGAGTGTGGTTTTGTTTGGTTATATGAGCATGCATGTGTTGTATTTTGGTGAAATAGGAACGGGGTTCCGAATTGTTCCAGGTTTGAAAATCTGACTTTTACCAAAGAGTGCGCAATACCACTAGATCGGCCAGCTTTTGAGCTAAAGGGTGTGCAAACACCAGATCTGCACCGGTTCAACGCTGATGCTATGCCAGGTTACCGGGGGCACCGGCGTTTGCCGAAGGGTGTGAATATCACTAGACTGTCGGCGTTTGCCGAAGGATGTGAAATATCACCAGATTGTCGGTTTTTACCGAAGGGTGCAAAATATCACTAGACATTCCGGCTTCGAGCCGAAGGGTGTGACAACACCAAATTGTATTGCTTGTTTTGAGAAAATACTGGAACTGGTTTTGACTGTTTTGATTGTTAAACTATGCATATTGGTATGTTATGATAACACTCATACGCCACACACCGATATAACATGTATTCTTCCTTAGTGAGAGGTGTCTCACCCCTACTGTACGTACATATTTTTCATGTCCTTCGAGTAATCGGAACTAGCGTTCTTGTGTAGGACACTATCGGTGTACTGCTGACGGTACTTTGGTAAGTACTAGGACTGTGTCGGGTTGTCTTTTGTGGTTTTGGGTTGACACCCAGGTTGTGTGTTGTTCTATGGACCTGGATTTCCTTTTTGTATAAACTCTAGTATGGTACCATGTATGTATACAATGACCTTTTTTCGCTACGTATATACTGTTTTGTATGGATGTGTATAGGGTGCCTAGGAACCCCATGGGGTCGGACCCTCATCATTGTACTGTATCTTTGAATGATTTGTTGGGTACACGGACAAGTTAGATTACATTTTCACCCCTAGGTCCCATTTTCGGGTTCTGGGCGTGACATAACACACTTGATTCTTTGCCCAGTAGATGACACTCTAACTATCAACAACGCAACACAACTCCACCTTACTGTATACCCAGCTTCTTGACTAGATCGGTAAGCCATAAGACTTCCTTTGTAGTTTCGCCGACTGCCGTATATTCAGACTCAGTTATAAACTATGGAGCTAGGGTTTATACCATGGACCTCCAAAAATGGATCTTGTTATAAGGATAAAAACATAACCCATTTTAGACCTATTGTAATCCATATCCCCTACATAATCAGCATCAACAAACCCCCCAACTAATGGACTCATGTTGTTTGCTGAACATAATGTCATAACTAGAAGTATCCCGTAAGTATCTGATGTAACACCCTGACCCTCTACATGGGCCCGAAGTGCTACTAATCCATTAATTTACCTAATAATCCACATTCTAATATCATTTATACAGCGGAAAACATAACTATAATCTTCTAACCAATATATTGCCAGAGTTTTCTAAATCTATCTACACACCATAATAAACCATGCATCCACCTGTATTCACATATATACATATCCCCAAAACATAACCTACACTTTCAGTATTCACATCCATCCATTTCTTAGAAGACTTTAAACATAAAACATAAAATATTAAATATTTACATCCGAAAATATTATCAAAATTATACCCTTTTTTTCTTGAAAGTGTTATAACAGCTCGAGCTCTCTAAGCTCGTGGAGATCCTGAAAAGATAAGTTCATATTCGGGTGAGACATATCTCAGTAAGGGAAGAAACAATATATAAAAATAGTGTGTGACTAACATAAGGTTTGTATATAACATATTATTCATCATTTGCAAATCATTAACATAATTTTTGAAATCATATTTTGATCCTATTCAAATACATGTAAGGTATTTTACCCACGAGATTACCTAAGGATAGGGGTGATTACCCGCCCATATAAGTAGCACCCCTCTGCTCTGATATGTTAAGAACCCCAAAGGTCACAGTTAAAGCATACCAGGGTACTCACCTTACTCAGTAAGCCCTCATGTGATAGATTGATCTCGTACTCACACAGTTTAAACAATGGTTTATCAACGAAGGCCCCAAGGATAGGGAAATCTACCCGCCTATACAAGTAGGTTTCCTCTGCCCTAGTACGTTATGCAACTATTGCCACATATGAAGTTACTAGCGCACTCGCCTTTCTCAACAAGCCCTCAGGCGAAGAGTACGCCCCGCCCAATCGTAACATGTTCTACGAACATAGATACTTCTAGTATCATAATACATTATTCTTTCTGTCATTATCCAACCATTCACATATGTTTATGTTCAGAACTTTAACGTTTCATTTCATTTCACTTTAAGTTACTATTTCTCATTTTACGTTATTCACATTTCACACTTCATTTTCGTTTCGTTTATTTCCATTTTCATTTCATTTCATTACATACCCAGCATCTTTCAGCTGTTTTACCCAACATCTTTTAGTTGTTTTACCCAACATCTTTCAGTTGTTTTACATGGTTGCATTAACATACACAAGCAGTATGGTTCATATCATATTTCATTCTTAATTCTTTACTTACTTAGCCTGCATCTCATACATTTAACATATATTTGCACATAACTTACATTTACTCATGTCACACAATTTAGCAGTAAAATTCATATATTGTCTGTAAAATAAGTCAACCAACATTTAACGTTTATATACTAAGAATACCTTTCATTTCTTACATAATTATCCTGAAAATATTTTCCACTTTTATCAGTTCATTTTCGCATATACGTATCTAATAAACAGTCCTAAACTCGGAAAAACATAATTTAAATGGTTGGCATTTTAAACCCATACCGAAACATATACACGTATATATAACACAATTCACTTTTCATTAAATTCATAAAAATTCTAGTTTAATATATATATTTCCCGTTGCCTAGTTTTTTGAACTACGCCAGCAGGGACCCCGAAAAATACTTGCGGCGCTCATTCGAATCCTAAATCAAAAATCCTAATTTTCATCAAATTAACCCTAAATAAAATATTATTTTAATATTTCCTAAGCCCATAAATTCCAAATAAATAATTATAGCCTCAAATATAACCAATTTACCAAATTTCTCAAATCCCACTCTCGCTTTGGAGTGGGACCTAGAAACCCCCAATTGGAAATTTACTCCGACCAAAATAACGACGATCGCGAGTAGGACCCTATGGTAGTGTCCGATCGTCGATTTAAGGTCAAATTTAAGGAGAAATTAGTGATTTAGAGGAAATATACATTTTCCTAGGAGTAATGCCTATGCCACTCCCACGATAAATTCGCTCTAGTAGAAATGTCGGTGACGGAGTTAGGAACCCAACGGTACCTTCTGTTTCTTGATTGGCCAAACATCCACCAAGAAATTAAGAAGAGAGAGAGACAGAGACGGAGGAGTGGATGAACGCTGAAGAAAGAGCACACTGATCTTCCTGAGGAAGATTCTTCCTCAGGAAGTTTTTACTTCCTATATAAATAATATATATTATTATATTATTAAATCTTATATGTATTTTAACTTATATAAACAGATTATAATAAACTTTTATATATATATATATATATATCTTTATTCCAAACTTTTTCTATTCTTTTATTTATTTATTTTAATAATAATTAATAATTAATCTTAACTTTTTTTTATACTATTTCTTTTTACTTGTTTATTTAATATATTAATTTAATAATGTTTAACTAATTAATTGATTAATAATTTTAATTTATTAATTTTTTTGCCAAGTTGTACATCTGAAAATCCATTTGATGGCTTCTTAATGATGTCTACCCAGATTAAAGAGAAACTTACTCACCACACTCACTAGATGTGCCAAGTTTGGCCTTGTACATGTCATGATATACATTAAACTCCTCACAGCACTTGCATAGGAGACCTTTGACATGTTTTGTTTCATCATTCGTCCTTGGGCATTCAGCGGTAGACAACTTAAAATGATTCGCTAGAGGTGTACATACCAGTTTAGCATCAGCCATGTTGAACCTTTCCAACACCTTCTCTACATGACCGTCCTCAGACAACCACAACCTCCCTACAATTTAAGGGTTCGGGGACGTATTTCCTCAACATGGAAACGTGAAATACGTTGTAGATTCTGGACAAGACCGGTGGTAACGCCAACCTGTAGGCAACTAAACTCACTCTTTCAAGAATCTCGAATGGTCCAATATACCTAGGGCTTAGTTTACCATTCTTCTAAAATCTCATAACTTCTTTCATTGGTGCCACTTTCAGAAACACATGATCCCCTACGTTAAACTCTAACTTTCGTTGGTAAGTATTTGTATAGCTCTTCTGCCGACTTTATGTTATTCTTGTAGTGACCCAAAAATTATAATAATGAAAGAAATTAGAAAAAGGAATTTTTGGCTAAGGCAGGAGAAAATTGACGACGATTTTCTAGCCAGTGCTGAAACTTATAAAAGAACCGAGAGTTTCATTTTTTTTTTAAATAAATCAAACTCTCTCTCTCTCTTTCTCTCTCTCTCTTCAGAATCCACGACCCCTCTCCCTTCTCTCTACGATTTCTACTCCAATGAGCCTCATTTCGACGATTAGGAACCACCATGGGGTTCCTGGGAAGATTCTTTACAACATAAGCGAAATAAAATTTCAATTTGGGGGTTTTGGGGCACCATCCAAAAATTGAGGTAAGGGTGTTATTTGAGTGTTTTAGGTTGATTATTTAATTATTGAAGGTATAAGCTTTAGATGTGAATGTATTTTTGAGGTTAAATTAAGAAATTAAGATTTTGTATAATTCAAGGTTGGTGTATACACGGCTGGCAGGCTAGGTTTTCAGTGGGTGTTTTTCCTCAGGGACCCAGGTAAATCCTAAATAGTATATAATTCAGAAAATGTGAGTATGAAACTATTATGAGAAATTCAGTTGATTGACAGGGAAATATATATATATATATATATATATATATATATAGTGTGTGTGTGTGTGTGCGTGTGTGTGTGTGCGCGCGCGCGTAATTTCAGGATTATGGAATTATGAATGTCGTGGGCATGAGTTAGAATAAGTAGGCAAGTTCAGTTAGCCAGGTAAGGGAAATATGTTATGCTAGTAAATTCAAAAATTTTATCAGTAAAATTATAGTCTTTGTTTATTAAGATACATGGTATCAATTATACCATTTTACAGATTTCAGAACATGAGTTTTATTAATTGTGTGGCCTAAGTAGATATTTGTTCAGTACTAAGTTTATACATTTTTTCAGAATACCATGATATACAGTATTTTTGGTACAGAAATATGTTTTACTAGATTTTACAGAATTATAATTTACAGTGTATATACAGATAGATACTTTGTAACAACCTGCCTAATTCGCTACATAATCAACCATATTAAATACCTTGATACCATTAATTCAAAACTTAACAAAATCAACCCGAACTCGTGGGTAACAGGGACACATCTGTCATACACAACGGAAACCTAAACAACAGTAAATATAAATTTCATTCACCCAACCATAGATTACATTATACCAGAGTTACATACATTCCACCATACTATTGCATATATATACAATCCTCAAAAACATCAAAGGATAAAATCATGATCTTACATCAAAAACCTACTGACCCTAGTTCAAAAGACTCACGCTCCTAGCGGGGTAGTACAACCACCTCAACGGTGCGGGGCTTAGTCCACCTGTCTTTCGGAGTTCACTGAAATAGTTTAAGTTGGGGTGCGACACCTCTCAGTAAGGGAAATAAACTAAATACAGTTATGTGGCAACATGAATATTTGCGTGCTATAATAAATATACAGTACATGTTACATGCCTGAAAACACGGATGATACCATAACTGAATAAATATACCATTTCATAATTATACTAAATCATATTGTATCTCATTGTTCATAAAATCATCTAATTTAACTAGTAATTCTAAAATTATTTAGGATGAATAGCTAGCTGATGTCATGTATTACCCCCCATTATGGGTTATACAGCCCGAAGGCGAGACCCAACAATGGCTGGCTGACCACTAACGAGTCAAAAATGCCTGTAAGTACGATGGGCCCGCCACATTCTGGTCTGAACTATCAGGTGGACGTCTACAACTCTACACTAAAAGCCACATCGACTATCCATCTCCCACTCCCTCTACTGGCAGGGGTAGTTAGCACAAGTATGAACCGAACTGAACTGTATAGTTACGATACCGTGCTCCTAAAAATTGATCTGAACTATCATCCAAGTTCTGATAACATATAGTACATGATAATATATTGTTTTAACATAAATAGACTGATAGTATTTTCAAAATTCTGTAATAGCATAAATAATTATGGTCTTATGCCGGATACATACATACGTAACTACGACCTTGCACCGAATAACATACATAACTACGGCATTGTGCCGGCTATCATTCACGGCTTTGCGCCGAACATTTCATAAATATTGAACTGAGCATATATACCGTTTATCATAGATTCCGAAATCATAATTTCCTGTTCTATAATGTTATTTCTGAAAATAACTATAAACATGTTTTTTCTGTAAATCTAACATAATAATATACGTAAAATAATATTCATGCCACACAAACTAAATAAAATCATGAATTCTGTTCTGAAATCACATTTCCTGACATTTCATACTAAAAATATATATTCCTGTGTAACAATAATATTTTCCCAAATATACATTTTCTCAAATATACTCATATATAATACATGCTTTCTAAAAATTAATCTACTATTAAATAATAATAATTTTCATGGAAAATGAATGCTTTAGTTTACTCCCTTACCTGACTACTAGAAAGCCCCTAAAACCATTAGTCCTACACCCGCAGGGTTCCCCGTTCAACATCCTGAAAACAACATTGTCCCGAAAAAAACTTCATTATTTCTTCAAATACTACCTTTTCTACAACTATAAGAAAGCCAACTACTAAACATAAAGTCTTACCCTAAGCTTTGGATGGAGTCCAAGTTAGCCCCACTAACGATCTACTCTAGCAGACTTGAAGAGAACTTCCCTAGGTGTAGCGTGGTGGCTTCGGACCCAAAAATCTTAGAGAGAAGGCAGAGGGGATGAATAGGAAAGAGAGAGAGAATCTAATTTGGTTGAAAAATCTGCGCTAAATATGAGTTTAGAGCTATTTGTACACCTGCACTCGTCAACGAGACACGTCACCTCGTCGACAAGGCCATGAAGGGAGTTCATCGACGAATGCTTATTCTTCGTCGAAGAAACTCAGAACTAAAAATAGCCTCTCGGTAACTACTCGTTGACAAGACGCGTGTCCCACTCGACAATCCCATTAAGCGTGTTCGTCGACGAATGTGCTGCATTCGTCAACAATACCTTGTGGAATTCCAAATTCAATTTACCTTTCTCTCTCCTTTCCCTTATTATTAAATTTCTATAATTTCTTCGAGTCTTTACATTCTCCTCTCCTTATAAAAATTTTTTCCTCGAAATTTACTATCTATATGACTCACCATCCCTTAAAGACAAATAATCTACTTATTTTATTACTTACCCTCACTTATGGCGGAGGAATACCGTGGTTACATTAAGAGTTCTTGGAGATTATATATATAAAATAAAATTCTCCGAAAACTAAAATACTACTTACTAACTAAACTACTTACATATACTATCTAACCTGCAAAAGAAACATTACATAATTACTTACACTTTTCCTGGTTATAACAGAAACCCACTGAATAATTGCGGGTATTTTTGTCTTATCTGTTCCTTGAGTTCCCAAGAAGCTTCTTCTACTGCGTGATTTCTCCACATAACTTTTAGTAGAGGAATTTTCTTATTACGTAATTCTTGTTCTTTCTTGTTCAGAATTTGTACTAGTACCTCCTCATAAACTAGTGAATCACTGAACTCTAATTCACTGTAACTAATTACGTGAGAAGGGTCCGGGACGTATTTCCTCAACATGGAAATTCGAAATACGTCGTGTATCCTGGACAACACAGGTAGTAAAGTTAGCTTGTAGGCAACCGGCCCCACTTTCTCTAGAAGCTAATGAACCTAGATCTAAGTTTACCTTTCCTTCCAAATCTCATAACCCCTTTTAACGAAACTATTTTCAAGAACACATAATCACCGATATCAAACTCCAATTTCCTGCGGCGGGTATCGGCGTAACTCTTTTATTGGCTCTGAACTGCACTAATTCTATATTTGATGAGCCAAACCTTATCATACGTTGGCTATACTAACTCTGGTCGCACAACTCATCGTTCACCAATCTCATCCAATTATAGAGGAGAATGACACCTTCTACCGTAGAGTGCCTAAAATGGTGTCATGCTAATGCTAGCCCGATAATTGTTATTGTACACAAATTCCACCAGCGGCATGAACTGAGTCCAACTACCCCCAAAATCCAGCATGCACGCTTGAAGCATATCTTCTAATATCTTAATCGTCCTCTCAGTCTGCCCCTCTAACTGAGGATGAAACGCTGTGTTGAAAGATAACTAAGACCCTAAAGCCTCCTACAAGCTTCTTCAAAATCGTGACGTGAAATGCGAGTCTCGATCTGACACTATAGACACTGGCATCCCATGAGAACGGACTATCTTCTAAATATAAATCTTTGCCAGTCTATTAATGGAGTAGCTGATCTTGATGGGAAGGAAATGGGTGGTCTTAGTCAAAAGATCTACAATCACCCAGATTGCATTCTGGCCATGCAATGCCGATGGCATACCTGAAACAAAATCCATAGATATATAATCTCATTTCCACTCGGGGATAAAAAGTGGCTACAACTGCCTACCAACCTCTGGTGCTTAGCTTTTACTTGCTGGCACATCAAACACTGTGCTACATACCCGGCAATCTCCTTCTTTATACCATTCCACCAATAAGATTCTCGCAGATCCCTCTACATTTTCGTGCTGCCAGGATGAACTGTGTATAAAGATCTGTGAGCCTCTTCTAGGATGGTCCTTCTAATTTCAGTATCAGCAGGAACATATAATCTAGAACGGAACCGCAAAGCTCTGTCATCTTTAATACAAAATTCCTTTCCCTAACCACTTTGTACTCTGATCATTACCTCTGCCAATTCTGGATCCTCCTTCTGAACTGTTTTAATCCTTTCCTGTAGAGTAGGCTGCACCACTAAACTAGCAATACATGCCTGAGGATCACTCTTGACCAACTCTATACTGAGTCTCTCCAGATCCATCATAATCGGATACTGAATCTCCATAGCTATCAGCACTAGTCCCACAGACTTCCTGCTCAATGCATTAGCTATCACGTTCGCTTTTCTTGGGTGGTAACTGATAGTACAATCAAAATCTTTAATAAGCTCTAACCACCTTCTCAACCTCATGTTAAGTTCCTTCTGAGTGAAAAAGTACTTTAAGCTTTTATGGTCGGAGAAGATTTTACATCGCTGGCCATACAGGTAATGCCTCCAAATCTTCAATGCATGCACTAGTGCAACCAATTCAAGATCATGGGTAGCGTAGTTATTTTTCATATTCTTTCATCTGTCTGGAAGCATACGCCACCACCCTACCATGCTACATCAATACATAGTTAAGTCCCTTCAATGATACATCACTATAGAAAACATAACCCTCACCCCCCGATGGGATGATAAACACTAGTGTCATGACAAGCATTTACTTTAATTCCTAGAAGCTCTGCTTACAGCTGTCGTCCCATTCAAATCTGACGTTCTTCCTAGTGAGTCGCGCTAGAGGCCCTGATAACCTTGAGAATCCCTTAACAAAATGACGGTAATAACCAGCCAGCCCCAAGAAACTCTTGATCTCCTGGACGTTCCTTAGTCTAGCCCAATTCACTATCGCATCAATTTTACTAGGATCCACAGAAATTTCATCCCCTGAGATGACATGCTCCAAAAACATAACCTCCGCGAGTCAGAATTCACATTTGCTGAACTTGACATACAACTTCTTTTTCCGGAGCATCTGTAAGACCTGCCTCAAATGCATCTCATGCTCCTCATAGCTCTTTGAATAGACCAATACATCATTAATAAAAATAACAACAAAATGGTATAAATATTGGTAGAAGATTTTATTCATCAAATCCATGAATATTGCAGGAGCATTCGTTAGACCAAAAGGCATAACAAGAAACTCATAATGTCCATACCTGGTCCGAAAGGCTATCTTTGATACATCTTTCGCTCTAACCTTCGCTTGATATTAGCCTGATTTGAGGTCAATCTTCAAATACACCCATGTATCCTGGAGCTGGTCAAATAAATCATCTATATGGGGTAGAGGATACTTGTTCTTGATTATCACCTTATTAATTTCCCTATAATATGTACACATCCTAATGGACCCGTCTTTCTTCTTCAAAAATAGAATTGGAGCTCCCCACGGAGATACACTAGATCGTATAAATCCCTTATCAAGAAAATCTTGCAACTGATTCTTTAATTCTGTCAACTCTGCTGGCGCCATTTGATAAGGTGCTTTAGAGATCGGCACTGTACTTGGAAGCAGATCAATAGAAAAATCTACCTCACGATCAGGTGGCAAGCCTAGTAGTTCATATGGAAAAACATCTATAAACTCTTTTACTACCGGCGTACTAGTGAGATTCAATTCATTCCCTAACATTTCCTTCACAAAGGTCACGAATCCCTGAAAACCACTCAGGAGCAGTCTTCTCGCCTAAATAGCTGAAACTAACTGCGGCAGAAATTGCACTGGCGACCCTGTAAACCTGAATTATGGTCCCGGAGGTTTGAAAATCACTTCTCTTAAACGGCAATCTATACTGGCAAAGTTAGCTGCTAGCCAATCCATGCCGAATATTATGTAGTGACCCGAAGAATAATGACATTTTAATAGTAAGAGGGAGAGAAAATAGATACAGAAACAGAAGGAAGCCGCATTCGTCGATGACATTGCATTTTGGAGAATAAAATAAATTCAAGAAATTACAAGGACTCGTCGACGAATACAAGGATTCGTCGACGAGTGGTTAAGAAATTTCATTGACAAACACAGGGCTTCGTCAACGAGAAAATACCGAGAGGGGTTCTGAGGCAGCCTGAATTCGTCGACGAATACAGGGTCTCGTCGACGAAATTTGTGAAGGACTCGTCGACGAATACAGGGTCTCATCGACGAAATCCCTTGTTATATATATATATATATATGTGAGAATCCGGGAATAAATTCATTTTTAAGAACTCTCTCTCTCTCTCTCTACGACTCTCTCTCCCTTCTCTCTTCGTTTCCGGCCCCACCAGTCACCGGATCGACGATTCGAAGCTACCACAATGCTCCTAGTGGAATTCTCTACAAGTTTGCTGGAGCGGATCGTCGAGAAAACGAAGTTGGATTTCATCCCAAATTCTGGGTAAGGTCTTTTATTGAGTTTTTGACTTCCTGATAGTTATAAAAAATGATGTAGACTAGGAAATACTGATGTTTTGTTCTGGGGGATTGCGTTTTCAAGATATTGGGTTAGGAACCCTACAGGTATAGAGCTAGATTTTTATAAGGGCTTTTCAAAGTTGAGGTAAGGGAAATATGCTATGCTAGGAGTTTTAATAGAGTTAATAGAGATTTTATAAGCATATTTTTATGTCAGTTTATTATACAGTTTTTATAGAAAATGAGCATAAATGTTTGTGTGGCCTAAGTAGACTTTCATGTGAAGAATGAATTTATACAGTTATTATGAAACATCATACTATACTAAATACAAAGATATAGATAGTATATACATTTGATATAGTTTTCCAGCATATGAGATTATACAGATATAGATTTATACTCACAAAGAAATGTACATGCATATACAGATTTTATATGTGACGACCTACCTAATTATCTGATTTTTTTTTTTTTAAACATACTCTGATACCATAGCATTAACCTAAGCAGCAAGAAGCAGAAATCATACAAACATACCCATAAACCAATATACACAATACCAAAACCAAAACCAATACCAGAGTGTTAAAATATTTTCCAAAATATACAAAGATAATTGTATCCCCAAAAAAATGCCCTCAACTAGCTAGGGCTACACAAAATTATTCCCAAAAATGATACTCACTCTCTAATAGAGCACTACAGACGCCCTCTATTTGTGAGTCTGATCTGCTCGCCTACCTGGATCACCTGAAAAATATTTCAACACTGGGATGAGCCAATGCTCAGTAAGAGAAAATATTCTATTACTAGTGTGTGGCAAATGAGCTACTATATATCATGAAATCTGTTTCATATAAACATGAATAACTGAGTACAAAAGTACAGTACAAATAATAAAGCACACCACCCCTTTTCCCTATTGCTTAACATATTAGTATTATGGTTATAATTCAAAATACTTCTACTGTATATAGTAGGATCTCTGTTTCTATAAATCAATACATAAGTAATAGCAACTGAAACTATTCCTTGTGGCTATCTGTGTCTTGACATGCCCCTCATGACGAGGTTATGCGGCCCGTAGGCTGGATTTACCTTGGCTAGCCAACCAGGAATAAATCACTGAACTCTGTTAGTCGACCTGCCCACCTCAACCCATATCTGGATAGGGAGCCTAACCTCTTCAAGGGCCTAGGTGATCGACCGTACCACGTATTATCTGAATAGGTGGTTGTACTCATAAAGTAACATAGTATCTATAGCAACGGTACCGTGCTCTGTAGCTGCAAGTCCAACAGGGTCTGATATCGTATAATATATTTCTATATACATGTTTATCTGATTTACCATGATTCTGAAGTACTGAAATAACCATGATGCTGCATAACGTACTGAAATCTGAATAATCATAACATGGAACTGCATATTCGTAATACTGGAATTTGTATAATCATGGTACTGAGATTCGTATAATCATGGTACTAAAATCTGTAAAACCATGGTACTGAAGTTCACATAATTATAATACGTAAATCCATAAAATCTTGGTACTGAAATTCATAAAAATCATGAAGCTAACATTCGTAAAACATATCCCTATACTACATACATATTCACAAGTCACACCATACTTTAATACATAATTTTCGTAAATAAATAAACTGTATAATATTTAGAAATATCCTAACATAGCATATTTCCCTTACCTTATCTCTGAAAAGCTCCTATTGTACTCTAACCCGATACCCGCAGGGCTTCCTACAAAATACCTTGAAACCAATATTTGCCAGAACTAAACATCAGTATTTTTCTTCCTACATCATTTCCTTTAACTGCCAGGAAGTCAAAAACTAGATAAAAGTCCTTACCCTAAAATTGGGATGAAATCCAACTCTGTTTTCTCGACGATCCACTCTGGTAGATGCGTAGAGAACTCCGCCAGGAGCATCGTGGTAGCCTCGGATCGTCGATCTGGCGACTGGTGGGGTCGAAAATGAAGAGAGAAGGGAGAGAGGGTCGTAGGAGAGAGAGAGGAGAGAGAGAGCGGTGAGAGAAATGTGATAAAATCCCGGGTTTCCACTATTTATAGGGCCGGGTTCATCGACGAGACCCTGTGTTCGTCGACGAGCCCTTCACAAAATTCGTCGACGAGGCCCTGTGTTCGTCGATGAAATTCAGAGTAGCCCGAACTGTCTCTCGGTATTTTCTCGTTGACGAAGCCCTGTGTTCGTCGACAAAATTCTAAAGACCTTCATCGACTAGACCCTGTGTTCGTCAACGAAGCTGGGCAATTTCCCGAATTTATGATTATTTAAATTCTATTTCTGTATCTATTTTCTCTCTCTCTCTTATTATTAAAAAGCTATTATTCTTCGGGTCACTGCATTATATGAATGGTTTCATAAAACAAATATATACATATATCCATATACATGTATACAGATACTCAGATCAGTATTTTATATTACAGTTTATTACAGAACAGTATATATATATAGACAGTGTTATAACATGTCATGTTTTCCTATTACCATAACATACAGAACACACAGACAGAGTATATATACAGAATACAAAGATAGATATACAGAGGTAGCATCAAGATGCTACAGATACAGTATTTACAGTACAGAAAAATAGAGTTATGGTAATTTTGAAAACATGATGAAAACAGTAAAAGAGTATATATGTATATATGTATATAGTATCAGATCTCTAAGGAAAGATACATAGACGGATACAGATTACAAAGCACGGTACCGTTACTAGATACAGATAGAGTGCAACCACATATCTCAGATAGTATGTGGGTACCATCAGTCGTGCTCGTAGAGTATGCAGCTCCCCAGTATACTGGGTTGAGGGGGCTAGTTTGACGAGGTAGTAGCCAGTCCCGAGCTTAGGAAAGGATGCAGTTTGGCCGAGCTGAGGTAGTGTAGAGGATGACGACCTATCTAGAGGGCCGACCAGATAGAGTCCCGTCTACGGGCTGCACAACCCTGTCATGAGGGGTTAAATCATAACGTACAGAGTCCTAGGGATGAAAGCACAGTTATATATATATATATATATATATATATTTACAATTTTACAGTATATGATGAGAATAGTATGATATTACCAATATGAAAAGTAAAAAAACAGACGATACCATATGTTTTAAATTGTGAAAGAAAAATATGTTTTACAGATGATTTATTTCATTGCAGTTTAGTTATTATTTTTAAAAAGTATCCTTAACTTAGTTGCCACACACTAGTGATAGCATATTTCCACTTACTGAGTGACGACTCACCCCATTACTTTAACATTTTTCAGATAAGCTAGTGAGGCGAGCAGATCAGGCTCGCGAGTAGAGTGTAGCTCAAATCACCCTGGTCATAGGGTGAGTTTTCACCAGAGTTGTATATCTTTTTGAGTAGATGATACTGGAGGGGCATTTTGTATGGTCTGTATATTCTGGAATCTAGTATTGTACAGTTTATGTATAAAGGGTTTTATGATTTGTATTTCCGCTGCGTAGGAATGTTTATTGTATATATATATTTAAAAAAAATGATAAGAATTTTGAGGTCATTACATATTACATTAAATCCGAGCATATCCAACACTATCAAATCAGTAGACAAAATTTTCTAGATATCAACTGGCCAACCCCGAAGCACCCTACTACACCTCACTACTAACCCAGTCGGTGTAGTTATTAACAGTTTAGTGTCTAATAGATGTGTTTCTGCCCCACACAAATTAGTGCACTCCATAGACACAAACGTGTGTGTGGCTCCTGAATCAAATAATGCAATAACTTTAAATGAAAGCATACTAACCATACCTATCACGACGTCGCCGGCTGTTTCAGCATCTCCGGGCGTCAAGGTATAAACTCTCACTAGAGTCATATTCCTTTGCTGACCTCCACAAGGTGCCTAATAACCTCCCCGTGCAGGTCTCGGTGTAGTAACCGAAAAAAAATAATAATAATAAATTTTTTTAAAAATAATAATAATAATAAAATAATAAAATAAAATTAATTAATTAAATTAACAAGTAAAATGAATAGTATGATAAGGAACAAATATATATATATATATAAATATTAAAGCATGTATATATATATATATATATATGTGTGTGTGTGTGTGTGTGTATATATATATATATATATATATATATAAAGTATGAAAGCTTCTTAAAGAAGCTTTACCTTACTTAAGGTTTATTATTATATATATTTATAAACTAGCACAAGCTTCTTTAAAGAAGCTTTGAAAGTCAATCCAAATTTAATTGGATTTTGTGTGCGTGAGTGCATTTTCTCTCTCTCTCTCTCACTCTCTCTCTTCTCTCTCTCTCTCTCTCCTACGACTCTCTCTCTTCGATTCCGGGCTAGTTTTACGCCGGATCGACAAACCGAAACCACCACGACGCTCCTGGCGAAGTTCTCTACAAGTCTACCGGAACAGATCGTCAGGAAAATGAAGTTGGATTTCATCCCAAATCCAAGGTAAGACTTTATATTCAATATTTGGATTTTTGACAGTTGAAGAAAGTAATATACGCGTAAAAATACTGAACTTTAATACTGAAAATTTTCAGTTCCAGGGTATTGATTGGGAACGTTGGGAATCATCCCTAAGTTGAGGTAAGACTTTTTAAGTCGAATTTGACTTAGTGGTAGTTATAGAAAATGTTGTACGTACGAAAATACTAAACTTTAATTCTGCGAGTTTTAATTTTCAGGGTATTGAGTTGAGAACCTTGTGGGTACGGGGAAGATTTTCTTAGGGGCTTTCAGGAATCAGGTAAGGGGATAAACTAAGCTAGTTTTATTTTGAGAAAATGTATATATATATATATATATAGCATCTGGTTTCAGGAAAAATAAATATATTTATATATATGATTTATATTTGGAAAATACTGTTTAAATGATGATATGTTGAATACGTAGAAAATTTGTTTAGTGTGGCATGAGTATAAAAATGTTGTGAAATACTGTTTTTTTTTTAATGGGGACGATATGGATTTCTATGATGGAAAACCGGCGTACAAGCCGAGATATTTTTATATGTATATGTGATTTACCGGCGTACGGGCCGTGCTATGTGGTTGAGATTTGCCGGCGTACGGGCCGTGCTATGTGATTTGCCGGCGTACTGGCTGTGCTATGTGGTTTGCCGGCGTACAGGCCGTGCTATGTGGTTTGCCAGCATACGGGTTGTGCTATGTGGTTTGCCAGCGTACGGGCTGTGCTATGTGATTTGCTGACGTACGGGCCGTGCTATGTTAAAATGTGTAATACGGGCGTACGGGCCGATGATTTTCATGATACACGTATATATGTGAAATGATATGATTGATGTGAAAATAAATAATATGAGATATTTATGTATCACGGTTTTAGTATATGTATATGATATCAGAACCTGGTTGGCTTGGTCTAGGCTAGCAGTTGCACGGTACCGTTGCTATGTGTCCATGGTCCTCGTGATCATGATATCTGTGTTAACGCTGCTGTACGGAGTGGTGTGAGATTGGATGGCCGATGTGGTTATTTTCAAGAAGTGTGCTGTTATCGCCCCTGGTGTACGGACCAGTCTGGGTAGACCCATCGGACTTACAGACTACTATTTGACTTGGCAATGGTCGGCCAACCATTGTCAGGTCCCGCCTTCGGGCCACACAACCCAGTCATGTGAGGGTAATACATGACAACAGTCAGCTAACCTACCAGGGTTATTTTTATGTTATTATTATTATGATATGAGATGAGAAATGTTTATGAAAATGCAGTATGTTCTGCCATGTTTTGATATGCATATGTTTTCCCAGATTTGATAAACAGTATTAAATATGTTATGTATGGTATATGTAGAACACAGAATACTCATGTTGCCACACACTGGTATTAGTTTATTTCCCTTACTGAGAGGTGTCTCACCCCTAAATCTTATACATTTTTCAGGAGCCCCTGATAAGAGAGCGGGAAAAGCCCCACTGATCTAGATCAGTTGTTTGCCCTCTTTGGAAGGGTAAGTTTTTGGTAGGGACAGTTAGGTTTTGTGGGGATTGTCCCTAGATTTCATTTTTGAGATGTATATACTGTGAGATAGTAATTGTAGTGACTCTGGTATGTGTTATGCACATTATGATGAGATGTATATGATTTTATACTTTCTGCTGCGTAGGTTTCTGCTGTATGTTTTGTTATATCCCTGGTGCCCACGGGCCCAGGTGGATTGTGACCTGTTGAGTTGGAATGTATGATGTGATGATAATTTATTTATATATAAAATATATATATATATATATATGTGAAAAAGGAGCAGGTCGTTACACTCGGAGCGGGAGCAACTCCAATCTGAGTTTGACAATCTCTTATCAGGTACCCTGGCTCCCCATATCGGTAGCAAATACCTCGCTTGGCACGACACTCATCCGGGTGTCTTTTCCCATAAGTCGAGCAAATTGAAAAAGATTGCATACCCTGAAACCCACGACTCCCTGACTCCTACCTCCGATCCCTGTAGTAGCCACCCCTCTTCCATGAACCCATGCACCTCGATTAGACCCCTGTTGAGAACCAGAAGGCGTGGAACTCTTCCTCTGTCTCTGCTCCTTAGCCTCCAACCGCTCCCCGACTTCTGCCATAGTTGCCCTGTCTACCAACTTGGAAAAATCATGCAATTTCAGTATCGACACTTGCTTATATAATTCTCTCCTCAGACCCCTTTCAAACTGTCTTACCTTCTTCGTCTCGTTTGGAATAATGTACAGGGCAAAGTGAGATGAGATAACTTAATGAACCTCGCCGCATACTACTGCACTGTCTGCTGTCCCTAGTTCAAATTCAAGAACTCCTTTATCTTGACTTCCCTGGACAAGGCCGAAAAATATCTATCAAAAAATATCTCCTTAAATCGTTCCCATGTCATCTCTATAGGCACTGTCCTCTGTTGCTCTAGGAGTTTCATTGTCGTCCACCATTTTTCGGCCTCTCTAGTCAGTTTATATGTAGCGAACAATACCTTTTGCTCCTCGGTACACTGTAGCACTGCAAACACTTTTTCAATCTCTTGTATCCAGTTTTCATCGACTACAGTATCAATTCCTCCTGAAAAAGTCAGAGGATTCATCTTAATAAACTTCTTATTCGAACTACTGTAGCCTAGAAAGAGACCACTCTGCTCTTTAGAGTTCCTAACAATTTCAGCCATGACTTGCTGAGCCACGCTGCATAGTACTGCATTTGAATTGCCACCGCAGCGCCCGAGGGCCCAGCACCCTCATACCACTAGCATGGGCGCTACTACCTCTAGGGTCTATCCTGAAAAGACAATAAACTTAGCTTAGGACCCTACTACCATAACATATCAACTAACTAATATATTATATCCTTAACTGATTTATCATCCCTGATCTTAATTCAAGGTTCAATCCTGCAACATAGATACCTAACTCGATAATAGTTTACCATGGCTTTCCTGAAATCGCCACCCCAAGAAAGACACACAAACCATCACAGAAGTCCTACATCTAGACCACAAACCAAACCTCAAATTCCCTTATCTTATACTTTGGTATTGTTACCGCTGCATTCTAAAGTCAACAAAACCTAGCATCTTGGGCTCTAACACCAAATTGTAACGACCTGCCTAATTTGCTACATAATCAAGCATATTAAATACCTTGATACCATTAATTCAAAACATAACAAAGTCAACCCGAACCCGTGGGTAACAGGGACACACTTGTCATACACAACGGAAACCTAAACAACGGTAAATATAAACTTCATTCACCCAACCATAGAATACATTATGCCAGAGTTACTTACATTCCACCATACTACTGCTTATATATACCATCCTCAAAAACACCAAAGGATAAAACTAGGATCTTACATAAAAAACCTACGGACCCTAGTTCAAAAGACTCACCCTCCTAGAGGGGTAATACAACCGCCTTAATGGCGGGGAGCTCGGTCCACCTGTCTTTTGGAGTTCCTTGAAATGGTTTAAGAAGAGGTGAAACACCTCTTAGTAAGGGAAATAAACTAAAGACAGTTGTGTGGCAACATGAATATTTGCATGCTATAATAAATATACAGTACATGTTACATGCCTGAAAACACTGATAAAATCATAACTGAATAAATGTACCATTTTATAATTATACTAAATCATATTGTATCTCACTGTTCATAAAATCATCTGATATAACTAGTAATTCTGAAATTTATCTAGGATGAATAGCTAGCTTGTAACAACCTCCTTATAAAGATAAATTCTCTACTATTTTAAATTAAAACAATTTCCTACACAATGGAAAGCAAATAACATGAAACACATCCTCATATATATATATACAATACCAGAGTGTCTAAATATTCCACAAATATTACATATTTCACTATACTCATAAGAATTACTCTTACTAATACCAAGGCTGACAAAATTGTACCCCAAAAACACTTACCCTCAAAAAGGACAAACTAACAACTCCTCTATCTGTGAACCTGCTCCACTTGCCCAACTGGCTCACCTGAAAAATAATTTAACACTGGAATGAGCCAAAGCTCAGTAAGACGAAACATGTTATTGCTAGCGTGTGGCAAATGAGTTACAATATTATGAAAATCTATTTCTATATAATCATATATAATTGGATCTGTAAATACAATACAAGTGATAGAAACCACCACTGTAGTAACCCGGAAAATAATGGAATTTTAAAAAAAAGGGAGAGAAAATAGAAATTGAAATAGAAGGAGGTCGTAGACTTCGTCGACGAGAAAATACCGAGAGAGGTTTCCGGCTGCTCTAAATTTCTTCGACGAATACAGGGCTTCATCGATGAATTTTATGAAAGACTCGTTGACGAAGTGACGTGTTTCATCGACGAATCTGGCGGTATAAAAGGAGGGAAACCGGGATATTTTATCATTTTCACCGTGCCTCCCTCTCTCCTCTCTCTCTCTCTCTCTACGTCTCCCTCTCCCTTCTCTCTTCGATTCCGGCCCCACCAGTCGCCGGATCGATGATCCGAAGCTACCACGACACTCCTGGCGAAGTTCTTTGCACATCTGCTGGAGCAGATCGTCGGGAAAACAGAGTTGAATTTCATCCCACATTCAGGATAAGGCCTTTTAGCTAGTTTTTGGATTTCTGGCAGTTATAGGAAATGATATAGACGAAAAAATACTGATATTTTGTTCTGGCATATGTTGGTTTCAGGATGTTTTGTAGAAGGCCCTACGGGTGTTAGGCTTGTATTCCCTAGGAGCTTTCCAGTAGTCAGGTAAGGGAAATATGCTATGCAAGGCATTTCTTAAAATATGATACAATTTATTTAATTACGAAAATTATGTATTTAGCATGGTGTGGCTTGTGAATATGTATATGGTATGGGGATATGTTTTACGAATTTAGTTTCATGATTTTATGAATTTCAGTATTATGATTATGCGAATTTCAGTGCCATGATTTTATGGATTTTAGTATCATGATTATACGGATCTCAGTACCATGATTACACGAATTTCAGTATTATGATCATACAGCTTCAGTATTATGATTATTTAGTTCTCAGTATTACGTATGAATTAAAGTTACAGTTTATGCAGCATCATGATTATTTTAGTACTTCAGAATCATGACAAATTAGATATATATATATATATATATATATATAGAAATATATTATATGATACCAGACCCTGTTGGACTTGCAGCTACAGAGCACGGTACCGTTGCTACAGATACTATGTTACTTATTTAGTACAACCACCTATTTAGATAATACGTGGTAAAGTTGACCACCTAGGTCCTTGAAGAGGTTAAGCTCCCCATCCAGATATGAGTTGAGGTAGGCAGGTCGACTGACGGAGTTCAGTGATTTATTCATGTTTGGCCAGCCAGGGTAAATCCAGCCTACGGGTCGCACAACCCTGTCATGAGGGGTAGGGGTGAGCATAATTCGGGGAAAACCGAATTAACCGACCGAAATTGGTCGATTCGGTTCGGTTAAAAAATTCAGTTCGGTCGGTTCCGTTATGTTTTCCAATATTTCGGTTAATCGGGTTTCGGTTCGGTTAATGGAGAATATTAATTCGGTTAACCGATTAACCGATTTACGAATTAATTAAATTTTAAATATAAATTAATAAATTAAAATCTGATTTCACTCATTCCCGAATCCCTCTCATACTCTCAGTCTCACACTCTCACTGCGATCAGTCTCACAGAAGTCAGAACATGTAAGTCCCTCACTGCCTTTCGCCGTCGTCGTCGCCGTCGCCGTCGCCGTCGCCGTCGCCATCGCTGTCGCCGTCGCTGGCCATCATCACCAACACAGTCACTGCTCTCTGAAGTCATAAGCCATCGTCGTCGCCTTTCTCTCGCTCACCCGAGCTCCTCTGCACCACCAGGCACCATCTTCACGCGATGCCTTCATCTGTGTCCATCGCCATCGCCGTCGCCGGCCATCATCACCAACAGTGCAACGCAGTAACTGCTCTCTGAAGTGAGAAGTCAGAAGCCCTCACTGAGTCACTGCCTCTCTCTCGCTCACCTGAGCTCACTTCCGCACCACGGCACCACCATCTTCACGTGATGCCATCGCCGTCGCCACTGGCCAGCCATCGTCACCGAGAACCACCCCCGACTCCTCATCGTCATCGGCGTCAAGCTCACCCAAGCTCAATCATCTCCCCCGACTCCTTCCTGACTTCCCCCTTCCCTTGTTCGGATTTACCTTCCCAATTCCCCCTTCCCTCATATTTCTCGATTAAATTAGGTTAACCGAATTACCCGAAAATAAATTCGGTCGGGTTCGGTTCGGTGAGGCCCAATGGTTCGGTTGGTTCGGTTAACACTATTCTTTAACCGAAATTTTTGGTTAATTCGGTTAATTAACCGAATTTGGCCGAACCGACCATTTGCTCACCCCTAATGAGGGGGGCAAGTCATGACACACAGATAGCCACAGGGAACAGTTTCAGTTACTATTACATACGTACGGATTTACAGTAACAAGGACTATACTTATGTACACTAGAAGTATTTGAATTATAACCATAATACTGTCATGTTAAGCAATAGGGAAAAGGGGTGGTGTATTCTATTATTTGTACTGTACTTTTGTACTCAGTTATTCATGCGTATATGAAAACAAATTTCATGATATATAGTAGCTCATTTGCCACATACTAGCAATAGCATATTTCTCCTTACTGAGCGTTGGCTCATCCCAGTGTTGATATATTTTTCAGATGATCCAGGTAGGCGAGCAGACCAGGCTCGCAAATAGAATGACTTCAGTAGTGCCCTGCCAGAGAGTGGGTATGTTTTGGGAGTGTTTTTGTACATCCCAGTATAGTTGAAGGAATTTTTGGGAAAATAGATATATGTGTATATTTTGGGGAAAACATGGTAGCACTCTGGTATTGATATTGTATGATATGGACATGTTTATTCAGTTTATGCTTTTCGCTGCTTAGGTTTATGATTGGGTTTTTCCCCAGTAAGGTATTAGAGCATGTAAAATATTATAGTATGAAAAAAAAAACCCATTTAATTAAGCAGGTCATTACAACCACCGTTTCCATGTTGCTTAACATATCAGTATTTTAAGTTACTATTCAAAATACTTCTAATGTACACAAGTATATTCTCTATCTCTACAAATATGTATATACATAATAATAACTGAGAACTTCCCGGTGGATAACTGTGTCTCATGATTTAACCCCTCATGACAGGGTTGTGCAGCCCGTAGGCAGGATCTACCCTGACTGATCGATCAGGGTAAACCACTATACTCCCTCAGTCAGATCGGCCACTCTTCAACCCATATCTGATGGGGAGCCTGTCCATGTCTGGGCACGGTCGACCTACTACCATGTATTATCTAAATAGTTGGTTGCACTTTGAACTGAATACCTATAACTACGGTATCGTGCTCTATAAACTGTATGGTCCAACAGGGTCTGATACTATATAATACATCTCTATATACAACTAACTATTTTACTATGATTCTGAAATAACTGTATTAACCATGACATTGAAATAAACTGTAACTTTGTCAATTATATTTCTGAACCGAACTGTAATCTATAAGTCATGGTACTGAAAATTATATAATCATAGTATTCTGTAATTACTATAAACCATATCCACTGGTTGTATATTCTGTAAAACATACCCTGAAAATACTGTAAAACATGCTTCTGTACTATATTTATATTCTCAAGCCACACAGTAATTTAATACATAATATTCATAATTAATAAACTGTATAAAGTCCTATTGTGAAAAATAACCTAGTAAAAATATACATTTCATATTGGAAATCATTTTAAAACTACCTAGCATAGCATATTTCCCTTACCAAACTGTCGAAAAGCCCCTATCGTATACTGGTCCTACACCCGCAGGACTTCCTAGTCCACACCCTAAAAACCACATTTGTCAGAACAGAATATCAATATTTCTTAGCTTGCATCATTTCCTACAACTGTAAAAAGGCCAAAAACTGAATAAAAGTCCTTACCCTCATTCTGGGGAGAAATTCGACTCAATCCCACTGACGATGCCCCAGCAGACTTGAAAAGAACTCCGCTAGGAGCATTGTGGTGGCCTCAGATCGTTGATCCGGCGACTAACGGGACTGAAATAGAAGAGAGACGAAGGAAGAACCGTCCAAGAGTGAGAGAGGAGAGATTTACGCTGAAAATTATGCGTATAAACCAAGTTTAGGCCATTTATACTGCGGCCTTTGTCGACGAGCCACGTCACCTCGTCGACGAGGTCAAGAGACAATTCGTCAATGAACCCTGATCTTTTTCGACAAAATTCAGAGTCGCCCAAACATTCTTTCAATATTTTCTCGTCGATGAAGCTTGCCCTCGTTGACGAGGTCCTGTTATACCCTCGTCAATGAGAACCAAGGAAAAAATTTTTGTTATTACCCCCGAAGTGCAATGTTGTCGACGGCCTCCTTCTATTACTGCTTCCATTTCTCTTCCTCTTTATTATTTAAATACTTATTATTCTTTGGGTCACTACATAGCTGATGTCATGTATTACCCCTCATTACGGGTTATGCAGCTCGAAGGTGGGACCCGACAATGGCTGGCCGACCACTGCCGAGTCAAAAATGTCTATAAGTACGATGGGCTCGCCATACCTTGGTTCGAACTACCAGATGGATGTCTATAACTCTACACTAAAAGCCACATCGACTATCCATCTCCCACCCCCTCTACTGGCAGGGGTAGTTAGCTCAAGTATAAACTGAACTGAGCTGTATAGCTACGGTACCGTGCTCCTGAAAACTTCTCTGAACTATCATCGGGGTTCTGATAACATATATTACATGATAATATACTATTTTAACATAAATAAACTAATCGCATTTTCTGAATTCTATAATGACATAAATAATTACGACCTTACACCGGATATATACATACATAACTGCGGCCTTGCGCCGGCTATCAATCATGGCCTTGCGCCGAACATTTCATAAATACTAAACTGAGCATATATACCGTTTATCATAGATTCTAAAATCATAATTTCCTGTTCTATCGTGTTATTTCTGAAAATAACTGTAAACATGCTTTCATTTGTAAATCTAACTTAACGTAATATAATATACGTAAAGTAATATTCATGCCACACAAATTAAATAAAATCATGAATTCTGTTCTGAAATCACATTTCTTGACATTTCATACTAAAAATATATATTCCTGTGTAACAGCAATATTTTCCCAAGTATACATTTTCTCAAATATACTCATATATAATACATGCTTTTTGAAAATTAATCTACTATTGAATAACAATAATTTTCATAAAAAATAACTACTTTAGTTTACTCCCTTACCTGACTACTGGAAAGCCCCTAAAACCACTAGTCCTACATCTGCAGGGTTCCCCGTTCAACATCCTAAAAACAACATTTCCCAGAACAAAATTTCAGTATTTCTTAAAATACTACCTTTTTTACAACTGTAGGAAAGTCAAATACTCAACATAAAGTCTTACCCTGAACTTGGGATGGACTCCAAGTTAGCCCCACCAACGATCTACTCTAGTAGACTTGAAGGGAATTTCCCCAACAGTAGCGTGGCGGCTTCGGATCGTCGATCTAGTGAAGAATGGACCCAAAATCTTAGAGAAAGGCAAAGGGGACGAACAGGAGAGAGAAAGAAAGAATCAAATTTGGTTGAAAAATCTGCGCTGAATCTAAGTTTAAGGCTATTTATACACCTGCACTCGTCGACGAGACATGTCACCTTGTCGACAAGGCCATGAAGGGAGTTCGTTGACAAATGCTTATTCATCGTCGACGAAATTCAGAGCTAAAAATAGCCTCTTGGCAACTACTTGTCAATGAGATGCGTGTCCCCATCGACGATCCCATCAAGCGTGTTCATCGATGAACGTGCTGCGTTCGTCGACGAGACCCTGTGGAACTCCAAATTCAATTTACCTTTCTCTCTCCTTTCCCTTATTATTAAATTACTATAATTTCTTCAGGTCTCTACATATTTTACAAACAGATATTTTTTAGACAAACATTTTACATATAAATATTATATAGACAGATATTTTACAGTATTTATAGAATACCACGATTTCCAAAATTTTAAATCCATAGCACTCAGATATTACAGTTTATTTAGTCAGATAATACAGATCAGATATACATTTATTTCAGTCATATATTACAAAATTTATAGATCAGATTTACAGTGTTATGGTTATTTTGGAATCATGATGAAATAGTAAGATAATTATATATTAGTATTATATAGTATCTGACCCTGATGAAATATTTCAGTCAGATTAATTATTTCAGTCAGATTCAGTCAGCAGAGCATGGTACCGTAGCTATTTTAGATTAGAGTGCAACCACATATCTCAGATAGTGTGTAGATTTCCATCAACTGTGCCTTGGAGGGATTGCAGGCTCCTCAATATTTTGGGTAGAGGTGGTCGGTTTTATGAGGTAGATGCCAGTACTGAGCCTTTGAAGGGATTGCATTAAGGTCGGATTAAGGATTGATAGAGTATCAGTTGACTTATCCTGGTAGGCAAACCAAAGTTAAGTCCCACCTACGGGTAGCACAACCCTGTCATGAGGGGTTAAATCATGACATACAGATATCCAGGGTAGTTTTCACAGTTATATATATATATATATATATATATATATATATATATATACAAATTTATAGAATAACGGCAGATATATTATAATACTAGCAGTATGATTAAATAAAAAACTCATATATTACATATGCATTTTAAGCCACATAGGTGTGAGTTACACAATATTATATTTTACATGGTATTTCAGTTCAGTTATTTATCAGTAAGTTATTTATGTAAACTCGGTTGTCACACACTAGTAATAGCATATTCTTCTTACTGAGCGTTGTCTCATCTTGGCCTTGTCGACGAAGTGACGTGTCTCATCGACGAAGCCAGGAATACAAGTAGCTCAATCTCGGGTTTTCAACTCAGAATTTCGTCCAAAATCATTTTCTCTCTCTAAAAGTCGGTGCTCCCTCCTTCTCTCTTTGATTCCGGCCCCGTTCTTTATCAGTTTGACGATCCGAAGTCGCCACGTTACTCCTAGTAGGATTCTCTACAATTCTACTGGAGTAATTTGTTGGTTAGGCCAACTTGGGAACCATCCTAAAACCAGGGTAAGTAGATTATTTGAGTATTTTCAGTATTACCCAGTTCATTTGAGGTTGGATTTTGTATTATATGCAAATATACTGGGGTTTTGTGAAGTAAAATTAGGGTATTATATTTTCAGGAATAAGGTGTTTTGGGACCCTGCAGGAAAGGGTTGAGGACCCCAGTGGGTGGTATTTTAGGAATGCAGGTAAAATGATATATGGATTATAGTTTAGGATTTGTGTATATGTGGATTTGGGGAAATATGTATGCGGTAATTTTTAGGAGAATTCAGTTGTTTGATTGGGAAATTATATGTGTATTTCTCAAGATGTTGAAATTATAAATGCTGCACGTGTGAGACTATAAATAGCAACTAGTGTTCAGATAGTCAGGCAAAGGAAATATGCTATGCTAAGAAATTTTAGTATGGTTTCAGTATATAATATATGTTATACCAGATTATTATTTAGTCCATAAAATATTAGTATAATAGAAAATACAATTTTCTGAGCATGTAAATCTTATTATTTAGTCGTGTGGTATGAACTTGGAACAGATTAGTACAGTATTTATATAGTTTACAAATACCATATTTTACAGTATACTAGACAGCAAATATCGTGGAATAAATATATGTTCTCTAAAATGATGAATTTTTAGTATACATACAGATAGAAATTTTACAGATTATTCAGAATACCATGATTTTCCTATGTTCCATGATACCATGATTTACAAAATATGTATAGAAACATATATTTATAGCATTTCCAGAATACCATGATCTCGGTCAGATATTCAGATTATCATATCAGTTTACAGTATTTTGGTTATTTCAAAATCATGGTAAAACAGTAATATAAATATACCAATTACATATGTATATAGTATCAGACCCTGATGGACCAGATTCAGTTAGCATAGTACAGTACCGTAGCTATATTCAGTTTAGAGTGCAACCACATAACTCAGATAGTATGTGGATATCAGCAGTCGATTGTGCCTATGTTGTGGACAGGCTCCCCATTAGTTAGGGTTAAGGAGGCTGATCTGACTTTCGGAGTTCAGTTGACTTATCCTAGTAGGCCAACCAGGATAGGTCCCACCTTCGGACCGCACAACCCTGTCATGAGGGGTTAAATCATGACTTTCAGCTATCCATCTAGGGAAATATTCTCAGTTTTTATATTTATATCTAGATTTACAAATTTGTAGACGTACCTATGAATATTAGAAGTATTATGAATAGAAAATTCAGAAAAACAGTTCATGTTAAGTAGCATAGATATAAGTTATACTGTACATTATCTCTACATCTAAATCAGATTTTACAAATATTTACACTCACCTGCCACACACTAGTAATAGCATATTTCATCTTACTAAGCGTTGTCTCATCTCAGTGATTTAATATTTTTTAAGTGATCCAACTAGGCGAGAAGATCAGGCTCGCAGGTAGAGAGGACTACATTACTGCCCTGACTGTAGGGTGAGTATTTTGGGTAGTCATCTTTGGAGTAGTCCCTGGGTTTAGATGAGGATATTTTGAAAATTGTTGTGTATGCTTATTTTGGGAAATATTATGACACTCTAGTATTGTATATATATGGTTATGGCTGTATGTATTCTGCTTCTTGCTCCTTAGGTAATTTATTGTGTTCTGATTCCATGGGTCCTATCTAGGCCGTGATGATGGTTGATTTATATTGCCAGGCATCAGAGTGATGGAATTTTACAGTTAATATATATATTTAAAAAAAATGATAGGAAATATCAGGTCGTTACATTGTGTATATGGTTGTACAGTTTTATGTTTTCCACTGCATAGGTATTTTCCAGTAGTCATTACACAGGCATCAAAGTAAGGTAATTTACAGTCTATATTTTATATATTTTTTTAAAAAAAATGGTATGAAATTTCAGGTTATTACATTTTGGTATCAAAGCCTAGGTTGCTAGGTTCTATTGACTCTAGAGTACTACGGAAAACAATACCAGAATATAGAAATGGAATTTTGAGAAGGATAGAACAGAATACTAGTAAGTTGATATTGGGAACCTAGGATGAGAATTTAGGGTTTTTTTCTACAATCTAGGAGTAGGAATTTCGGGATGGTTTCTAAGTTTTTCTTGGAGTGACGATTTTAGGAAAATCATAGTAAACTATCATCGATTTATTTTTCTATATGGTAGGACTAGACCTTAAATTAGTGATAAAAGGTATGGGGGATATTTTAGTTAGAATAGTATTATGAGGTTTGAGTTCTCAGAATAATTTGGTGTTATTGCAGGATGGACCCTGGAAGTAATCGTGCTCATGCTAGCGGTGATGATGGAGCAGGGCCCTCTAATATGGGCGGCGGAGGCTTAGATGCTGTTTTAAGTAGCGTAGCTCAGCAGGTCATGGCTGAGATTGCACGGAACTCCCGGGAGCAGGGAGGTCCATCTACAACGCAGGGGTGTACGATAGAGAAGTTCACAAAGATGAACCCTCCAGCATTTTCAGGAACAGTTGATCTTGTAGTTGTTAAGAACTGGATGCATGAAATAGAGAAAATATTGACGGTGCTCCATTGCACCAACGAGCAAAGGGTCCTCTATGCCACTATAAGTTGACAAAAGAGACTGAGAGATGGTGGATGGCTACTAGATTATTAGAGGAGCAGAGACCCATACTAGTGCCTATGACCTGGGCTCGATTCAAAGACATATTCTTCTAAAGATACTTTCCTGCCACAGTCAGAGAGGTTAAAGTACAGGAGTTTCTAAGTTTGACCTAGGGACCATTGACAGTTTAGCAGTATGCGACAAAATTTATTGAACTATCACAATTCACTCCATATGTAGTAACAGATGAAGCTAAGAAGGTCAGGATGTTCGAAAGAGGCTTGAGGCAAGAAATATACAAGCAGGTGGTGGTTCTAAAGATACAGGACTTCACTGAATTAGTTAATGGAGCCACAGTAGCAAAGGAGAGCAAACAGACAGATGTGGGAGTACCGAGCCAGAGGAAGAGGCTCACGCCTTCGAGTTTTCAGGAGGGTTCCAATCAGGGCCGATAGAGAGGAGATAGATACATAGGAGGTCAAAGACAAATGACAGAACACCGAGGGTTTTAGGGAGAGCAGGCTTACCCCATTTGTCACAGATGTGGCCAAAGGCATTCAGTGAGTGTAGGGTGGGAGAGAACGTCTGTTATTGTTGAGGGAGACTCGGTCATAGGTCTTGGTCATGTCAGGGACCATCAGCCCACACACCAGTTCATAGACCGTTTCGGCGTGGTTACCAGGCACCCCGTGGAGGCCAGTAGAGGAACACAACACTAACAAGAGTCTATGCATTCACGCCGGGAGATGTTGAGGCTATTGGAGACGTCGTGACAAGTATTATTACTGTTTTACCATATAAAGGTTGTTTTGTATCACACAGGTGCCACTCACTCTTTCATGTCGTCGAGGTATGCTAAGTTATATGGGATTGAGACACAACAGTTAGATGTTGAATTGTTAGTAGCCATGCCAACTAGATCAATAATGAGATGTAGGAGGGTACTTAATCTAGTGGGCATCCAGGAGAAAGTACTACCAACCGAGTTTGTGGTATTAGACATATAGGGGTTTAATGTGATATTGGGTATGGACTAGCTGGAAGCTAATCATGCCAGCATAGATTTTCCATCGAAAAGAGGTGATTTTCAGACCTCCAGGTGAGCAAGAATTCAGGTATATGGGTTCATGTGTGCACACCTCGCCATAGTTAGTATCAGCAATTCAGGTGAGAAAGCTGCTTCAGAGTGGTTGCCAGGGTTATGTTGCATATATAAAGGAGATGCCAGAATAAGAATTGAAGCAGACTGACATTCTAGTAGTTAGACAATTTCTAGATGTCTTTCTGGAAGAATTACTTGGTTTGCCACCGGATCGAGAGATTGAATTTACTGGGGATTTACTATCAGGGTCGGCACCAATATCTAAAGCACCGTATCGAATGACTCGAGATGAACTGAAAGAATTGAAAAACTAGCTACAAAAGTTTATGGATAAAGGATTTATCAGACTTAGTGTGTCCCTTTGGGGAGCACCAGTTTTGTTTGTGAAGAAGAAAGATGAAACTTTGAAGATGTGCATAGATTATAGAGAGATAAACAAACTGATAGTCAAGAATAAATATCTTCTTCCCATAATTGATGATCTATTTGATCAGCTCTAGGGGACCCATGTAACATCCTGCTAAATTAATTGAGATTTTCCTTATTTATTATTATTTTTTAATAATAATTACTGTGAAATTCCACTGCTCTGATATCACAATGTAACAACTTGCTAATAAAATAAAATCTTCTCCCCTAAACAGCGGAAAGTCACATACATAAATATAACCACATAAATTATAATACTAGACCGTCTATTTATCCTATAAATTATACATATATCACTGTTCTCCTCAAAACTATTCCCTACTGACGTCAGGGCATACAAAAATACTACCCACCCTTAACAGGGCAGACTAACAGCCCCTCTACCTGCGAGCCTGATCCACTTGCCTAGTTGGTTCACTTGAAAAACAATTCAACACTGGGGTGAGACGACACTCAGTAAGACGAAACATGCTATTACTAGTGTGTGGCTGCTGAGTTATATGTTTAGATAAATAATCTAATTTAAAAATAATATCATGGATAACTGGATTTGTAAATGCTGGTATAAATAACATATATTAAAACTATATAAATTTACTTATCATAATACTACTACTATTTCTGGAAATCTACATATACTTGTAATATTTGAGAAAATTTCCCTGGATGGTTGTATTTCATGATTTAACCCCTTATGACAGGGTTGTGCAGCCCGAAGGCGAGACCTATCTTGGCTAGCCGACCAAGGTAAGTCAACTGAACCCCAACAGTCTGATTGGCCCCCTCAATCCATATCTAATGGAGAGCCTATCCCGATGTGGGCACGATCGACCTCATACCATTTACTGTCTGAGGCAAGTGGTTGCACTTCGAACTGAATGTCTGTAGCTATGGTACCATGCTCTGTTGAATATGATCCATCAGGGTCTGATACTATATAGGTAGCTGATATCTTTAATATACTATTTTACCATGATTTCTGAAATAACCATAACCCCATAGAATTTATCTGAAATTCTAAATTAACTGACTAACCATAACCCTATCTTGGCTGGCCAACCAAGGTAAGTCAACTGAACCCCAACAGTCTGATTGGCCCCCTCAATCCATATCTAATGGAGAACCTATCCCGATGTGGACACGATCGACCTCATACCATTTACTGTCTGAGGCAAGTGGTTGCACTCCGAACTGAATGTCTGTAGCTATGGTACCATGCTCTGCTGAATAATCCATCAGGGTCTGATACTATATAGGTAGCTGATATCTTTAATATACTATTTTACCATGATTTCTGAAATAACCATAACCCCATAGAATTTATCTGAAATTCTAAATTAACTGACTAAAAATCTAATTTCTATATAATTGAACTGTTATCTGTATAACTAAATATTGGGGCGTTATGGTACTGAAAACTAATTATTTAGAAATTACTGAAAATATATTTTTTTGAGTATATTGTATACTGAAATCCTTTATTCTATAAGCATGTAAATATCATGGTATTTCTGTTCATAAACTGTAAGCATGGTATTCATGGTTTGTATAAATATGGTATTGTACTCTAATCAACTCAAGCCACAATAATAAATATTATTATAATAAGGCTCTTAAAACTGTATATATAATTTGAATAATAACTTGATAACAACCTATATTTTGTACTGAAATCATAATGAAGTCTCCTAGCATAGCATGTTCCCCTTACTTGACTACTAGAAAGCCCCTGCTGAATATTAGTCCTATACTCGCAGGATTTCCCACTCAACTCCCTGAAAACAACATTCACCAGAACAAAACATCATTATTTCTATATCTACTTCATTTCCTATAACTACTGGAAAACCTAATTTCAAATAAAAAACCTTACCCTAAACCTAGGCAGAAATTCAATTCGATCCTATCGACGATTCGCCTTGGTAAACTTAAAGAGAACTTCGACAGGAGCGTCGTGGTGGCCTTAGATCATCGATCCGGCGACTGACGGGGCCGAAATCGAAGAGAGAGGGAAGAAAAACCGTAGAAGAGAGAGAGGGGAAGATTTTCGCTGAAGGTTCTGCGATTAAACCTAGTTTAGGGCTATTTATACTGCGGCCTTCGTCGACGAGCCACATCATGTTGTCGATGAGGTCCAGAAGGAGGTTCATCGACGAATACCATCTACTCGTCGACAAAATTTAGGATTCGAAAAACAGCCGCTCGGTATTTTCTCGTCGACGAAATGCTTCCTCGTCGACAAGGTCCTCATGTACCCTAGTCGACGAATCCCTTATGTTCGTCGATGAGGCCTTAGGAAAATTCTTGGGTTATTGCATCCAAAGTGCAACGTCATCGACGAACGCCTGCCTCCTTGTGTTACTGTTTCCATTTCCCTCCATCTTTATTATTTAAATATCACTATTCTTTGGGTCGTTACAACCCAGGTCTATTCTAAGATTGACCTTCGATCAGGTTACCATCAGGTGAAAGTTAAAGCAGAGGACGTCTCAAAGACAGCTTTCCGAACGAGGTATAGGCACTACGAGTTCCATTCGGATTGACTAATGCACCGATAGTGTTTATGGATTTAATGAATTGGGTGTTTCATCAATACTTATACCAGTTCACTGAAGTATTTATTGATGATATACTAGTCTACTCGAAGAGTTTTGAGGAGCACGAGGATCATTTGAGGCTGGTATTGCAGGTGTTAAGGGAAAAGAAATTATATGCAAAATTCAAGAAATGTGAATTCTGGTTGAGGCAGGTCACTTTCCTTGAGCATGTGATCTCTGGGGATGACATATCAGTTGATCCGAGTAAAATAGAAGCAGTGGTGAGTTAGGTGAGACCGGGGAACATTCAGAAGGTTAGGAGCTTTATAGGTCTAGCAGGGTATTACCGGCATTTTGTGGATGACTTTTCCAAATTATCAGGTCCACTGACACGACTCATGAGGAAGAATAATTATATTATTTAATTAATAATTATTATTTAATTATTTAATTTTAAATTAATTAATTAATTAATTAGTTTTAAATTTTTTTTATTTTTATTTTTTAATTAGTTTTTACATTTCCATGCATACAATTTTTTAGGTCATTACAAACTTTCTTTCATGCTTTTATTTCAAAATCATTTTTTGAGGAGAGTATTTCATTTAAGGCATTTTATTTGCATATACTCTCACCTAACACTTAATCTTTGAAAAATATTTTTGAGAGTATTACTTAGGTTTTCTCTTAGTTATTTCTTTGATAAATATTTTTTGGGGAGAAAATTATTTATAGGATAAATATTTTCTTGAGCTTAAAATCCTAAATTCTCCAAATATTCTTTATTTGTAAAAATATTTTTTAGGAGAACAATAATACTCATTTTTCATGTATATTTTATTTGTACAAAATTATTTAATAGCACCCTTACTCTACCAAGCACAATTTCATATCATATTAGAAAGTGCATGTATTTAGAGGTTAAACGTTTACATTTTTGCTTGTATGTTTTAGAAGTATTTTTATATACAAAAATGATTTTATTGTATCGGTTGGGTTCATCCCTTTAATTGGACTAGGGAATCTCAATCCCGTAAGTGAGACCGGTTCGATTCATCCCGAAAATTGAACTGGGGAGTCTCAACCCCATAAGTGAGACAAGTTGAGCTCAACCTTGTAATTGAGCTGAGGTTTACCTCACCCTCTAAGGAGAGGCTGTAACGGCTTCTACTCCACCCGTTTAAGTGAGTATGTTTAATGTAATCCTTGAGGGGTATGCCCAAGGCGGGGACATGGGCTAGTTTGGCCGAACCTCGATAACAAATATTGTGTCGCTCTCTCTCTATCTCATTTAAGTACCCTCCAAATATTTAAAATTAAAAAAAAATTTTAATTTTGTGATGACCCAAAAAATATATATATAATTAAAGTACAATAATAATAAAATAATAAAAATGGTCATTGAGTTAATATCAATATAGAAATGTTTTTCTGTAGGATCCTTGATTCCATGTTTGATGCCTAAGAAAGACCTTGTCTAAGCAAGTGCTCAGAGACCATTGTGGCTCAGTCGCTCCCTAGAGGTCGGCCTGGTCAAAATGGAATTTCATAGGATAAATAGGATAGACACTGTTTGTGCACATAAATAAGTATAATAGTGTTTTGACAGACATAATTTGTAAAAATATATTATAAGATGATAATAATATAAGTATCGTATGTGGGGCCCACAAGACTACGTGGGGTCCACACGAGTCCCGGAGCCATAAGACACTGTTTATATGAGTAAATAAGTACATAAAATAATATTTTGACTGATATAATTTGTAGAAATATTTGGTAAAATAATAATAATATAGGTATCCTATGTGGGACCCACAAGACTGTGTGGGACCCACATGAGTCCCGAAGCCGTATGGAGGTTTACACGAGTCTCGAAGTTGTGTAGGGCTCATAAAATTGTATGAGGATTATTGGAGTTACGTAGGATCCGTTTGGGTCTCGAAGTGGTGTGGGACCCACAAAACCATGTGGGGCCCACATGAGTTTTCAAAATTCAAATTTAATTATTGTTAAAAAATAAATAATAAAATAAATAAATACTAAAAATAGTTTAAAAGTAATAACAATGATAATAATAATGATAACAATGATTAAGAAAAATAATAAAATAATTAATTAACTAATTGATTAATTAATTAGGTAAGTGGTTAATTAAAAATTTATTTAATGGGAATGGTGGCAAGCACTTCCACATGGCCTCCATCCCCATCCCATACTCAACCCATACCTTGCCCATTCTTTAATTTTAAAAAAATTATAATTTCACCCATCTCCCCACACTTTTATAAATTCCATTTCTTTCCCAAAATTTTCCTATAAATAGGGAACTCTCAACCTTCATTTTTCACAACAATTTTCTAAGGAAGAGAAGGATTAGTGAGTGAAGGAATTTGTGGTGGAGAGAGAATTTTGAATAAGTTCTCACTCACCCACTCTTTCCGATCTCATTTCTTAAAGATAGTTATTGTGTTCGTAGCACGCGGTAAAAGAAGAAGGTAAGTAAATTTTGATTATGTTAGTTTTCTTTTATTTAAAATTCATACCTGAGTTTATTTTATGAGTAAATTTCAATTATGTTAATTAGTTCCACAAAATTTCCATGAGTTTATTTTTACGCGTATTTAATTATACCAGTTTTATCTTTAATATACTTGCATCTATTTTTGGGTTAAGAAATATTCTAATCCCCTCGGGTAAATTTTCAACATTTATTTCTATTCAAAAATAAAATTATATATATTTTTAACACAAAAATTGTGTGGCATGAGTTTATTTTTACTTTACATTTTTTATGAAAATATGAGTAAAGATGAGATTTTCACAATATTATTTTAAATTGCATAAATTATAATAAGATGATTTTAAAACCCCTTATGGCAACGAAAGTTCAAAGTTACAGATGCTCGGTACCGCAGCTTAAAGTTTATACGGATCAGAGTGCACCCACACTGTTTACAGAGTGGTTATTTATGTTAGTGAATTTCTTCTAAGTGCACACCTGGTTCTGGACCAGGACTTAATAAGGAAAATCTCACTTAAAGTTTACGTACGTTGATTTAGTTTGGTCGGCCAACCAGCTAAATCCAGTCTTCGGACCACACAACCCAGTCATGGGGGTAAACATGACTTACGACAAAAAGGCCTAAGGGTGGTTTTTATAATATATGTTTATACATATTTAATTACGTGTACAAAGTTACTGATGATTTGAAGTAAAAGTGTAAGTTTACGTGAAAAGGATCATTTGGTGCTTAAATGACGATCTAAGGAAAACGTATAAGGAAAAATATATGTATGTTTATCATTAAATATTTTATAGTTTTAAAGTTAAAAGTTTAATTTAGCAGTTATAGCATATGATTGTAAAAATTTACTGTTGAAATTGATGACAAAAGTTTTATGCAGAAATTTTTAAATTTATGTTTATTCTAAAAGCAGTCTTGAAGTTATAGTATTAAATATTGTTTTACGAAATTCTTTAGAAGCTCATTTTGGCCACACACTAATAACTCTGAAGGACATGTTGGAAATCAGGCTTAGCAAGCATGCGGGTGGGGATTAGAAAAAAAATAAAGATTGATTAGAAATATTAGTATGGTTTCAGATATTTATGTTTGTGAAATTTTTCTTCTTTTAATAAAAATGATTGTAATATGGATAATTTGTGCTCTGGTTTAATAAAAATCGAGTTTATTTTGCTTCCACTGTAAATTAGTAGTAAAAAGTTAATATCTCAGGCCCCTCGGGGTCGGGGTGTTACAAATTTACTATTAAATAAACAAAAAATAATAATTAAGATTTTAGGTAACCAATCACAATTTAGAAATCATTATTTATTTTTCATTTATAATTTTATGTGATTATTAAAATTAAATATTTATCATGATTTAATTAGAGCACTTGTCTCATGCCTTACATTATGTTTTTAAAATTTTTTCACGTCCTTATATTTACATGTATGATATTATAATAATATCTCATGTGTTGAATAATCATACTTCAATAAACTAATTTATGACAATATATTATTAATTTGTTTTGAAAAGTACAATTATAATTTATTTAAAATTATTAAATTATTTTATAAAATTATAAAAGTACATATATGTTAGGATATATATATGCATAGAGTCTTCACTAACTTTTTATTTTATTTAAATGTAATTAATTATTTAATTACTAATTTATAAAAATTTAAACCAATTTTAAATTGTTAATTATAGTTGAGTTTAGGAGTAGAATTATGCGGGACGAAAAATTCCTTTTAGTTAAAAATAAAATAAGTTAGCACGATATATAGATATCTACATCTATATCTATATTTTAAAAAACTAATAATATTGTTGACTTTTTGAGTTTGTCTCTTGCTTTTATTATGAAAAATCATAGTATCTCATATGTGTGCTAAGTGTATGAACAATTTTACTTTTCTAAGCACAGTTGACAAATGAGAAATAGAGACCGAAAAGCACTTGAAGGTATAAGAAAAGTGTGATAACCCCAAAAAGAGCAATACAAGAATAGTGGGGTGATTTCCAATAAAAAAAATATAAAAATAAATAAATAATTAATTAATTAATTAATTAATGGGATTTAAAAAAAAAGAAAGAAAAAATAATTGAAATTTATTTTTATTTTTATTAATAAAATATATTATTATTATTATTATTATTATTATTATTATTATTATTATTATACTATCGTCCTGAAGCTTCAGTTGTTTTGAAGAAGGAATCTACACCAGTTTTTTTTTTTTTTTTCCTCTAAACTCTCTCTTTCTCCTCTCGTTCTCTCTCCCTCTCTCGTCAGTTACGTGGCGGATGCTCGCCCGATCGAGAATCAAAAGATACCGTTGAGCTCCATTCTCCGCTGCCGTTATTTCTATCGGAGCGGATCGGTGGTAGGAGTATCGTAGACGTACCTCCTAGGGTAAGTCAATTTTCCATCTGTCTTTAATTTCTTACAAATTATAAGTCTGATTAACGAATGGACATCATCATGAGAATTTATGGATGATTCTCTACAAGTCTAACGGGACGGAATTCCGTGGGGTCGTCGTGGGCAAAACCCCAAATTTGGGGTACGGGGGTTATTAAGAGACTTATTTTTAATTAATTACGATTAATTTAGAAATGCTAAAATGTTGAACATTTAGAGTTGAAGTAGAATTTTTGGAATTTAGGGTCCGGGTGAGCGCCGCGGGTGTAATTTTGGGACCCGCAGGTAAAATTTAGAAAATTAAGTGGGGGTGTTAAATAATAGCTTAAATGATAATTTGGGGTTGGAGCCTAGGAAAGGTTAGTTGAGTATTTTTTTTGGGGGAAATGAGTTAATTAATTTAAGAAAAATGTTAATTGTAGAAGTTGAATTTCGGGCGCTAAGGGCGTAGGATTTGGATCCTAACAAGTTTCTCAGTAAGTCAGGTAAAGAGAATAAATTATAACAGTGTTTTTAGAATTACTATTTGAGTTAATATGTAAAAATGAGCTTATGATATTTTGTCTGAAAATTATTATGATATAAATATCAGATAAATTATGTGGCATTTGAGTAATTTTAAATTGTGATATTTTGGAGTGTAAAATATAACGATGAGTAATTTATGAGAAAATATTGAAATGAGAATTATTGATGTGATTAATAAAAAATAATGAAATATGGTATTTATATGTGATTAGAAATGTTTTGCCTCAAAAATAAGATTTTGTGAATTACTAATATTGGAAAAGAATGAAATGTGGCATTTATTTGTGAGTGGAAATTATTTGCATGAGAAATGAGTTTGTACAAATTATTGATATGAGTATTTTTGGAAAAAAGTGAAAAATACGTGAAATATGATATATGTTATTATGAGATGATGAAATGTGCACAGAAAATGATAAGAATATTTATATTGAACTGAATTGTGATATACTAAAACATAATTGATGAAATATCAATACCGCATAATGATTATGGGTATGTGGTAGTGAACCCTGATGGATAGTTATGATATTGAGCATAATATCGTTGCTAGTGGTGTTAGTGCAACCATACGGACTCTTTGAGCGTGTGGCATGACAATCGACGGAGCCATTTTGTAGGGTTGTTGGGCCCCCTGAGTCTGGATCAGAGTTATAGGTCGGTCAGTCGTACTACAGGCGCTATATGTGATATGATATTTGATATAATCAGGTCGGCCAACCGCGATTAGATCCAGCCTTCGGGCCGCATAACCTTGACCATGGGGGGAAGCATGGCGTGAATAGAAAGATCCTCAGGGTGGCCATGAGTTACAAACGCGATGTTGATATTTGATACCAAGGATACTCATAAGCCAAAAAGTAAAATAAAAACGGAAAGTGAAAGAACGATAAAATTGGTTAAAATGAAAAATGAAAGAAAGATTGGAAATTTAGAAATAAAGAATGTTAAATATGATAAATGAACTGTGTGAGTTAATGACATAAATAATTGAGGTGAAGTGAAACTCTCCGCCCGGGGGCTTATTGAGTAAGGTGAGTGCCTTAATAGGTATCAGACGTGGCCATACCCGGCTACATAACGTGTTAGGGTAGAGGGAAGCTACCTGTAGGGGCGGGTAATATTCCCTATTCTCAGAAACTTCGCGGATAATTATGTGTTGAAAATCACTAAATTTGAGAAATGGTTTTAAATCTTATAAAAGCTTGTGTTGTATATCTATATGAGTATGAGAATGTATATATCAGTGTATTTTCTCAGATGAAACGATGATTTGAAAAGTAAATTGTATTATAATTGAACTCATATGACCACACACTGTGAATAATTTATTCCTTCTTACTGATATGTATCTCACCCAAATTATCTAAATTTTCCAAGGGACAGAGATAGGTCAGGCGATAGAGTTCCGTGACCATTGGGAGTTGAGATTTTGACACACAGGGTGAGTTGCTGGACTAGGGGAGGTGTAATTCTCCTAGTGTTGAGTAATTTTTAATAATGTATATGTGTGTACGTAGATACTCTGGGTATTGTATTCTGAATGATATAAATACACAGTCTTCCGCTGTTAGGTTTTATAAATAAAATGACTTTTTACCCGGTACCCAATGTGGGTCGGGTCGTACGAATGTTAGTAGGGTTGTTGACGTAGCCGATTTGTGAAGATTATGAATGATGTGTGATTATTTATTTATTATTGAGAACAAAAATTGTACGAAAATCGGGGCGTCGCAGAAAGACTTCTCAAATTAAGCTCCCAATCACAAGTCCTAATTTATAGGCTGGCATTATGTTTGTAATAAATATCAAATATTTTGTGTCGTAAATGTGACGTTTGATTTTAGTTCTCTTGCCTAGAATAGAGTTTGTATACATGTATATATGCTGATATAATAATATATGTTGATACAATAAAGTGAAAAAGTGTGGAAGATTTCTCCATTGACAACAATAAGAATCTTTGTTCATATTTCTCAAAATTTCATCATGGTATCAATAGAGCCAACCTCCACTGAGCCTTTGATCCCTTCCTTTGACAATACCCATAACTCAATTGTAACCCCACCATCTCCAAGGGACATTCCCTTTATTGCTCTCAATATCATTGCTCATATCAACGAAAAACTCACTCCTTCCACCTTTCCTCAATGGCGTGCCCAGTTCAAAGCATTGCTCATTAGATATAATATCCTTGATTATATTACGGACGATAAGCCCTACCCTAAACCCAATGATCCCTCCCCTTCCACTCATCAAAGAACACATTGGATAAGACAAGATAAGCTTATCCTCAGTGCTATTCTGGCCTCTACGACCACCACTATTACACCCTTCATCTCCATTGCCAAAACCTCCTAAGAAGCATGGCACAAATTACACACAATGTACGCAAGCAAGTCTTGGACTAGGGTAATGCAACTTAAGGAGGAACTTACTCTGATAAAAAAGGGAAATCATTCAATTCAAGAGTACCTCCACACAGTCAAGTCTCTCGCAAATGCAATCTCCCTCATCAATTATCCAATCTCTGATGATGATCTAACACTTTACATCTTCAACGGTCTAGGTGTTGATTTTCGCGAGATCGCGGCTCCTATTCATGCACGGGAACGCTTTCTCACCTTCAAGGAGTTACATGACCTTCTTATAGGTCACAATGTGTACCTTCATCGCCTCGAAGCCACATCCTAGTAGCTGGTCGCTTTCGCAAACTACTCTACTCCGCAATCTGGCTCTGGTTCCTCTTCTAGAGGTCACTCTTCCATAGGCTTCTCAAAACCAAATGGTTATGACCACAGCAATGGAGCCCTACAAAACCACAACTCTTAAGCCCAATACCAAAAAAACCAGTGGCCCACGAGACAATAGGAAGCCTAGGCCCAATGGCCAGTGGCGTAACACGCCCAAATGCCAACTATGTGAATAGTTAGGCCATACTGCTAAATATTGTGCTCGTGTCCAATTTCCTGTAGCAAGGGCCAACTATGCCTCCATTGTACCAACCCCAAACACAAAGTGCCTTATAGACTTCGCAGCCTCCCGCAATATCACTGGTGATTTAGCTAATTTATCTGTCCATACTGAATATGATGGCACTGACGAGGTTGTCATCGATGATGGTTCAGGTTTGCATGTCTCTCACATTGGTTTATTAGTTCTTCACTCACACACACGCTCTTTTCATTTAAATGATACCCTTTGTATTTCTAATATTCAAAAAAATCTTATTTTTGTTCATCATTTTACCAGTCACAGTAATGTATTTGTTGAATTTCATCCCTCTTTTTTTCTTGTCAAAGATCATACCACGCGGGTGGTTCTACTCAAAGGGCCGTGTGAAAATGGTGTTTACACTCTTCCGAAGTCAATGGTGAAGTCTTCTCCACCTATGGTTGCAAATGTACATAAACGGGCCTCCGTTTAAGGGTGGCACAAAAGTCTTGGACATCCATCTCATAAAATTGTCCAACACCTTGTCAACTCTTTTTCTCTTCCAGTGAAAAAAGAAAAAATTGTCTCTCATCTTTGTACTTCTTGTTCCATTAATAAAGCTCACAAGCTCCCATTTCGGCAAAATAGTCTTTAAAGTCATGCCCCTCTTGACTTAATCTATACTGATGTTTGGGGACACTCAAATACTATTGGCATTGATGGATCCCGTTATTATCTCGTTTTGGTTGATCATTTCACAAAATATATTTGGTTTTACCCTATGGAAATGAAATCTAGTGTCAACACAATATTTCCTCAATTTAAACATCTTGTTGAAACTGTATTTCAATCTAAAATCAAAACCATATATTCAGATAACAGTGGTGAGTTTACGGTTTTAAAAAAATATTTCTCCATTCATGGAATAAGCCACTTCACGACCGCTCCTCATACACCGCAACAAAATGGTGTTTCTGAGCGTCGTCACCATCACTTAGTGGAAACAGGCCTTACTCTATTACATGATGCTTCTCTACCATTGACATATTGGCCCTATGCCTTTTCCACTGTGACATACCTTATTAACCGTCAACCAACCCCTCTCCTTCAAAACATATCTCCATTTGAAGCATTATTTAAACAACCACCAAACTATTTGAAGCTAAAAAATTTTTGGTTGTTTATGCTTTCCACTCACTCGACCATATAACACCAACAAAATGCAGCCCAAAGCAGTTCCCTGTCTCTTTGTGGGCTATTCTTTAACCCATAATGCCTACAAGTGCCCTGATCCATCTACCAACAAAATGTATCACTCCAGGCATGTTTTGTTTGATGAAACCCGAAATGGTCTCTCTGAAAAAACAGCATCATCGTTGTCCTCTGCTAGTGCTTCACCCCTTCTCGGTGCGCCTTCATTCATTCAGCAGCCTCCACTAGTGACTTCAACAGAAGTGAACACCTTCGCATCACCCCCAGGTACCGCCTCTCTCACTTCTTCTCTTCATTCCCAACATCTTAACTCTATTTTCTCAGACCCTAACTCCTTTGCATCGCATGACATTGCGACATCATCCTCACATTTGCATGAACCCATTGTTTTGAACCTTGGTCACATACCACCTACCTAAGACTCGTCTACACAACAACCTACGCAAACCCACTGCATGACCACTCGGTCGATGAATAACATCCATAAACCCAAACAACTAAATTCCACAACCAAACACCCCATTCCCAGCACCATTTGTAGAGATCCGAAGAATTATAGTAATTAAATAATAAAAGAAAGGAGAAAAAAGGAATTTCGAAGAGGACTCAGCAGGGTCTTGTCAACGAACAGGCTTCTTGGGATCGTCAACGTGGACACGTGCCTCGTCAACAAGAACTTACCGAGAGGGCTATTTTCTAGGTTTGAAATTCATCGATGAGGGTGATGTGTTCATCGACAAACCTCCTTCTTCGTCTCGTCGATGAGGTGACATGACTCGTCCACAAGTTAGCACTTTGTATATATGCTGAACTCGGAATTTAGTGAGAAATTTTGCGTGGAAACCCTTTCTCTCTCTCTCTAGAAATTCGTCCCCTCTACCTTCTCTCTTCGATTCCAGCTTTGTTCCTTGCCAGTTCGATGATCGGAAGCCGCCGCGTTACTCCTGGGAAGATTCTATTCAAGTTTGCTAGAGTAGATTGTTTGTTATGTTGGCCTTACAAGGCTTAACATCCGTTTTGATGCTAACAAACAAAAGAAACTTAACATATTTGGTTGAGTAATGATATTTTAGGACTCACAAGGATCAAACATGTAAATGCAAGGTCAAGGATCCATTGCAAGTTTATACTTCAAAGAAGGATGATCACATGAAGCTTAAAGCATGGATTTCAAGATGATATTTTAAAGCTTGAAGAATATGAGAGAAAACTTAAAAGTATATCAAAGCTTGAAGAAAAGCAAAAGAGGCAAAAGAAAGCAAAGCAAGAGAGCTTAAAGAAAATACAAGCATGAAGATTCAAGAGTTAAGAATGTGCAAAGTCCTAGAAGTCTTTATAAGAATGTGCAAAGTCCTAGAAGTCTTTATGTAAGTGCTTCATATTTTAAATATCTTTTGAAATATTTTTGAAGCTTTTTTAGGGTTGAATATGGACTTAGAAACCAGATTTTTAAAACCCTAGAAAATATTTTTGACAAGTCACATTTAAGTATTTCAAATAACAAAAGAGTTTAAAAATAAAAGATGAAAGTTTTTCAGAAAATGAAACTAGTTAGCCGATTGACCATAACACACTAAGATTGGCCAGCCGACTGACAAACACCAAAAATGAATAAACTTGCTTAGTTAACTGACAGTTTGAACTGAGATCAGTCAGCCAACTAATAATTTTGAACGTGATTGAGTCAGCCGACTGACAATTTATTGGAATTAATTTTTGGATGGACAGAATGTTGTTAGCCGCCTATCCAGCCGACTAACTCTGTGAAATGGACTACCTAGTCGCCTATCCAGCCGACTGACTCCACGAGATTTAAAATTTTGAACTTCAATGGGAAAATTTTAAAAATTAGTTTTTCAAATATGTACGTTATAAAAACTTGGTGGACACTCCAAGTAACTTGGGGAACAAGGAAACTAATCCTAAAAAGTCTATAAATACTCCCTTAGCCATAAGAAATTAATCACCAAGCAATCACACAACATTCTTGTATTCAAACTCTCAATCTCTCATAAAGCTCATTCGTGCTTATACTCTTGCTGGGAGAATTCATCTAAATTGCTGCTGATTCATCAAGCTTATGGTTCTAATACTGAGTTTTCTCAATCACTAAAGAACCCTTGGTGATCTCTTTACTTGTGCTTCAATTCTATTTCATCTTGATATTTAAATTCTTGAAGTACATAGTATTGAATTTTGTACTAACCTGCTCTGTTTGAGAGTGTTCTTGTACGTAGTGTTTACTTTATATTTTTTTGTAGTTCTTGGACGATTCGAGGTGTTCGAATCGTTGACCAAACGTGGGGTATCGCTTGGAGAAGTGCAGCTCTAGCCTATTGAAGGAGTGACCGAGTGAGAGGTATCACTTAGAAAGGTGGGCTCTAACCTACTGAAGGAGTGTGTAATGGTGTTGTTCTGCCCAGAAGGAACTGGTTTTGTAGAATCCTTTGGTGGTTTTCCAAAGGCGAGGACGTAGGCTGGGGATAAGCCGAACCTCGTAAAAACCCGATGTCACTCTCTTTCCCTTACTCTCTTTAATTTCCAACATACTTATAAACTGCGTGGATGTTTTAAATACTTAATCATAAATACTACGAAGTTTGGAAATTAAATAAACTAAAGTTTAAATTATTTTTTGGCTTGCGAAAACCGAAAGGGAGTACGTTGGTTGATCTATACTTTGTGGAAACCGTAAGAAAGTACATTGATTGGTTAACACCCAAAAACTCTTTAACTGAAAGTTTATTTAAAGTCTAAACTTTTGGAAAGAGTGTTGGATTCTATATTGCACTTCATTTTGAGAAAGTAAATCCATTATTACAAAGCTTTATATCAGCAAACTTACATTATCAATCTTTACTTTAAGAGATTGAATCAAAATCATATATACAGGCCTGCAAACTAACAAAAACTGAAAGCTGAATATTAAATTTTGTGGATTGAACACTTTGATTGTTGATTGGTTTGGTTGATTGATTGGTTACTTGATTGATTAAATAATTGTGTGGTTGTGAATTGTATAGAGACTTAAATATTTGTTGTGTATTGGATAAATCAACAAGAAGTCAAGAATTCATTAAAAGAAGTAAAAGAGGTTAAGGATTCTTAAAAGGAATTAAAAGAAAAATTTCAAACCCAATTCACCCCCCTCTTAGGACTACACCTTTGTTTTCAGGTTAGGCCAACTTGGGCACCCAAAATCTGGGTAAGTTAGTTATTTTAGGTTTTATAAGTTATTTGGTATTTCGGGACTGAGAAAAATGTATGAGGTGAGATAATATTGGAATTTTGTTAGGAAAATGTGAATTTCAGGGTGTTGAGCTGGGAACACCACAAGTGCAAGTTTGGTTAAATTTGTGGGCTTCTCAATAAGTCAAATAAGGGGATAAACTAAGTCAGCATTTTTCATGAAATTATTTATTATTATACAACATTTGTTTTCATAAAAAATATGTATGATATGGAACTGTGTTTGGAAATACTGCTATTGAATAAGGAAATGATTTTAATTCATTTTGTTAGGAAATATGATTTTAGTTTAGATTTTATGTTAGAACATTACTTACACTTGTGTGGCATGAGTATGACTTTCCATGAAAATTATGTTATACCAAAATATTATGTTTTCTTCAAAATAAGCATGTTATGACAGTTTTCAGGAAAACCATAAAAACAACACAATAACTATGGTTTTGAAATATTATGTTAAACAATATAGAAATTTCATGATACAGTATGTTATGTTATGGCCGGCGCAGATGCCGTGATTTATATGTTATGATATGGCCGATGCAGATGTCGTGACCTACATGTTATGATATGCTGATGCAAATGCCATGATTATGTATGATATGTTAGATTTCATGAAAAATACTATCATGTTAGATATTATTATAAATATGAAACAACCATGTAACAGTATATGAAACGTACTATATGATATCAGAACTCGGATGACTTAGTTTAGTTTCACGAAGCACAGTACCACAACTATATGCTCAAGTTCATGTTCATGTTAGTGCTACCACACATCTCAGATAGAGTGTGGGAGATGGTAGTCGATGAGGCTTCATGGTAGTGCAGGTGTCCCTCTGGTAGTCCGGACTAAGAGGAGAAAGTCCATCGTACTTATAGACTTATATTTGACTTGGTGTGGTCAGCCAACCACTGCTAGGTCCCGCCTTCGGGCCGCACAACCTAGTCATGTAGGGGTAAGACATGACATCAGCTTGCTATCCATCTAGGGTATTATTTCATGTATTGTACAATTATATAAAATGATTTACATGTTATAGAAATATAGCATAATATGTACGATATGACTGATTATGTTTATTTAGAAATTAAATGGACTATTTTTACAGAAATGATTTATGTACAGTATATATATACATCACACGGAAATACCCATGTTGCCGCACACTGATGTTAGTTTATTTCCCTTACTCAGAGGTGTCTCACCCCAGCATTATAAACATTTTAGGAAATCCAGATAAAAGGGCGAATATAGCTCCGCAGCAGTAGAGTTTGACTGAGCTACCTTGTTAGAAGGGTAAGTCGTTGAGTTAGGGTCAGATGGGTTTTTGGGTTATGACCCTAGGATATTTATTGGTCTTTTTGGGATGTTTATATATATATATGTCAGATTTAGTAGAACTCTGGTATTGTGACTGGTTGAATGACATGTAAGTAATTTATGTTTTCCGCTGCTTAGGTATCAAAGATGTATGACAAGTATATCCCTGGTACCCATGGGTCCGAGTTGATCATGTTTATGTTAGTATAACAGGTTATCATGATCATTATAAATGTTGTTATTGTGGAAATATATATATATATATATATATATATATATATATATATATATAGTTAAATAGGCAGGTCGTTACACCATTGAACCAACTTGTGTGGGACAAGCTCTTCTTGAACCACAGTGGAGAATAGTCATGTCAGAAGAACTCACTGCCCTTATGCGCCCTGGCACATGGGAACTGGTCCCTCCCCCACCTAATTGTCAACCCGTAGGGTGCAAATGGATATTCCTAGTCAAGCAAAAACCTGATGGGTTTATAAATCGTTTTAAAGCACGACTTGTTGCCAAAGGCTACAATCAACGTCTTGGGTTGGATTACAAGGAAACCTTTAGCCCCGTTATGAAGCCTGCAACAATTCGAACTATTCTAACAATTGTTGTAATGCAGGGATGGCCCTTAAGACAACTTGATGTTAACAATGCCTTTTTGCTTGGCCAATTAACTGAAACAGTTTATATGGCCCAACCCCCAGGATTCAAAATTGCTATCGTGAGTCTCGGGTTTCAGAATTCAAAGGCAGACTCATCCTTGTTTATCTACCAACAAAACTTTGTTCTGTGCTATTTATTGGTATATGTGGATGATTTGGTCATCACTGGCAGCGATCCAATTTTTTTATCTTATATCATTAAACAACTTGGAATTCAATTCTCCATAAAGGACATGGACCAGCTTCATTTCTTCTTGGGCATGGAAGTCATTCCAACAACATTCAGTCTTTTCCTATCCTAGCACAAATACATTCAAGACCTTCTTTCAAAAGCAAATACGATGGGAACAAAGGAAGTATCTACCCCGATGTCTACAGGCATGGCTCTCAAGCTCGTTGATGTAACAACATCATTTGATAGCACCGAGTTTCGAAGTGTTATTAGAGGCCTTTAGTATTTATCCCTCACACGCCCAGACATTTGTTTTTTAGTAAATAAGTTTTCACAATTTATGCATAAACCCACCATAACTCACTCGGTCGCAGCAAAGCAACTTCTCTGGTATTAAAAAAAATTATAGCTTTGCTATTACCACATATTCCAATGCTGATTGGGCAGGAAACTTTGATGATCATACATCCACATCAACATACATAAGTTTCCTTGGTTCTAATCCCATTTTATGGAGTTCAAAAAAATAGAAAGCTGTTGTAAGATCATCAAACGAGGCTGAGTATAAATCTCTTGCCAATGTTGCCTCTAAAACCGTGTGGCTACTATCGTTATTCAAAGAACTTGGGCTATCAATAAAACACACACCAACATTGTTATGTGATAATCTGGGTGCGACACATCTTAGTTACAATCCTATCCAGCACTTTTGGATGAAACACATACACATTGATCTACATTTTGTTCGTGATATGGTTCAAAACAAAATTCTCAATGTTCGACATGTCAACACTTAAGATCAGCTAGCAGGTTTAATGACGAAGTCATTATCACGACAACGCATGCAGACTCTAAAAATCAAGATTGGCTTAGCCGATGGCTACTCCATCTTGCGGGGGTGTATAAGGAAATATTCCTCAAATAAAGCTCTCAATCACAAGTCCTGATTTATAGGCTGACATTATGTTTGTAATAAATATCAAATATTATGTGCTGTAAATGTGAGACTAGATTTTAGTTTTCTTGCCTAGAATAGAGTTTGTATATGTGTAGATATGCTGATACAATAAAGTGAAAAGGTGTGGAAGATTTCTCCATTGACAGCAATAAGAATCTTTGTTCATATTTCTCAAAACTTCATCAGAATGAACATATTTTTCGGTGTAATCCATGGAATTGCCAAGGAGCAGAGGATGAAGCCCTTGTGTATCTTAAGGTGTATTTTTATATTTTATATTTCATTTTGGGTCTATAATTATATTCCAAGGTCTGTAATAATTAGTGCATGTCATGATGGTAGGAACTACAAGCTCAAGACCATAGATGGACCTTAGGGATCACCCTTCGGTTGACCGACGCCAGATTTTTAGGCTAAATTTAAAAGCATAGACCATAGATTGACCTTATGTCTCTACACGTAAATTAGCCTAAAAAATAGGACCAAAAATGAAAATTGTAAGGTCTTCGGGGGACTGAACCTTGGCGTTGAAAACGCCTCGGTCAACCAAACCGTTGGAAAGTCAAAATATTGACCTGATTTTGGGTGACTGAACCTAAAAAGAATGTAACGTTCTTCGTCGACCGAATATATTATTCTAAATTTTCAAAAAACTTGGGCGCTTGAACTCCAGGGTCATTTTGACCTCGGACGACCGAACATGCAAATTCGGCAGATCGAACTTAAGTCCAAGCGACCGAATCTCGGATATTTTGAAAATCGCCTAATTCAGCCACCCGAACCATTTTTCAAACACCTAAAATTAAAAAATTACTTTTCTTCATGTGTTGTTTGGGCAACCGAACCTATGGCTCGATCAACCGAAACTCTCGGGTTGGCCTAATTTTTACCGCTGTTAATTGGGGTAAAACAGGGTTAATTTTATTAAACACATTTAAAACAATTTTAATAATTATCCTTGTGTCATAACGGTAATATTTTTGAGTGTGCCTATATATATATATGTTCATTTGCACAAATTAAGTAAAGATTAGGGATCTTGATTAGCAAAATTTCCTCTGAATTTTTTAGAGTTATTTCTTCACATTCAAACCCTCATACTCATCCTTTGCTCATTCATTTGAAAAATCTTATTGTGCGAGAGTATTCTTGAGTGATTCTATAATATTCCTATTTGCTAAAATCTCTCTTTAAGTGATTGCTTGATTATTTTTTATTGAGAGCTTAGCCAAGGTTTTCCTCCGATTTAATTTAATAAACCTATTGTGCGGGAAACCTTGTAGCTTGTGGTTCTTGACATTTGAATTGCAAGACACCTAAAGCTTGTGTTTTTTGATTGTGTAAATATTATTTTTCACAAGCTTATTTTTTCGAATATCTCTTGTTGCTAGAATCTTGAGAAAAACATTTTTAGAGATATTTTGATTGCACTTGATGAAAATCTTTGAAACCCTAAATTGTGATTGAGATATATATCTATACATTGTTTCAAAGATAAACTTGATAATACACTCCTGTACTTGATTGAATATTGACTTAAGATTGAGTGTTAGCACACATATTGCACTAAACTTATAGTTGGAGTGCGTTGATTATTACATGTGGGTATCGGTACATAATCTGCTTGTGATAGAAGTAATTTGAATTGTACACAAATTTGTATTTCATTGTATTTATTTCAGGCGTGACCTGAGGGGGTTTGATTTAGCTTGTAAGGATCAGGTTGGGATCAGCCCTGTGAAGTTGACCTAGGGTCTTCTCCTCCCCGCAAGGAGAGTTTGTAAAGGTTAAGGTCAGCCCTAGTAATTTGACCTGGTTGTAATCGGTGCCGCTCCACCCGTTAAGTGAGCCATAGTGGAATCTTCGGGCTTGTGAGCTGAGGCGAGGACGGAGCCAGTATTGACCGAACCCCAATAACATATCGTGTGTGCCCTTTTTTATATTTTCGTAATTTATATTCTGGCATATGTATGTTATTGTGTGAATGTTGCGCATAATTTAATTTCCATATCTTACATTTATCTGCGCATTTGGGTTTATAAGTATATAGACAGACCCGAGGTTGAGTATTACTGCTGCTAATTTGGGCATACTTAGGAATAAATTTTAAATACCGAGTTCACCCTCCCCTCTTGGGAATACACTAATTCAAACAAATATTATGAACAAAGTAAATTATTTTGTGGCAAAAAAAATATTTTTAAATCAATACAAAATAGTCTTAAAAGAAAATAAATTCAACCAAAATAAAATCTATTTTAGATACGTGAAACTCTAAACCTAAAAAATAAAATAAATGCTAAATAAAATGTACATCCCAAAATAAAATAGGTAACTTTCTCTTGTATTTTCCAAAATTATTATAAAACTTCTGACATCATTTTGATAAATAATAATATAATATGAAAAAATAGAAATGAAATTTTAGACCTAAAAGTACCCTCCAAATATTTAAAATTTTTTAAAATTATTAATTGACTGTTAAATAAATAAAAAATAAAATTAAGATTTTAGGTAACAAAACACAATTTAGAAATCATAATAAAGTTATTAATATTTTTTTAGGAAGAGGGGTTATATATTGAGTATATAATAAAAAAGTAATGAAAAATGGACTTATTAGTTTTTCATTTATAATCTTATGTGATTATTAAAATTAAATATTTGTCATTATTTTAATTAGAGTATTTGTGTCATGTTGTACATTATGTTTTTAGTTTTTTTTTCACGTCCCTATACATGCATTGTATTATAATAATATCTCATGTGTTTCGAATAATCATATTTTAATAAACTAAATTATGACAAAATATTGTTGATTTGTTTTGAAAAATACACTTATAAATTATTTAAAATTATGAAATATTTTAGGCAATATTATTAATATACAATCACGTGTAATATACATGACATATTAACTAACCTAACTAAATGCATGATTACGAAATCAAATCAATTGTTTTAAATTTAATATTCGTCAGATTTTCTTTAAATATTGAGTCACATATATTTTAGGATTGTTTTATTAGAAATATAATAATTCTACCACTCCAAGAAATTTTAAAAGAGTGTATTCATTTAGGAAATCAATCCTCAAAATAATTCTATTAGAATTCTTGAAATTAAAATTTTATAATATTTATTACTTAAAATAAAATATTGACTTTTTGAGTCTAATCCTTACTTTGATACTGACAAAACATATGTATCTTATGTGCGCATTTAGTGTGTGAATAGGTTTACATGTCAGCACGGATACAAAATACAGGAGAAATGGAAGTCAAGACATAACTTAAAGCTCACATAATAGCTTTACGTATTCTATGAAGAGAAGTGCAAAAAGAAGAAAAACACGTTTATTCTTTATTATAGTTGCATTTATATTTATATTATCTGGTCTATAATAATGCATGCATCTATATGATATGTTTGAATGCTTAGACAGAACCGTTGACTGACCGTAGGGAACCAAAGGTCATAAACAAACCTTAGAACATTGAATTTTTCATCAAAAACTTTTTTCATAAAAGTTAACATCATACAAAGGTTTTAAAATGTTCTTAGGGTTTAAATTGGGGCAAAAACAGGGGTCGACTGACATTGGGTTTTTTAGGCTTAATTAAAAGCCTCGTACGACCGACCAATTTATGTGTTATAGCCATTGGTTGATCGAACACACAGTTGGCCAAAATGTCAACTAGTTGATTGAAGCCTCGGGTGACCGAACTAAAAATGAACGTAGCTTCCATGGTCGATTGAACCTTGGTCACTAAATTTTCCACTGTCCCTAGTCGATCGAACTTGTAGTTCAAAAAGGCCCCGGGCGATCGGACCTTATGAACCGATAGACCGAACCATGCACAGGGCGCCCAAACCTACGGCTTCAGGAAATCAGTGTAACGACCTGCTTATTTTACCATATTTTTTCCCAATAATATCTAATATAATAATCCTGGAAAATCATAATCATCCTGATAAAACATAACCCACCTAAACCCATGGTACTAGGGTATACCTGATATACAGTATTGATACCTAAGCAGCAGGAAATGTAATAACATATACATAACAAATTACCATTCAACACAATACCAGAGTTTACTACCACCATCATATGAAGATATACAACCCCAAAATATCAAAGAGAGTCCTAGGGTCGCCATCTAAAAATCCATCTGACCCTAACAAAAGACTTACCCTTCAGATAGGGTAAAACAACTGAATCCTAACACTATGAAACTTTATCTGCTCTTCTATCTGGGGCTCCTGAAACGTTTATATAATTTGGGGTGAGACACCTCTCAGTAAGGGAAATAAACTAATGTCAATGTGTGACAACATGAGTATTTTCGTGTTTACATATAACAGTATATAAACATACTTGATAAAACTGTCTGTATCATATATGAGAAAACATATATAATCATAACATGATATATCATATCGAATTTCCATATACATAAATCATCTCATATAACTGTATATAAAAAACATCCTAGATGGTTAGCTGGTTGGCGTCATGTCTTACCCCCATATGATTGGGTTGTGTGACTCGAAGGTGGGACCCGACAATGGCTGACCGAACACTGTCGAGTCAAAACAAAAGTCTATAAGTACGATGGGTTTGTCCCTCATGGTCCGTACATCAGAGGTACACCTGCACTACAATAAACCACATCGACTGCCAATCTCCCATTGCCCCGTACGAGAAGCGGTAGCACTAACATAATCATGATCGTGATCACATAACTACGGTATTACGCTTTGTGTAAGACTAAACCAAACCAACCAGGTTCCGATAACATATAACATATTTCCAAATAATACTACATGACTATTTCATAATAATAACTGTCAAGTTAATATCTTCATATAATTTTGCATAACACATATCATAAAAATCTTCGGCCCTTACGTTGACATTTTGTATTTTATAAATCACGGCCCGTATGCTGATATATCATATAATAACCTCGGCCTGTACGCTGAGATATTACATAAAAACCTTGGCCCGTACCCCGATGTATCATATAAAAACCTCTGTATCATTTTAACATTTTCCTAGAAGCAGTAAAAACATACTTATTTTGTCAACATAATATTTCATCATCATAATTTTTCATGGTAAATTTTACTCATGCCACACAAAATATGTATTATTCATATTTCTAATCAACAACATTATTCCCAACATAATTCTACATAATACATATTTATCTAAAATTAAATGCTGTAAAATAATAAATATGTTTTCATAAAATCTTGACTTAGTTTATCCCCTTACCTGATTTCTAAAAAGCTTCTACAAAATCTAGTCTTATGCCCGCAGGGTTCCCCGTTCAACACCCTGAAAACAATATCCTCTTGAACAAAACTTCAGTATTTTTTCGACTACTATATTTTGTACAACTATAGGAAAGCCAAATATTAAATAAAAAACCTTACCTTGAATTTTGGATGAAGTCAAAGTTAACCCCACCAATGATCCACTTCAGCAAACTTGAAGAGAACTTTGCCAAGAGTGTCGTGGTGGCCTCGAATCATCGAACCGACAAGAATCTGGTCCAAAATCTTAGAGAGAAGGGGAAAGGGACGAAACCACAAAGGAAGTTCATCGACGAACACCTATTACTCGTTGACGAAATTCAGAACTGAATATAGTCTCTCGGTATCTTCTCGTCGACGAGACACGTGTCATTCTCAACGATCCCAATAAGCCACTTTTGTTGACAAACTCTTCACGTTCGTTGACGAGGACCTTTTGTGATCCCCTTTATAATTTCCTTTCCCTCATTCTTTTATTATTTAAATACCACAATTCTTTGGGTCACTACAAACGTTCTCACCCACAGTCATCTGAACCTAATACAAACTTTGTGTCTCTTTGGGTGACCAACCCTAAGGATCGGGCGACTGAACCTCTTAGGTTGCGGTATTTTTAAATGCTAAAACGGGTTTAAAAATTAATTAAACTTTCCTAATAATACTCAGCGTGTCCCCAACGGTCAAAAATCTCCTAGACTCTATAAATACCCATTCTTTACTCTATATTAGCAACTTTAATTAAGTTTAAAATTCTCTCAAACGTTTTTTAATCAAAGTTCCCCCGTTTCAATCTCTATTTCAAAAATCTTTTATGGGGTAAATTTTATACTTCCCAAACTCTTTTTATTACTCTTTGGAAAATCATTTGAAAGAGTGTATTCATTTTTTGATTGGACATTTGTTTTACCAAAAACATTTTACTCTCATAAATTCTTTCGTTGTTTTAAATTTATTATAGAGAGTAAATCTTGGTGTCTCTTGATTATTTTCCTGATAAATATTTTCAGAGAAACTTTTTGTAAGTTTTAAGATCTTTGAAGTATTTTATTGCATACTCTATTTTAAATCAAAGATCATATACTTTTCATTTGTACAAAAATTTCGTTTATATATCATACTCAAATATTGCACAATTATTTTGAAAACATCCTTACTCTATTGGGCATTAATTTTAAGAGTGCATTAGAGCTTTTAATATGTACATCCATGCTTGTATTTAGAAGCATTGTATTTAGAAGCATTGTATTATGTACAAAATGATTTTTATTGTATCAGATGGGTTCATCCCGTAAATTGAACTGGGGAGTCTTAGTCTCGTAAGTGAGATTGGTTGGGTTCCGCCCATAAATTGAATTGGGGAATCTCAGCTCCGTAAGTGAGACCGATTCGATTCATCCCGAAAATTGAACTGGGGTGTCTCCGCCCTGTAAGAAAGACCAGTTGGGCTTAGCCTGGTAATTGAGTTGGGGTTTACCTCGCCCCGTAAGGAGAGGTTGTAACGGCTTCTACTCCATCCATTTAAGTGAGTAGGGATAGTGTAATCCTTGGGGGGTACGCCCAAAAGTGGGACGTAGGATGGTTTGGTTAAATCTCGATAATAAATCTTGTGTCACTCTCTCTCTCTCTCTCATTTAAATTTTCGTACTTCAATTTTCACATGTGTATGCTTTCATTTACAGTTATAATTATTTGCATGCACACATTTGAGTTAAATGAGATATGCCGCACATGTATGGTTGAACGTATAGTTTCATCATTTTTCATATACACTATTATATTGAGTGAGATATGAACTGTGGTGAATCGGTATAACTGTTTAAATTAACTAAAATATTTTAAAACTCAATTCACCCCCTTTCTTGGGATCACACCAAAGTTAACATAAACAGTTCTACTAAAAAGTTGCGTTTGACTTGTACCATAACAAACACTTATTGCAATAAGTGTTTTTCCATAACCACCTTTTTAACTTAAGTAAATTTTGATCAGCAATCTGAGATAATTTTTTGGTCACTTATAACAGGCATTGTTCATAGACGCGATCACTTTTACAAATATAAAAAAATTTAGTGACTATTTTATAATTTAAAATATATATTAAAAGATAATTATATATTATTTTATTATGTATTCTAATACATATTAATTAACAATGAAACATAATTCAATTCTGAAATGAAGAAGAAAAACCATCCATTAATTAAAAATAATATCAAAATTAAAAATATTAATTTAATTAATAATCTTATTTTAACATAAATTAATATGATAATCATATGTCTAAGTATAAATTAAGAACAAGATGATTGTCATTCAAAAAATAATATTATATTTTTTACTTAATAAAAATATTTAAATTTTAATTAAAAATAATCAACATAATTATTAATTTAAAATTAATATTTTGCACTATAACATATTAATTATTAATAAAATATAATAAAATTTTAAAATTAGTAAAAAAACCATCTATAAATTTAAATTAGCATTAAATAAACTAAAATTTTAATTTAGTTATTAATATAATTTCTAACATAATGTTATAAGTATAAATTAATAACAAAATTATAGTTAATTAATAAATAATATTACATTAGTTTAGTTAATAGAGAAAATTTAAATCTTAATTATAAAATTAATATAATTACCATTTATATTTTAAATTATATAAATATAAATATATTGATTTAAAAGATATTTAAAAATACGTAGTTGTTATTATAATTCAATTATAGATTGAACAATAACTACTTATTAATTTAAATTAACATTAAAAAATTAATATTTTAATTTTAATTAATAATATTATTTTTATTATAATTTCATATAATAGTAATATGTTATAAGTTACATTAGTAACAAGATTATTATTAATTAAAAATGATAGACTTATATTATTTTTTTAATAGTAAATATTTAAATTTTGATTATAAATAATTAAAATAGTTATTTTGAAATTATTAATTAAAAAATATTGATATTTGTAATTTAAAATATATTTTAAAATAATCATATAGTACTAGGGGTGAAGAGTCGGTTGGTTGAGTGAAATCGGTTAATTAATAGAAATTAATCGAAAATTTTTGAATATATATATATATTATAAAAAATAAATAAAATTTTAGTATATATATAATATATAAAATATTTTAATATTTTAATATGTAATATATATAATTATTTTCTATTAATGTATACTATTTGGTCAATTCGGTTAACCGAATTAATTGAACCCAAGAATCGAACCGAATATCGAAAATCAAAATTTAATGAAAATGAAAATCAGACCGAACCGAATAAATTTTTAACTAAACTGAACCAACCGAATTTATTCAATTAACTTGATTTTAACAGAATCATGCTCACCCCTATACAATACCTTACAATAAAAGTAAGTATCTAAATATTACTTATTTTAAATACAACCAAACATTGCTTATAACTTTCATTACTTTTAAATTCAACACTTGTTATAACACTTATTAAATTTAACTTATTTATTTATTTATTTTTTCTGAAAAGCACTCCTACATAAAGTGATTCCAAATTATTCCGTATCACCATTTGAGACATCTTAAAAAACAAGTACTTAAACATACTTCAAAAACTCTTCAATATTTAAGTTGGCAAGAGGTATATGTACAAACTCATTGACCAAACAAATGACGTTTATACTATATAAGGATCTTTTCTATTTATAAAGTTTGGTGATTCATATGTTATAATGTGCTTAATCACTTTTCCTTACGGAAATAAGATCCAAACCCATAACATAAAGTAGATTTTAACATGTTAGGAACATGTATCATTTTTCAAGTTGTGTATAGAGACAATTCAAATAGATGACCTCATAAATCACGTGGCTGAGCTCCATCATAAGATCTAACTTATATACCTAGGCGTGTCTCTTATCTCAAATCCGTCGTTTTTACACCTCTCGATCTCATATTGTTTTCTTATTCTTTAAGTTTTCTATTTTTACATTTTCATAATGACAAAATGATCTATTCTCAGTGAGAGTGCAACGAGACTAGATTTATTTTTTATTGTCATTTCTTTTATTTATAAAAAAAATTATCCATAAATTCAATTTCATCAATTACAAAATAAAAAATCACATAATAAATTCCGAGTCATAGATAATTGATTTTTTTGTTTGTTTTTGTTTAATTTATTTTTTTGCTCGATATAAATCATTTTCACGGGAACCATTTTTTGGCAATAGTGTATGGGCAATCAAATGTTACGTGACACAAATAACAAGAAAATATATATTGAAATTTAAATATATTAAATTGAGGAAACATTCTCATGATTAAACTCTTTAATTGTGAATTTTTTTATAAAAAATTTCAAATAATTAATAAAATATTACTTTGTTTTTCAGCTTTTCACAATAAATAAATATTTTCTAATTTTTTAATATAATTTTTAAAACTTGAAAAAATATTTTTATAATTATTTTAAAATTAAAAAATAAAATTATTTTTTTACAAGTGGGCAAAGCCATTGCTCGTCCAATTTACGACATCATTTTAGAAATAATTCTTTATCACTCTCAAATTCTAAATCAAGTGAGAGTAAACGAAAGTGTTGGTAACTTGTGTTGAAGTATTCCTTATCAACGACTAATAAACAAAGAACTCAAGACTTAGCATAGACCCGCCCGCACCAGAAAATTGCCCAGTAGGGTTTTTAAGATTAGGTTTTGCTCTTCGTCGCTCTCTGCCACTTTCGGCTAGGGTTTTCAAACCCCCTCAGCTCTTTCAGTCTCAGTTTCTCTGCGAACTGTGTTTGTTCTAGGTTCCCCTTCGATAGTGATCGATGGAGTTGGGAAATAGGAACAACTAGGGGTTTCGTGGTTGTCGCAAATATCCAATAACAGTTTGGGTTTTCAGAAACACAGGAATGGCAACCGCAAACCCTTTCGATCTCTTGGGGGATGACGACAACGACGACCCCAGTCAGCTCATCGCTGCTCAGCAGCATAAGCTCGCTGCGCCAAAGCAATCTTCGCCTCCGGCGCAAGGCGGCACAAAAGCTCAGCCTCCTAAGCAAGCTAAGATGCCCTTCAAGCCTGTACCTCCTGCTCAGTCTGGTGATCTTTCCTTCATTTTTGGTATTTTTGTTTCGTATTTAATTTGGATTTTTAAGATTGTCTATTTTTTGTGGCAATTACTTGTTTGGTTTCTTGAAGATATAGGAAAACAAAAAAAATCAAGTATTGAATATCAAGCTACCTGTTTGTCGACGTATTCTCTTTAGTTTTCTATAAAAATTTAGAGTACATTTTTTTGGCACATTGGCTGGTTTCGCTTGTAATTTATTTAGATTAACATTAGACCAGGCGTCAAATGATTCTTCCGACCTCAAATAGTAGACTTCAGTTATATTAGTGCGCAGGGATCGGTATTTAAAGCTGCTTAAATATTTTATATAGCGATGTAGCCTCATCCATCCTCGTGCTCATAGTTTCATGTCTGAACTGTATTCTGTTTGGATTGTACGGTATCATTTGGAAGTTTTTTTTTTTTTTTTTTTTATAAATTCTATCATATGACAAATGAACACAAGGTTATCTTCCTGTCACTAGATGATGGGGACTAGTGGGTATGCTGTTTTACATTAGATCTTGTTCCATAAATGTAAGTTTTGGTCATTGCTATTGTATTGTGAAGAATTTTTGGCTATCATCTGTTAATTGGGCTGAGTAAATTTTATTTTTCTATGCCTCGCATCTATATTTTTTGGTTAATTTTATATTTTTCTAGAACTGAAATTAGAACATTTCCAGGCCTTTTGCTCAACTACAGTTTTATTTTCATTTCTTTCAAAACAGTATAAAAAAAATGCCACGTTGTTTTCCATTTTCCCAACATTTGCTTAGAGAAGCTAGAAAATGAGATCGTATGGTTTTTTAGCTTTATATGAAAAATGTTGGAAAATTCGAAAATTTGGCATTTTTGTAAGTGGGAAATTGAAAATGGAAAATAAGAACTGTTTTCCGCTACTGGTCAGGCCCTTAAATCTTTTATGTTTGTTTGAAGCTCGATATGGTTCTTGCATATTAAAACACTGCATGATTCTTATTGAATATTTCCAAAACTGACATGCTACTAAAATGATTGAATTGCATTGTTGGGAATTTCATTGCTAAATGAAGTTCTTAGTCTTCGTATGGCCAGTTTTCTATCAGGGGAATGGTTTTCAAGTAATGATAGCAAACATGCCTTAAATTTGTTTCTTTCTCTTTTGTGATATTTTTCCCCTTGACTAATACAGTAAGGTATGATACATAATATATTATGTTGCTTTTCTACTCAAAAGTCTAAACAGCAGAATAGGACTAGTCCGTTCATCGACATTTACATTTTTCTCTCTTTGTTGGTTGCTTGGTAATGGGACTAGTCTGTTCATCAATATTAGCATCCTTCTCTCTTTGTTGATTCCTTGGTGTAGAATTAAAAACCCTATTTTCCTTGAATATGGTTGTTGTGTTTGAAAAATTATTGTTTGTTTGGTGACCAAGAAGCTAATCAATGATTGCAAAATCAATTTTTGTTATTATTTTTTTTTGTAAAGGAATGATAAAAAGAAGCAAGTGGTTTTTTTTCGAGGAGTATTCCCTCCTCATCAGACCCTTTGGGAAATGACAAGTGTAAAATATAGTTCAATGTCTGCATTGATTTCTGTGAAGAGAAAAAATGTAAAAAACTATCCATCTTAACATTTGCCACATTTCATTTATTTTTAATATATCTGAGAACTATGCTGGAAATAGTATTGTTTATTTTATTTCCTAGGGTTCCTTACTAACATTTTTTTTCTCTATACCTGTAGATTGAAGTTGGTTGGGTTTCTTTGTTCTATCCCTTGCTGTTTTTCTTCAATGGAATTAAGAATCCTCCGTTTTTTAAATATTTTAATGAGAAATTAATAAATCTTGCGTCATATTTCTGTCTGCTCTATGGTAACAAGAAAGAATCTTTTTATTATTTTTATTAAAAAATCATGGCATTCTTATCCAAAGAAAAAATAAAGGAGATAAAAGTCATGGCAAGAAATGCCTCTGTACTTCAGCCTTTTAATGCAAACTGTCCTTTTCACTGCTTGGCTGACAATTAACTTATTTTGCAGTTTGTTATTGTTGATGAATGCACAGTTGTGGAAGTATGCTATATAATTTTTATTTGCAGTCATGGGAGTGCTCCCTTCTCCCCGGTTTTAGCCTGAATCTGATGCCAACTCCTTTGAAGCTAATTTGGTTTGAGAGAAGTTCTGTTTCATTCTTTCTGTGTTTGTTTACCACATTCTCCTTACATATCTTTCTTCTCTTTCGTAGTAAGGGAGGCAAAAAATGAACCTGTCCGTGGAGGGGGCCGTGGTGGAGGACGTGGATATGGTCGAGGGCGTGGCGGTGGCGGATTTAATCGTGATCCAGTCAGCAGTGAGAATGCATTCAGTGGCAATAATGGGTTTTCTGGAGGTTATAGACCATCTGAAGATGGAGAGGCCGGGAAGCCTTCTGAGAGGCGTAGCTATGGTGCACCTCGTGGTGGTTTTCGTGGTCGCCGTGGTGGTTTTAGCAATGGAGAAGATGGAGAAGAACGCCCCAGGAGGTTATATGAACGTCGTAGTGGGACTGGACGCGGGTTGGCATTCTTTATATACTTTGCAGATGTCCATTTCTTTGCTTATGACCTATTCTTGTCTATTTGTTTCTATGTTTTTCATGTTTTATATGTAGATTTAATGTTAAGTTTATGTTTTGTAGAAATGAGTTTAAGCGTGATGGGGCTGGTCGTGGGAATTGGGGTACCCCCACTGATGAGATTGCTCCGTAAGTGCCTACTGTGATATCATGATTTTTTAAATTATTTTTTTATTGACAATGTTTACGCTACAACATAAATGCAGCTATTTTTCTGAGCTATATGTTTGTTTAGCTATAAATGTAGTTGTTTCTGACATACTTAGGGAGGCTGAAGAACCTGTCAATGAAAGCGAGAAAAATCTAGGTGTTGTTGAGAAGCCATTGGGAGAGGATGGTGCCGCAGATGCCAACAAGGAGAATCCTGTGAATGAGCCAGAGGAGAAGGAACCTGAGGAAAAGGTAAATTTCTTGGTTCGGCAAAATACATTTCCCAATGTGTTCTAAATAATGTTTTACTGTTCTTATGCTTTCTCCTGAGATTGTGTAATCAGAATTGTGCACTCTTTGGAATGGGAATTGTAGTACTAACTCGGAATGTAATATTAACTTGCTTAATCAATAAAAAAATGTGGAGCCTGTTTGGTCAACTTTCCAGCTATAGTTTTATGTGACACGCAAACCTTAAAAAATATATTTTTTTATTCATTTTTGAAAGACTTTGGAACTGAGAACAACATCTCAGGCTTTAATGGAAATGATATGAAAATGTTTTGGTGTTTTTTGAGTTAAGAAACAGAGGATACAACTTTTTTCAAAAATAGGGGCTTTGCTTTGTGTTGAAAAACCCCTGGTAAAGCCCTGTATAAAAACCTCTGGTAAAGCCCTCACTTTGTCCCCCCATCCATCCCCTTGCCTCCTCATGATGCAGCTGCTGCTATCTTCATCTTCACAATGCACATGCCGCTCTGACCTCTCTCTCTCTCTCTCTCTCTCTCTCTCACACACACACACGTGCGTGTTTGTTTGGCTTTGTGAATCCTTGATAATATCTGGTGCTTCAGATCATGGATAGCATAGCATTTTAACTTATAGGGCTGAAAGGGGCCAAGGGATTTGAATAATGTCGTTGTGTTTCAATTTTGGTGCATTTCTTTTGAATTTGATTGCATTGACTGGTGGTGATCGGCCTTTCTTTTTATTATTCAATCCTGCAGTTTAAAAAAATAAAATAAAATCTAGTAGTACCCTAAATGATGGTTGCAGTTCATTTATTCTCTCTGCCACGTTTATCCCCATCTGCATGGACTTATTTCTCTCCATCCTCCTTTTATTAGCTTCAGATTTGTTTTTCCTGCTCTGTTTTGTTGTTTTTACTACTCCTGTTTGTCCTCAGAATCAGATGATTTCCTTTCTCTTTTCTTTTTTGTTTTCTCTTTTTGGTTTTGTTTCAAACAAAATTAAGTCCTTGATGATTGTTTTGCTTGCACGCTGTTGTTTAGTCCCTTAGAAAATTGTAGTTATTCTTAAATTATTTCCCCCATCTACTTTCACCTGCCTTGAGTTATATTATTATCCTATTTGTTTGTGATATTAATATACTGGCTAGGTTTGGTCTGAGAACAAAATTTCTTGATACTAGTGGAGGGTATTTGTTTGTAATGGCTGTATATTTATAAACATTTAATTTTTCTTTGAAAAGTAAGGGTATATGATTTTAATTTATTAAATTGTTATTCTTTGTTACATTATCAGAACAAACAGGTGACAAGTAATGCAATTTTCCCTTTATTATTGTTGATAGTGTTCATAAAATCCCTCTTCATAATAGGCTGTCTACTATAAAGGCATGAAAGCAAAAAAGTTGAATTTGAAATTGATTTAAACAACAAGTATTCTTGGTTTTTTGGTTGGGAAACAAATGTCAGTAAAATCAATCATATACATTCTTGAATATAGAATATGCAAGCTATAATTCACTGTTTTCATTTTCAAAAAGAAGTTGGAAACAAAATATTTTGGCTCACTTTACCCCCCTCAGGCCTTAATTATTATTATTATTATTATTATTATTTTTTGAGTACATACGAGTAGGCTTGAATTCTTATTCTTGATTATTTGCACTGCGTTAAGTTAAGTTTCAAGTGTTTATTGACACCCTTGAACATCTGTGATATGCTGCAAAGTACTGACCTTTGGTTAGGAATGGTGTGTCAGTTCTTGAGTTGGCTGTTAACTGTCACGGTCTTATAAACTTTTGGGCTGGTGTTTAGCCAGATGAGTATGAACCCTAGCATAGGTACTGAATTTGAATGCTTGGTTACCAATAGTTTTAAGCCGATCCGCATGTAATCATACATGTGTTTGTGAGTGATGTCATGACTCAAATGAAGACAGTTGTTACTGACGTCTTTAAAGTGAGAGGATGATCTCCAAATAACCATTGATTTCCAGAGGTTAAAAATGACCCTCATTAAACAATTACTTATTTGAGTCCTGTCTTTTATCAAGCATTCTGTAGCAGGAATTGATTTGTTTATTTATCATGTGTAAGCTGTCATCAGTTAGAAAGCCTTAATTTTAAAAGGGTTATGTAATTACTTATCTTGTGGAATGTGCTTGGGTGCTTGAGTGCATTTGTTTTTGCCATGGTGTTGTTTTCATCAATGGAAGGCATCTGATAGCAAATTAGATGGTGCTAAGCATGCCAATAACTTGTATAATGCACATTAATGATAATTTTGTTGGGATATTTCTTAGTCTTTTGTTGTCATATGGTGTAGCAGCTTCCTTACACTGTTACTTTGTGGTATGAGGGATTAACCATCCTTAGGCTTTGAACTCCCCCCCGCCCCCTCTTTTTTTTTTTCTGGTTCTTATTTAAACTGTTTTCTCTGATCAACTCAAATACTATGGCTGGTTGCATCCGTGAAATATGATTTAAGATAGGGTAGGGTTTTTAGATAGTTTATCAATTTATAGCTTAAGCTTTCTTACTTCCTCATTTGATTTGTGTTGAGATTATTTTGAAGTCATTAGTATTGTTTTGAAAACACCAGCCCATGAGTTCTACTATGATGGTGGGTTGCATCTGTGAAATATGATTAGATATGGTAGGATTTTTAGCTAGTTTGTCAATTTATGGCTTAAGCTTTCTTTCTTCCACATTTGATTTGTGTGGAGATTATTTTGAAATCACTAGTATTGTTTTGAAAACACTAATCCTATGAGTTCTCTCACCTTCCCTGTTCCTCTCCAGCACACCTATGTTTGTATGCTTAGAAAGACCAACTAGCAGAAAAGTATGATATTTGATTTTTTTAAATTATTTTACTTTTCATGTTCCCCTTGTTTTTCGAATGTACTTGTAATCTATTTATATACTATGAAACTAAGATTTACAAGGTTTGCTCTTTGTTGCCTTATGCTTTGAGGTTCTTACATTTCCTCCTTAGGGTTAAAATGCCTTACATTATACCTTCATCTTTTAAAACATTAACATTTCAAGTTGTGGCCAATATACCCCCGATTTTCTTCAATAAACTTGATTTGTTTTTGATGCTCACTTGAGGTTAAGTTTGAGTATTTGATGCAATAAATCTAGGAAGGATTATTTATTTAGTAATAGCTTAAAAAAACGGTTTTTCCTCATTTTCTTCAATGGACTATTTTTTTGAAAGATGATATTTTTTTTGGTTTAGATGCTGAAAAATAGTTAAAATAATAATTTAAATTTCAAATTTATGTTTTAACTAATCTAGAGATATGGATATGGTCTTTAATGCCGTGCGGCATGATTTTGTGGCATTAACTAAAAAGCATGCCACGAGAACAAGTTGAACAGCTTTGCATCTTGCACAAAGGTAACTTTGTTTGTGCAAAAATCTGTTTTTGGCAGAACTTGATTTGCTAATCAATGAAGTTCAATTAATTGACTTGAATAGTGGTTCAGTTAGAAGTTTAAAAAATTTTGCAAGCTCAATGCTTGAGGACCTGTTAATACTTGTAAAGTATATAAAATAAATGATACTTTTTTGCATAAAGTGGTTATGCTATGATGTGTGATAAATAGTCAAGAGTTTGGTGATTTAGCTATCACTTAATGCTCAATATCTTTTAAGTTTGGTGATCTGAGTGCATACCAACTGTCTTGGGCTTGAATTTTTGGATCCATACCATGACATGCCCACTGGTTATGGGGTGAGCATAATGGACTGTGTACCTCTACCTCTTCTACTAAGCAACATATTGTTTAGGTTTGGTCATCTGAGTGAATACCTGATTTTCTTCAATTAAACTTTGATTTGTTCTCCATGCTCACTTGAGGTTAAGTTTGGGTATTTGATGCAATAAATCTAGGAAGGATTATTTATTTAGTAATAGCCTGAAAATGTACAGTTCATTTTCTTCATTGAAGGAATATTTTCCCGAGGTGAAGATGGTGATTGTTTTTTTGTTTAGATGCTGAAATTTAAATTTCCAATCTTAAGTTGTAATTAAACTAGGCATATGAATATGGTGGTAATGCCATCTGGCATGATTTTGTTGCATTAACTAAAAAGCATGCCACAAAAACAAGTTGAGCAGTTTGCATCTGCTGCAAAGGTAACTTTGTGAGAAATGGTTAACATAGATGGGTTAACATGCGACTATGTGTGATAAAGTGTGCAAGTAATAGTTTGGTTATTTTAGCTGTCACATAATGCTCAATATGTTTAAGTTTTGTGATCTGAGTGCACTCCAACTGTCTTAAGCTTGAATTTTTGGATCCATACCATGACATGTCCAGCACTGGTTATGGGATGGCCACAATGGATTGTGTTTAGGTTTGTTCATCTGAGTGCATACCAACTGTCATGGTCTTGAATTTTTGGATGCATACCATTTCATATCCAACACTGATTATGTGATGAGCATAATGGACAATGTGCTCCTCTACCTCTTCTACCAAGCATGATGAGATCTTTTTATTGGTATTCGAGATTCTGATTTATATTGACTATGCATATTATTTCTTTATCTGGCATTACTATTTTAGTTGAATTAAGTGTGTATTCTTCAAAATTCTCCTGTGTACATAATGTGATTGTGGTTGTTTCCTATTTTATTATATTTCTATATAGGAGATGACTCTGGAAGAATATGAGAAGGTGCTTGAGGAGAAGAGGAAGGCTTTGCTTGCACTAAAGACCAAGGAAAGGAAGGTTAATGCAGACAAGGAGTTTGAAACCATGCAACAGCTTTCTAACAAGAAGGGCAATGATGACATATTTATAAAACTGGTGAAACCCATTTAACTCTGAGTTTGCTATTATTTTCAACTTCCCAACAAGTGAAACTTATTGCAAAGTATGTTGACTTTGCTGTGTTGCTGCTTTTTGCCAGGGTTCTGAAAAGGACAAGCGCAAGGAGATTGCTGACAAAGAGGAGAGAGTCAAGAAGGTATGCTTGTTTCCAGCTGATTAGATTCTGTTGTTTACAATGACCTTACACATTTGGTACGTAGGAATGGAATCAAAATGATCAATTGATCATCATGGTCTCCATTCAAATTTTCATTTCATTTCTTTTCTACCGCAAACCAAACATAAAATGAATGTTGTATATATTTAGTAGTTCCATTCATGGTCCCTGCCTATCTTTCTTGTAAATGAGGCATGTTCACGCGATTCTAAGTAATTGTTTGCCATTCATGGTCCCTGCCTCTTTCTTGTAAATGAAGCATGTTCACACGATTCTAAGTAATTGTTTGCCATTGTTTTCTGACTAATGTATCTTTAATGTTAGAATTCACTAAAGATGGCTTTTGTGAAGCAATGCTTGAATTATAAATTCTTGGCCGCATGTTTAAAGTTGTGCAGAGTGGTCCTTGACTCCTTTCCCCACCTTTTCCCATTTTCTTGCTAGCATATGATGTAGTTGGAACTTGCTTAATTTATAATTAGGAATCATGTGGAGTGTGCTTGTGTAGGAAATTGTTTTAATGATTCGACAATTTTTTTTACCTGTATTATGTTGTCACTTGTGTAGAGCGGAGCTTTGAGTATGGTTGTGCTAGTACTCCCTATGTTCACTAATTTGGAATCCTTGCTTTGTAAGTAGGATGACATTACCATGTTCTACCAACCAGTATCTGATTTTGTTTGCCATTTTGGGTGTAGTCTGTCAGCATTAATGAGTTCCTGAAGCCTGCTGAAGGGGAGAGGTACTACAGCCCTGGTGGTCGTGGCCGTGGTCGGGGTCGTGGCTCAAGAGGAGGATATGGTGGGGGCAACATACCGAACAATGTGGGAGCACCATCAATTGAGGATCGTGGGCAGTTCCCCTCCTTGGGTGGCAAGTGAGATTTTAGCATTGAGCCTCATTCTGCTTCTCTTTGGTTTTGCCCTGTTTGGTATTTGTTTCTTTGAGTTGGTAAACGGGAGGATATCAACAGGAATAATGGAGTTTCCTGTATTTAAAGATATCTTTAATGTTATGTCTTCTTGAGTGTAAATTTTTAGATGTTTTTTGTTGCCATGGTCATTTGCATGTGGCTCTCATCTCGACTATGTTTGCATGCATTGTATTTTTCATCTTATTTAAACCATTAGGGAATCTGAAGCATTTTTTTTGTGGGTTTTGGACTAGGAAGCGATTCAATTTTGATTTAGAGTGAGTAGATTGAGGAAACCTCTGTTCACTTCTAATGTGGCTGCTGCGTTTTTTTAACCCTGTGCAAATTAATTGTGGTTCCTGTTGGGGCCTTATTTTATTTCCTATGAAATAGGTTGCGTTTTCAGGTTTATATCCAGTGTCTTGTGGATATAAAGTTTGAATACCTATTATTTTAATCTAACCTTTTTAGGCTCTGAGAGGAATATATAAAGAAATCTATGTTTATATGTTTATAAAAAAGTGAGAATATTATGCATGTGTAGGAAAGTAATGAGAAATTAAATTTTAGACTGCTCATTTTTAAATTTTATCTTCTAGAATGAGTATTCATAATGGCCAATGGGTGATGTTTGATATTAAAGGAAAATATTGTGTAATTTTAGCAAGTGAATGTACTCCACAAAATTGTGCCTCCGAAAATGTGTGACCTAATTGGGTCACTGGTTTCTTTGCAATGGATGTTTGTATGGAATGGGGCAATTTTTGCATCAGCACCAAGTTAAAGTTGGAGCCTGACTGGGGAAGTTGGTCCTGGCAGGCTGGCAGCAAGAGGGAGTGCCTGCCCTGCTAATCCCTCGTTCAGGGTTTTCTTACCTTACGCACACAATTGTAATCTAAAACATGGTTTTAGCAAGTTTGTCTAGGTATATTTAGGTACTGTAGCAGTTGATTAAGCATGTTCCCTAAAATGAGCCCTTAATTTTCTGAGCATCACTGAAAGAATGACTTGGAACTGGCCATTTTCTAGTTAGTAGGTATAAAAATGTTATTCTATCTGCATTATAAATGTCTAATTCATAATCTAATAACTACTAGGAGTGTTAGAACAAAGTGTTTTAGATAAAATTCATTTTCCTCCTATCCTTGCAAGTCTTCCTATACATTGTATGTGCAAGGTTTTCTATGTTTGCTTATGTTAGGGCATTTTTTTCATTTCATAAGCAAGGTTACACCCTCGTTCCCTTAGGCTTCAGTCTCGAGGATTTACTTGGGTTATCGTCGTTAACCGTCTTTCATCCATCGTCTTTTCAATGGAGAGATCGTCGTCTTCCACGTAACTTCTGTTTTGAGAGGCTCAAAGGCTTAATTAAATGACTCTATGGTTAGCCTAATCTCTTCACCATTGAAGATGTCCTTAGGCCTCATTAGGAACTTCAACATTTTGGGATCGCTCACTAGTGTTACCAAATTCTCATGAAAGGTGAATAATTGATAAAGAAATCACTTTATGCTATCATCATTTGCTCATTAGGCTAATTACTTTCAAGTAGACAGAGTTCTTGCTGTTAACCACTTGAGTATTTTATTAGCCTTTACTCTTGTTATACCACTCGAAATTATTTACTTCTCAAAGCTTGATCAATGATCCCCGCTCATACAAGGCAAAAGTATGGATTTATTCACACTGAGTATCTTGAGAGATTTTTTTTTTTTTTTGGGGGGGGGGGGGAGGAATAAGGAAAGGTAATATATATATATATATATCCAAATAAATACTTTCTTAAAGCAGAACATCAATTTTGAGCTTGAGATTAAAAAAAAAAAAAATTCCACTGTTCAAAGCAGATAAGAATTTGACTCCATAATGGAGTACATAGACAACAACTTGTTACGGGGATAACAAGTTAAAAGTCCATCGTCCCACCCTTTTGAGTTCACCGAGAAATTCCATGGGTAATCTATTTTTGTTTCTAACGAACTAAATAGTTAAGATTTTTCTTAAGCTCAAATAGATGTTAAGTAAACTTTAACGGCACTGTATTAGCGGTTGACTGTAATTCAATTAATCGCAGTTGTTACATTAGTATATCAACTGGTAATTCAATTTTTTGTTAAGGGAAAATTTTAATTATGATTTGATTTTTATGCTTAATAAATTGTGTAATAGATGCAATTAACTTATACTTGATATTTACTCTATTTCAATCATTAACATGTTAAGATTTTAATTATCCATTAGTTCTCTAATAACTTTTGGTTAAATAGCAAACTTAACGTATTTGTTGAGCAAAACCTTTTTTAATAAATTTACGAAAAGAATAATAGTTTTCCAAATGTAAGATCCCTCTAAATTTAATTTATCTCATGAGGGTGTCTAAAGAAAGAGAACAATATACTCATTGTTGATTTGGTCATAATGATTTAGTGTTACTAAGGATTCTAACACAAATTAGAATGTCTTTTAAATATATATTTTATTAATCAAGGAGCTTGATAGAAATTTTGTACATAAATTTAGTAAATAGAGAAAGAATTTTCTTGATGAATCTGCTTAAAAAATTTTAACACTAGCATTAGAAATATCATTCATGTAACAAAAACTATTTGACTACCCAAATGCGTAGCTTTGTGAGACATCGAAACTGAGCATTAAAAAAGAATTTATTTAATTCACAATTGGGACTGCATGTAACAAATGCGTAGCTCTGTGAGACGTCGAAACTGGGCTTACCTCAATAGTTTCTCACAAACCAAACATCAATACTCATCTTTTTCTACTTCAATAATTCAAAACCCTTATGCCATACCAAACAAGAAACTGTTTCCAGCTAATTTTCCTTCCTCTTTTCCGGGGAAAGCCTACTTGGTTTTCACCGGTAAAATGGCGACAACCGCCATAACAGGGCGTGTTGTCGTGAAATCTATAACGTCAGATGAGCGCGAACTTTGCGATGTCATTGCGTCGAATAGATTGATCACGGAATACACTCGAGCTGGTGATTTAGATTCGGCGCTTAGTGTTTTCCATAGCATGACAATTAAGACCACAGTTACTTGGAACTCTGTCTTGGCTGGGTATGTGAAAACGCCAGGCAAAATTAAAGATGCCCGTGAACTGTTTGATAAAATTCCCGAACCAGATACTATATCATACAATACCATGTTGGCTTGTTATTTACACAATTCTGGTTTGGAGACGGCGCGGGTTTTCTTTGATCAAATGCCCATTAAGGACACAGCATCTTGGAATACCATGATATCGGGATTTTCGCAAAATGGAATGATGGACGAAGCTCGGAATTTGTTCCTGGCAATGCCGGAGAAGAATAGTGTGTCATGGAATGCCATGATATCTGGGTATGTGGAGTCAGGGGATTTGGACATGGCTGTGGAGTTGTTTCGGGGAGCTCCGGTTAAGAGTGTGGTTGCATGGACAGCAATGATCACCGGTTTTATGAAGTTTAGAAAGATTGAATTGGCAGAGAGATTGTTTAAAGAGATGCCAGTGAAAAATTTAGTGACGTGGAACTCCATGATTGCAGGTTATGTTGAGAATTGTCGAGCAGAATACGGGCTGAAGCTTTTTAGGAGGATGGTGGAAGCTGGCGTTAAGCCAAATCCATCAAGCTTGAGTAGTGTTCTATTGGGTTGTAGTAATTTGTCTGCATTGGCATTGGGGAGGCAAGTTCATCAGCTCATTTATAAATCTCCATTGTACTCTAGCACAACTGTTGGGACCTCATTGCTCAGCATGTATTGCAAGTGTGGAGATTTAGAGGACGCATGGAAACTGTTTATTGAGATGCCACAAAAAGATGTTGTTACTTGGAATGCGATGATTTCTGGATATGCACAACATGGAGTGGCTGAAAAGGCTCTTTGTTTATTTAATGAGATGAGCAATGGGGGAATAAAACCAGATTGGATTACCTTTGTTGCTGTTTTATTGGCTTGCAACCATGCGGGATTAGTAGATACTGGGGTTCAATATTTTGAGTCAATGGTAAGGGACTACAGGATTGAGGCAGAGCCAGATCATTATACTTGCATGGTTGACCTTTTTGGTCGAGCTGGTATGCTAGTTGAAGCTGTAGACTTGATAAAGAAAATGCCCTTCAGACCACATCCTGCCATATTTGGAACTCTTTTGGGTGCTTGTAGGATCCACAAAAACTTAGAGCTGGCTGAGTTTGCTGCAAAAAACTTGCTTGATCTTGATCCTGCAAGTGCAGCTGGTTATGTTCAGCTTGCTAATGTTTATGCAGCAATGAACAGATGGGGCCATGTTGCTAGGGTTCGTAGATCAATGAAGGACCATAGAGTAGTCAAAACACCTGGGTATAGTTGGATTGAGGTCAAAGCTGTGGTTCATGAATTCAGGTCAGGAGATAGGATTCACCCAGAATTGGCTTCTATACACGAAAAACTATATGATTTGGAGAAGAAAATGAAGTGGGCTGGCTATGTGCCAGATCTTGAATTTGCATTACATGATGTTGGGGAGGAGCAGAAAGAGCAACTACTATTATGGCATAGTGAGAAACTGGCAATAGCTTTTGGACTGATCAGAGTGCCACTGGGAACTCCAATCCGGGTATTCAAGAACTTGAGAGTATGTGGAGATTGCCACTGTGCCACAAAATACATATCAGCAATAGAAGGGAGGGAAATCATCGTTAGAGATACCACTAGATTTCATCATTTCAGGGATGGGATTTGCTCTTGTGGTGATTACTGGTAACCTTGTGATACAAAGTTTCTTTTGAAAATTTAATTCATCTGCAAAGAAATGGAAGGGTTTTAAGTTATAAGAGAGAAGCTTTCAGTTCATTTGGAATGCTGGAAAGTTGATAGTCCATTGTAGCTTGTTTTATGCTTGGAAATCTGGGTGTGAAATTTTATTAATGGGTCATTGGTACTAAAACCCAGCTAATCCTTTTGTGAATAAATTAATTCCGTCATTAACCATTTTTGGTAGGATGAGCAATGAAAAGAGAGTCTGATTCAACAGGCAAGTTATAGCACCTGACTAAACTGAAGGTGTGCAGGGAAGGGAATTTATTTGAGGAAGTTCTCCAAAGCAATGTTGGAGATGCCAACTTAACTGAAAGTGCTTCTGAGTTGGATCTTGTTTGGTTTTCATTTTTTGAATGAAAGCTAGAAGATTCATCTCCCTTTGTGGGCTTGGAGAAATTTGTTTTGAAGTAATGTTTCCATAGCGAAAAAAGCTAGAGATGGAACACCCCACGATGGCAATTTGACAAGTTCCATGCCATATGTTAGAACTCAAATCAGCCAGTTGTGAATTTGTCATCAGGCAATCTAATTGTTGCAAGATGATGATCGAGCACTCAAACTGTAAGTGGAGGTAACGAAAAAAAATCCCTTATTATTTGAGGATGGAGGTCCATTTGCTGCCTATAGCTTGCACTTTGATGCATCTGGCAGTTCTCTTGTAAGTTCTGCTCCAAGGCTATGCATTATTGGGTTATTCAACAATGGAACTCAATACAATTGGATACCATAAACTCTCACCAAACTTCCCCTCGAGTTCCTGACTCATGGCCACAAGCATTAGTTGTACATTACTATTCTTCATATGCTTGAGGAAATACATCAGCAGAGCACTGACCTTAGTCATGCTTGTGGGCAGTGTCATCTGATTCTCTGGGAAGGTCACCTAATGAAATCCTTCTGTTAATGTTCTCTATGGTTCCATCTGATTTGATGCAAGGCAAGAATTGTTTGTCATAAGTTGAAGATTATCATCGAATTCAGTTTGATTTGGATGGGACAACAGCCTTCTATCGTTATTGTTCGAATAAAAAAATTTTACTTTAAATCATCACTTGAAGGCCCATAAATTAACAACTCCTCTATGACTAAAATATTAAGCCAAAACAGACACAGGTAGATTCCTAAGTGACCCCAGAGAGAGGTCTCTGGAGTTGTGACTATAGTTTGGTTCATAAAATAGAATAAAAATTTATGAAACAGTATCAAATTTATCATGACACTTTATTGGTATCTTTAAGTTTTTATCCTGTTTCATTCTTGCATCATTCTATTCGTGAATCAAATGTAGCATAAGCGAAACAATATATATCAAAACAGAGTCTCATGTCTTTCTGATTTGTATCAAAAGATTTGATCAGCCCAGACATGAAAAGCCAAGCTTGAAGTCAATAGTAGCAAGAATGCCTGACCTATTGGAGTATTACTTCCTATAGCACAAATCCGTGATCATGAGTCATTCATGACTTGCAATTCAATGTCAGTTAATCACTCCAACCATTTGAGAATGCATGCAGGGCACTGCAATCCATTAGAAGCACTTATGCTCCCTGTACCAATCAACAAATCTATAGGTAATGGTCATTTTAAGTGTTGCAATGTCCACTTTATCCCATAGGTAGGACTGCAAAAAGAGTTGAGGTTGTTCATTAAATTTTTAACAATCTAATCAAGCTTGAATATTTTTGTTTTAAGTTTGTTCATTAAACTATTAACTCAGCTTAAGCTCACTATCAAACTCCTTTTATTATACATTTTGGAGGCTTAGGGAAAATTTATTTCATCGTTTACGAAAGCAGACTGGATTACTAGTGATAATGCCTCCCTACCCGTGTAAAATGCACAACAATGAAGACATTTTGTATAACCAGAACCTTTCACTCCTAACATAAAGTTTGCTTTGATGAAAGAGCCTGTGTGACCACATGGATGCCCTCAATGGTTCCAACATAATATTGCACAAACGTTTTGCACCATGATTTCCATACTAAAACCAGAAGATCTGCGTCACTACAAGTGAGCTCAACCATATCTTAAAATAAGACAACTATGATATATATTTTGGTTCTTTAGAGGCACTTTATTCACGGCCTAATGATTTGAAGAGCAAGGACACAAGGACCACTTAACAAGTAAAAGCATGTTGCAGTTGCTTATGTTGTTATTATCTAAGTGGCCTTATAGCATGCCTCCTCCACAGGGACAACAAAATAATATCATCCCTTCAACTAATGCTCAGGATATATAACCTTTGGACTTCTGACAAAGGTCCTAAACATCGGGTGACCTTTAGATAACACTCTTTTTTGGACACAAATGACATGTTACATTGTCACTTACCTAAGCTCCTTGATGATAATTAGCTCCATAACAAGGAGCTTCTCTCCCAATTATGTAACAAAGGCAAGTTTTTGACACCCTCTCTTACCAAACGCATTAGCATATGCACATTTCTCCAAAGCTAGTTTTTACATGTTTAGTACTTAAGCACTTATTTTATGCTTTTAACATTTTTTATTTGCGAGGCAATGATGGTATTTGTTTTGAATTGCATTTGAGGTTCGTTTCTCGGTTGAATTAGGCAAAATGCCCAAAGCAAGAAAAAAAAAATCACAAATTAGCTTAACAAGAAAAACTATTTCCCACGAGATTATTCTGTAAAGAACTCAAAATGTTGTGAGGGAGTATTCTAAACAAAAGAAATTGGCTTTGCGAGCATGTAATTAGAGAGCCAAGCCACTAATGCACCACAACGTCATTATCGAGTCAGATTCTATTCATTACTTGTTACCAAACGATCATTATCAAGTCAGATTCTATTCATTAATTGTTTGAAACCTCCTTCCCAGGCTTCTAACATCAATAAATTGAGAATAACAATGTCATAAACAAAATCACCTTTTAAACTATACCCATCCCTGATTATACCTCCACAGCCAGCCATTCTGCCAACCCAAGATTATTCTTACTAGACATTTGCTACATGAAAAGGAATGAAATAGGTCATAGTAAAATTGAATTTATGGCTTGATCATGTTATATTATCCATTAAAGGTTTTTCTTTTTTTCTTACCCACATTCCATTCTACGATCCAAACATAAGAGATTCTATTTGTATTCAACTTCATCCAACCGTTTGAGGAAGGAATCCACCTAATCATTTGCTCCCTTTAGAACAAATTCTGCTATACAACCGCATCAAACAACAATCCTTTCACTCCATGTGAGTTCGTTTGCAACATATTCGTGCATGGGACAAAAAGAGCCTCATTTGGACAACATCAAAGCTCTCATTTGTTGAAACCATTTACTACAAAGATAAGGTCATAAATATTTCTAGCTCTCATTTTGAGCAACACGTCGTGCACACAAGCATGCATCACACAAATCCACCCAATATGATCATGTAATTTTCTACCACAACAGTGAAAATGGGGAAAAAAAAAAATTGAAAATTTTCAAAATTATGGATTTCAAGACATGAATGTAGACTTTGAAAAAATTCAATACAATTTTATGCTACATTTTATCCGAATCTACAGTAACTTCATGCTTCCAATGCAAAGTATGAAAATTCAATAGCAGGTTTTATTTATTTTTTTCCCCAAAACAATAAATAGCTGATACTGTTCATGACGCAAAAAGGATCAAAGCAACAGTACCTTTTATTTTTAGAACCCAAAGTAGGTTCAATTCAGCCAGTTTGTTTTGGATCAAACATACCATAGCTCAAGGCAAATCAGTATGTCTACTGTTTAGATCTAATAAAGTTTAGGGGGATGCTTAAATATAATAAACAAATCTTAACCAGTACTATAATAAACATATCTTAAGTAGTACTATGCACCAGCACAGATCAGAAGGGCATGGCGTGGAAGACAAAATCCATTATTGCCCTTCTTTGCGATCTAGGCCTTTCCAGGGGAAGCTGTTCTCAGCCCAAGGGAAACCCTAGATGGTTTTTTGTGTTAGGGTGGGGGTCTTGCTTACAAGGACAGGATTCTTACACTCCCACTACTACCATTTGGTAACTAAAAAAGGCCTGTTGTATCTTATATTTACATTGGTTTAACTAAGATCCATTTTTGGTGCTTTCAGACACAAGCTAGGGAAAAAACCAAATCTAAAAACTCTAAGCAAACCAGCTGCTGGCCACAATACCATGGTGTTCATAATTGCATCCAAGGATGTGAAACTGTAAAAAGATTCAGGTATCAGATAACTATGAAAATTTTAATTGCATGCATAACACAGATTCTGTGAACATAGAAGATGGAAGGACAGTAGTGAATGGAAAATAGAACAAGGCAAATAATGCTATTCACCAATATTCCTAATTTGTACAGACATTTTTTTTAAATCAAAATACATTGAAAGAATGGTAGTTCTAACGGAGGTGCTGAAACAACTGATAAGGAAAATCATGATGAACAGTATTCTTCATTCAAAGCATTATGGTGAGAGAGAACTACTTTTACATGCCACATCGAACACAGGCAGGCATCACGAGCAGACCAATACATTTTGCCCTTCAAGAAGAGCAGCAGCCAGATTTCTGGTTGATTGGTTGCCCTCGGATTTGCACAGTTGGAGGCCTGGCATTGTTCATTGCTGGTTGGCTTGCCATCCTGCAATTAAAAACCAAAGATTGAGATAACAATTGATCATTCCAGGGAGGGGCACACAAGCAGCAAAAACACAAAAGCAATTAAGACCCAACAAAAGCATATAGATGCAAATACCGGTTCTTAATTTCAGCAGCCATGGCCATGAAAGCCTGCTCAACATTGGTTGCATTTTTAGCACTTGTTTCCATGAATGGGATCCCAATTTCATCAGCGAATGCCTAAGAACAGGAAAAAATTGGGATTATGATATATGGATTGTCATAATTACTTTCATTCCCACAAAAGAATAGTAGCAAGAGATGTTTAAAATGAGAAAAGAAAATAGGAGAATGAAGTTACCTTAGCCGTCTCATAGGACACAACTTTGTTTGCTGTCAGGTCACACTTGTTCCCAACTAATAGCTTGTTTACATTCTCGCTTGCATAGCGGTCGATTTCATTCAACCATTGCTTGACGTTATTGAAACTTTCTTGGTCCGTTACATCATAGACCACCTGACCAAAAACCAACAGTATGAGATCAATAGTGTAGAAAAGCTTACTAAAATGAACATTTCATGGATAAAGACAATGCACCACTTACAATAATGCCATGTGCCCCACGATAGTAGCTGCTGGTGATTGTCCTAAAACGTTCTTGCCCTGCAGTATCCCACTGCACATCCAGAAAAGCAGAAAGGTGATTAGCTACATTCAAGTGTGCCTCTCTGTTTCAGGTACTATCACAGAGAACCCAGACTTTATTAAAAATAAATCAAACCCAAGTAAATATCAAACAAGTTTTTAAGTTTCTAAAGAATTTGAGATTTCTTCTAAATCATTTCGACTAAAACCATTTCAGAAGTTTCTGAGAAGGCTTTGATCAAAATGACCCAAAAGAAATTCCAAAATATTTCAACGACCCATTTTAAAAATTTCCTATACAAGCTCCAGACCAAAAAAATATTTCGACCTTTGACAATGTGGGAATCATTGAAATTCCATTCTGATTTTGATGAAATGCAGAATAATGCTGAAACCTAAATTCTACAAAGATGAGGGGGGGAAAATGCACACACAAAAATGCCAAAATCAAAACATAAAGCATTATTAAACAGAATAGAAGGTAACAATGATATTCAGAGCCTTACAATTTGCAGTTTAATGGTTTTCCCGTCCTGTTCCACCGTGCGGATTTTCTATGTCACCAAACCAAGAAAAGGAAAAAGAGAAAAAGATCAGTTTCGCACATTTATGTAAATCAGTACCAAATCATAAGGCAAACGAAAATTAATTGCTTACAAAGTCAACTCCAATGGTACTAATGTAACTCTCCAGATATGAATCATCCTGTATTCGAAAAGTGAAAGATATTGGTCATAAGCATACGGACTCCTCTAAATCAAACTACTTATATTAAACTGGACTTGGAAGATATATAGACATTGGACACTTTCTGAATCTGTTGATGCAAACATAACAATAGAGCACAGAAAATTAAAATAAAATATTAATTAAAAAAAGAGGAAAATATACATAGCAATAAGAACTGCTTTTATTTGTTAAACAGGAAAAGTTCTGAATCACCTTAATTTTTTATACTCCATCTGACCAAAAAATACACATATTCTCCGAATAAATGGAATAGCAGAGAATTTAAATATACTGAAATGTAAATTATCAGAAGCTGCTTATGTATATAGTACTGCTGCTAATGAACAAAAAAGAAAGAAACTAAAGAACTTCATGATGCTACCGTAGGATGTGAAACAATAAACCATATTATGTCCATTAAAGAAACATTTTATTAATCTTCACGCAAATACAGCTTTGTATGGGAATCATTAAAACATCCAAATTATAACAGCAATAGAGCAAGCTCACAAATGGCAACCACAAGATTTTAGAATTTTGGGTAAAGGGGAGAAAAAAGATATTTTCATTGTATTAGTACGGACTGGGAAAAAAAAAAAACAACAGAATGGAAGGACAATCTCAAACTTACAGCAAACCTCAAGAGAAGGCATGATTTTCCAACACCAGAGTCTCCAATCAGCAAAAGCTTGAACAGATAGTCACTGCAAATAAAAAAGTGGAGAGGAATATTTCTAAGTCATCTTCAATTAAGAAGAAATTTTAAATAAAAGAGCAGATTTTCCTCAGTAAGCCAGTATATGCCAGTAGAAAAAGTTAATAATGAAAGTAGATACAACTCAACAATCAAAACGCAAGCCAGTAAACCATGCACAAACATGTCTTTGTAAGTAACCATCGATATATTTCTACGAGGGCTGCAAAAAGCAATAATTCATAAAACTACCCTCCAGCATGCATTATGCATGGTTAGAGGCTTCTGCAAAATTTCTATTGAAGATGGCTGGTGCATACAGAATATAGTTCCCCATTCAAATTCCAGGAATTGAGGAGTTATGGTAGAACAACAGGGAGACCTCAGCATCAGCGAGCAAACAACAAATGGAAATGAGAGGAAATAACAGTCAAATGCTAGTGATTTGAGTTGCAAGAATATCAAAGACTCTTTCCCTGTCCCCTAGTGAGTAATAAAGGTTTTAAAATTCACTCTTGATCTCTGTGCAGTGCTTTGAAGTTCGTGCATGAGCATATCTCAGGATTAGTGAAAGAGGGCACTGCATCAGAAATCCTCTTAATTGTAGGGTGGATTATGAATAAGATAAAAAAAATCATAAAACAATGTTCACATGTACAAAGATGAAAAAAACTAGTGAACATACACCGATAGGAGCGTAGAAGCACCACCAACCACTTTTTTTTTTTTTTTTTATGGCAAACACCCTTTGGAAAGTATGAAACACAAAATAACCATAAATTATTGTGCTTGGTGTCACGATCCCACATTGACCATGTAGTAAGGAGATCTTGGCTATACAAGGATAGTTTAGGCTTCAACCTAAGCACCTTTTATATTCCAAAACCTTAATGCCCAATGAGCTAGAGTGCACCTCACCAGAGTTGGGTAGTGACCATTTGGTATCAAAGCTATCTTGAAGAACTATCATGTGGGTGGACCCTACATAGATTTGTAGTTCCCACACAAGGATGTGGGCCACTTTATCAAGGGTTTGACCGATCGGGCATGATACCCGATCAGACATGTACTAGCAATATTAACCTTTGCCATATAAGGATGGTTTAGGCTTCAATCTAAAGCGTATTTCATAGGACAAAATTGTGAGGTTCAATGGCCGAGAGCGGACAATACCTAGAGTTGGCTTGAGATTGTTACACTTGGCCTTATCATATAGTTGGTGGTGCTACCACCTAGGTTTAAATGTACACAAATGGACCCAAGTGCAAAGATAGTTAATCATTTGGAATAGAAATATTTTGAGTTGAGTCACGAAATCCTATTCATTTGTTTCCCAATGGTTTTGGCAATGGGTTCATTGTTACCTTATTAAATTAAATCTGAGCACCCTTGCGGTTGCTCTTGAATACATGCCAATGAAGAATTACCTTTCATATATGAGCCTAATAGGCTCTTTAAGATTTTTTTAAAAGCAATCAAGCATAATAAAGAACAAGTGTTTAATTGTCCATTTCCCAATACAAAACAATTTATAAAAAGCCAAGAGTTGCTTGCTTTCCAAATAAATGCATGAGTTATTAACTAGATCATAAGCTACAGCACTGAAGATATGCAAGCAGAGGAGTTTATTAACATCAGTTAATTCGTTCTGATCTTCTTGGCAAATATGCAGAGCTAAAGATGATAGATAGGCATCTATTCTCCTAGCCTGTGGCCACTTTCGTACTACAAGAACCTGAAGACAATAACTATCCTTTAGATAAAATATCCATCCAATTTCAAGAATTAAAACCACTTTACTAAAACCAAAACAAACTCATCTTAGAGTTAGATTCAAAAGTAAATTTTTAATTTATTACCATGTTTACTATCGGTGAAATTTCGTTCTTTCAGTATTATTTGCTTCAACAGTTATTTAGTTGTAAAGCTCGGGAAATCATATCATGTACTTCCATCAAAACTAAAATTTCGTATCAAGTATCCTAGTCAAGCAACCAGGATCACCGACCAATAAACTTACAGATAAATCACAAAAAATAAATTTCAATCTCCTCAGACCTCCTTGCAACAAAAAATAAGTTCCTAAAAATCAAAATTTCCGAGGTCCAAACGACAAATTGAGCAAACCACGACAACGGATCTGATACCAAAGGCACCTAGATCTAAGTCAAAAATCGTAGCCTCAACACAAAACACTATAGATCATCAAAGCAAAACCAAAAGGCCACGCATATATCCCCAAAATAACAGAAAATCATGAAACATGAAAATTCACAGCCTACAATCGAAGATCCACGCGAATTGCCAGCCGACCGTTCGAATTTGAGCAAAAAAAACAAAGTATTGGACGGTTGAGATCTAGTACTCGGTACAAAAGAGAGAGAGAGAGAAAACTACTCACTATTCAGGATTCATGATTATCCGCTGTTGAGATCGGTCGAGTCACAAGATGTAGGGTGCAGGTGCCGGATGACGAGGTGTCCGGCGAGCGCGGGAGTAATCGAGGTCGGTCGCCGGAGAAGGCAACAAGGAGAGAGAAGATGGAGGGAAGGAGACAGGAGATGGAGGGAGAGACTTTATAAGAGCGTTTGGAGAAACGGCCGAGAAAGTGGGGAATATAACAAGAGAGCCAGAGAGGGAAGGACCATTTTACAGAGAAAAATGAAAGAGAGAGAGAGAGAGAGACAGAGAGAGGCGTGATGTAGCGGAAGGAACATCCGATTGCCACGTGGCATACACGAAACGCAATTGCGAAATTGAATGAGGACGAAAATGTTCACCGAAATTACTTTTTTGGGACAAAGGACGTCAAAATTGAAACTCATCGCTTATTTAATTTCTTCAATGCCCAACCATTAAATCATTATGATATGTTTGGTTTCCCAAATTTATTCTCAAGATGAATGTTACTCTCTCTTCAATATATATATATATATATTGACTCATCACTTTTGTAGCACAGGTATTAAAAGTAAATGTTTGGAAGTTAAGAGTTTTAATTTATAAAATTAAATAAATAAAATAAAATAAAATAAATAATAAAGTGACAAAATAGTTGAGATTAATACAGATAGACAATGAATCTAGGCTTTGAGCATCACAATTGTTGGACTATCTCAACTAACTATATATCTGGCTTGTGTTTATATCAAGAAATAACAGAAAAGTTACTATAAAACATTAATTATTTTCACTTTTTATTTAATAGAAAACCATATTTAGCTTTACTCACCATTTTTTAGGTCTCATTCTCAAACATCATATAATTAATTAAACAAACATTGCAAATGAACTTATATATTATGCATTCGGATGAATAATCAAATCACATTGAGAAGGAAAAACTTATAACCTTACCTACTGATACACCCCAAATATATCATTTACCATAAGTTAAGAGGAGACTAAAGCCCAGCATTGATGAGGGCAGTTACCACTTAAGTCAATTGTTCGGTCAGAGCAATTGATGCTAGCGCCTTGATAACCAAAGCGATCTACGCCAGCGCTGTAATTATTAGAAGGATTCACGCCAAGCACCATAAATACGCTCACAAATGGCGAATCCCCGAAAGGTCAAACCTCGCCAATATAAAAGGAGAGCACCGCAAAGAGGTAGGACATCTCATTCTAAACTACTTTACTATTGCTTACAACCTCTCAAGCCAATCCCTTACTTAAGCATCGCAGAGATCCCCCAAAATACACCTCACGTCTTCTAAACCACTTTTATTACATCCTTTTTCAGGTGATCAAGATCGAAAAGTTCATCGGAGGTCATTCGATATTTTTATTCCGGAACTGTTGGCACCGTCTATAGGAACGCCTTTGAGAGGTTTCCTTCCTACTACTGATCTTCGATCCTTGAAACATGACAATGTCCAACGATTCAAGCTCAGAGCCGGCTGCAGGTGATCAATCACTCCATACCATATATTCCACACCCGGAGACCATTCTGGTGTAACAAGGGGAGAAATTTTTGCTTTTCAAAGGATAATGGATGACATGGCAACTTCCCAAAAGAAGATGCAAGACATGTTCAACATGATACTACAACAAAAGGGTCATGAAGGACTTGTTCCCCACCATTAACTAGTAGATCTTGAATCACATGCTTTGGCTAAATGAAGGATTGAAATTAGAAAACAATGAAGAAGAGACGAAGAGCTGTGGAATGCTTCTGCACGCAATTCTCATTAATGTGCTGGAGTATATATACAGTAAAAAGAAGAATAATTGAAAATAGAAGAATCACTTACAGTTAGATGTGTAAAACAGAATAAAAGAATAAAAGAATAAAAAACAAATTACAATTGTGCAGATTTTTGCACACCAACTATTTGGTGAAATGCCTCTTTGTGTGCTGTTGGGTTTTATATGCTAATATGCCCCTTTGAGTCCAACGGTGTATCTACAACGTTGAGACTCGATTTGAATCGAAGAAACTTGTCAACAACCGGGGGTTTTGTTAAGACATCTGCAATTTGATCTTTGCAGCTAATGAAAGAGACTTTAAGCGAGCCGATAGTCATCCTATCTTGAACAAAATGAAAATCAATATCCAAAATGCTTACGGTCTTGATTTGGACTTCGCCTCACGTACATGACACTTCTTCATGCTCACGAATCGCGTACATTTTAATGTCCAAAAATTGTCCTGCAATAATAGGACATGAATGACCATAAATTTAAGATAAAAATAGGCTATTTATCTCAAAATTATCAAATGACCTCGACGTTAAAATATTATACATAATTAGGCATTTAATTAAAATTATAATAATCAATGCATGAATTTAAACACCTAATTACGCATCTTTAACGTGTAATCACCGATATTGACTGTTATAAGAAGGAAGTGGTGCTCAGACCTCCAGGGGAGTAGCAGTACAGATTTGTTGGGTCGTGCGTGTGCACCTCAACAAATATTGTTAGCGATACAGGCAAAAATGCTATTCTTGGATATGTGTTAGGGATACTTAGCTTGTGTGAAAGAGGCGCCAGATAGAGAAGTAAAGCTCGGGGACATCCCAACAGTAAGGGATTTCCCTGATGTATTTCTGGAGGACTCACATGGTGTATTCAAAGAGTCCTGAGGAGCATGAAAATTATTTGAGGATGATATTTCAGGTGTTGAGGGAAAGGAGGTTGTATGCTAAATTCAAGAAATATAAGTTCTAACTTGAAAAGGTTGCATTCCTCAGGCATATGATGTCCAAGAGCGGCATCTCTGTGGACCCAAGTAAGATAGAGACAGTAGTAAACTAGACGAGATCGAAGAATGTTCACAAGGTCAGGAGCTTTTTAGGCATGACAAGATATTACCACCAATTTGTGGAAGGTTTTTTTTTTTTTTTCAAATTATTGAGTCCACTGACAAAGTTGACAAGAAAGAATATTAAAATATGAGTTGATAGATGAATATGAGACAGATGAGATGGTTAGAACTGATAAAAGATTATAATTGTACTATTAACTACCACCCAGGGAAAGCAAAAGTAGTAGTTGATGCGTTGAGTTGGAAGTCAGGGAATGCAGTAGTTTCAGCAGTGGTAGTTCAACATCAAATCATGATGGATTAAGAAATATTTTGTGGTTTATTTACAATGTATGTCACTCAAGACATGAATAAAATCAAATAATCTAAAGTCTTGCATTATGTAATGTATGTACTAGATATCAATGTAGATTGATATTAGGTCTAGTACTGTCTTGTTGAAGAGGGCTTAAATGAGTTTATATAGAAATGATGATAATTTTCCAAATTTGTACACTATTTTTTGTTTTTCGAGTGGGATTCTTAGGTGTCAACGTGATTACTAACAAAGATGCTACTATACCAATAGCCAAGTGTCTTAAATCAAATCGTATCTCCATAAAAGAGTGTAGTGATAACCAAAGTTGACTAAATCTCTAACTTATATCTTACTCGATATATTCTATATATGTTCGATAGTATGATTTAAGCAACGATAATCAAGAAAGAGTAAGGTTGATTCACTCTAATCAACACCATTTAAAAATATTTTTCGACTCATCCACTCATGACATTATTATTTGTGCAAGGTGATTTCAAATCCACTTTTTTTGGCTCACTTCAAAGTATTTATTTTGAATAACAACAAGCAAATTAATTACCTTTAAAACTGAACTTCTTGCTATTTTGAAGTTTGAACAAAGAGATGTTTACTAATAGAAACTTATAAGAGACACTAATTCTCATAAAATCAATAACTCCAGGAATTAACCATCATTATTTTTCAGGGTGTATTTGAACATTCGCTCGTCATCTTTTGAATGAGCTGATATTATTATTGGTTGAAAATTTATCCTGTGTTTCTTTTTCTTAGGTCTTAGTTTGTTCTTTTGAGTTCCAATATCTCAAAAACGAAAAAACATATTCAACATTTAGCTTGATGACTATTTCATTTATGGTACTTTTTTAGCCCTAGTGATTTGTAAGGATTCTTAGTGAGGTAATTATTAGTCATGCATTTTTCTTTTAATTAAACTTAATCGAGGTATAAATTGCACTTCAATGAAAAAAAAAAAAAAACTTTATGTTCTTAAGTTCTTAAGGAAAAAAGGAAGGCTCCCGACCTCCCCCCGTGGAAAAAAAAAAAAAGAAAAAGGAAAAAATAACCCTCCCGATAGTTTAAATAAAGAACAAAGTGATATTTTGTGATTTTATTATTGATACTAGCCAAACTTCAAAACTATGACAAGGTGGATATGATGATAGAATAATATGGGTCACAACTGAAAACGACAATAATGTTGAAAGTAGCAAATGCATTTATAAAGGATGATGTCATGATGTCAAACAATTGTTCATAACATCAGCATTTAATTTCGGGTAATGAAAATGCATTTGAAATTGAGCAAATATTAAATTTCAATGTTCGTGTGAGTATGAATGTAATCAATTAATATTTTAGCTTAATATTAATTATTTTAATTTTTGGTAATCCTAAGATTTGAAATTCGATTTTTCACATGTGCTTTGCCTAGAGAATTACTATGAATGTGTCAATAGACGAATGGTAATATTTTGATCCTTCCAATTTGATATTGTTTGGATGGATGTAAACAACTTATCCAAGTTAAAAAAGAAATTACACAAGAGCCTAGAAGTGAGCATAATTCGGTTAAAATTGAATTAACCAAGTAAATTCAGTCGGTTCAGTTCGGTTAAAATTTATTCGGTTCGGTTCAGTTTTCATTCTCATTGAATTTCAATTTTTGGTTTTCAGTTCGATTTTTGGATTTAATTAATTCGATTAAATGAATAAACCGAATAATGTAAATTAATAATAAATAATTATATATATTATATATTAAAATATATTATATTATATATATATATATACTAAAATTTTATTTATTTTTCATATATTATTTATACTTTATATATTTTAAAATATTAAATTGGTTAAAATCGACTAATCAATTTAACTGAGATTCGATTCGGTCGGTTTTGAGTTCGTTTAAATATGGAATTTCGATCGGTTCGGTTAATGAGATTTTTTAACTGAAAATTTTTGGTTAAATCGGTTAATTAACCGAATGCACCAAATGCTCACCCCTACAAGAGCCTTTTCCCTTTACGAATCTGTGTGTTTGTTTCCTAAATTATACAGTTATTGAAAATAGTCCCTTTTCGATATTACTGAATATATGACTAATTTATCACATGTCTAATATTTAAAATAAAAACACACAGATATGTAGAGAGGAAGGTCGCAGTATAATTTTTCTAAGTTAAGTCTCGAGTCATAAAAAAAGAAATAAGAGAAAGAATATATTTTTTGTGGGCATTTTAAGTTTTTGGCACTTCTTTTAATAAGAGGTAAATTTGTAATGCAAATCAGGATGGGTGTTTTTGTAATTTGGCCCCCAAAAAATGGCTTTTGGGTCTGCATGCACTGTTGAAATAGCGTATGGTCAAAAAGAGGCAACGCCAGCATAATCATAAAGGCCTGTTTGTTTCCTAGATGCTTCATTTAGCCGTAAAGTAGACATGGCACCTGGCCAAGCTACGCACATGCAAATCTCCCTCTCCAATATATATAATTAATTTTATCTTATGAAATATTCCACTTTGACAAACTTGATAAATTTCTTACAAGCTATTTTAGAAAAGCCTTAGAATTTTCTATCTCAAAAGATCTGTCTAATGGATTTTCCGATAGCATTTCATAAACATCAATTACAGTTGATTTAAGTGCTCCCACTTCTCATAGCAGGCCTTATCGTTGATGAAAGCGGTCTAAGCCAGTTTTATGGACTCATCTACGCTCAATGCCAACTCAACATTGATAATAGTAAGATATATCGAGTTTCTCCCCTATGTGAAGGATGACCCGCATGTGTGGATTAATCTATCTTGATGTCTTGACCAATGCCCAAGTGGAATCAACGCCTAAGTGAAAGTAGAAGAATTTTATATTTGGAGTAGCCTACTTAGGTATCATGCAAGAAGTGGTTCATTAATTAATTTGTTGTGATTTTTTTGAAAGATGAATGATCATTTATAAAGAAGTTAAAGACAATAAATTAAGGAAGTTATTGTTGGAAGTTTGTGTTTTTGTGCATCCTAGAGGATAATCAAAAAGAGAGTGAGTGACCCCCAGGGTGTGGTTCAGGTGGTAGTGTGGGCTGTGAGAGTGCCTTTCATGAGGTCAGATGTTCAAACCCTCCTGGACTCGTTTCCGCCTCTGGACTCCTGAATTTACCCTCCTTTTGGAGTTGTGGGGTCAACTTTAAGGGGCACAGGATTAGTCACGTGGACTGTAAAACGGACACGTGGATACTTAGTGCGTATTCCCAAAAAAAAAAAAGAGTGAGTGAAAAAAGAAAACTTGTTGAAAATTTAAGGTTAAAGGTAGTCACGATACAAATATAGAGATCAGGTAAAAAAGAGTGAAAAATCATAAACATGAGGATCCAAGAGGTCATGGATCCTAGTGAGAGAACCGAGAGAAGAAAATGAGCCAGGAGAGAGGTGAGAAAGGCACCAAGGAGTCGAGAGGTCATAGATCTAATGGAGAAAATGGAACGAGCCATGGGGGTGACCAAGACACACCACAGAAGGGTAGAAGCCATCAGGTATATGAGGGATAGCAAATCTAAGAGAGAGAGCTAAAGGAAGAAGGAAGGGGAAGAGGCATAAGCCTCACGAGGAAGAAGGAATAGAGAGAGAGAGAGAGAGAGAGAGAGAGAGAGAGAGAGAGAGAGAGAGAGAGAGAGAGAGAGAGAGAAGAGATGTGTGAATATGCCACACAACCAAACACTTTAAGATTGCTGAAGTTTGGAGGATATCATGTCTAGTATTCTTCTAATGTTTTAAAATTTAAAGAAACTGAAAGACACCTATTTATAAGGTAGGCTGCTGTAGTTATTGCTTCTTACCAGAAACCTTTTGGCAGTTTAGCATTAATCAACATGCATCTGACCCTTTCCAGTAATGTCTTATTCATTTTTTCAGTAAGCTCATTCTGTTGAGGTATATTAGGAAGCGGAAAATAAATTTATTCCTTATTTTCCTTTCCTTTTCTTTTTTCAATAAAAATCCTTGGTCCAAACTGATCCTTAGGCTCCACTTAGAACTCAGATACTATTAGGGAAAGGGAAAGAAAATGTCAAAGAATCCACATTTTTTATGTTTGGTTATCAAGGAAAGTGGGAAAGAAAATAAAAAATATACCAAATCTATTAACAAACTATAAATTTAACGTTTAGATTCTTATATTAAATTTGAGAGCATGAAGTTTAAATCTTTAATTTAAACTTAGATGGATCTGGACAAATTTCAATATAATTTTATATTATATCTTATCCAATTCAATACAATTCCAAATCTAAAATCTATTCAAACATGGAATCAATAAATTTGGCATTTTAAAGGTTCAATCCGATCAAGAGTTAGAGGGATGCATGATAAAAGATGAATTATCTCTTACTAAAGTGTCTAATGTAGGACTTGTTGACCTAACATGACTTACGAATCTTATTTTGATGATAATAAATCAAGAGTATTTAACATGTTTTGGTTAAAGTGATGATGTTTTAGGAATCAAGTATATGAATTCAAGATTAAGTAATCACAAGTCTTATTGAAAGATTACATTCCAAGGAGAAATTGAAAAATGAAAGCTTAAAGAGTATGAAAGCATGGATTCAAAGATGATTTGATGAAAGTTTAAAAGAGTATTGAAGCTCAAAGTGAAGATGGACTCAACAAATGACAAACATGAAGACTCTGAACTTAAAACGTTTTTAAGTCTTAAGAAAGTCTTTATGTAAGTACTTTATTCAAAAGTCAATATAGATTCTTTGGAACTTATTAGGATAAATCATTGACTCAGAGACCGTATTTTGAAAAACCCTAGAATATATTTTCAAGAGTCTCAAAGTGGTTTGACAAATATAAAAGAACACAAAAGATTTTGGAAACAAAATGAAAACAAATTTTTTGAACTGTCCAGGCGACTGACCCTTGTTGGCCCAGTCGATTGAACTTTATACAGAACAAAATTGGGCAGACAGTAAAGGCTCAGTCGACTGACCCTGGTGAGCCCAGTCGACTGACCTTACACTAACTTTGAAATTTCATTTTTTTTAAAGGCATAGACGACTGACCCTTCGAAATTCAAAATTTTAAAATAACACGAAGTTTCCAAAATGGAGTTTTTCAAATTCTAAACGTTATGAAAACTTGGAAAACACTTCAAGTCACTTGGGGAACACAAAATACACTTTCTAAACTCTATAAATACCCCCTAAGACAAAGAATTTCACATACCAAGAATTAAAATGAGCCGTCAAGCCTTATTGCTTACAATCTTCCAAAACTCTCTTGCTCACATACTTGCTGAAGTTTTTTACTAAGTCTTATTGAGATTTTCTCACCAATCTTTGCGTACAAATTTTGATTCTTTCAATCAAAGGAAGAAGATTACGGTGATATATGTCTAAAAGCTTCAAATACTCTATATTTGATATTTTGATTTGAAGTATTTAGTTGTGCTTTAAACGTATACTAATCAAGCTTTTGTTGAGAGTGTCTTTGTACACCGAATTCTCTTGTTATTTTGTTGACGGTTCATGATTATTGAATTGTTGTACTGAGCATGAGGTGTCGCTTGGAGAGGAGGACTTTATCCTATTGAAGGAGTGTTGTAAAGGTTTGCTCTGCCAGTAAAAGAGTGGTATAGTGGAATCCTTAGGTGTGTTGCCTAAGGCGAGGACATAGGCGGGGATAGCCGAACCTCGTAAACTCTCGGTGTCACTCTCTTCCCTACTCTATTTAATTTCCTGCACATATATTAAATGCGTGGATTGGATATCAAATTGCTGAAAATTAATTTGCTTTTGAGAATTGAGGAAACCAAAAGGGAGTACGTTGGTTGATCAATACATATTGCGGAAACCGTAAAGGAGTACGTTGATTGATTAACACCCAAGACTCATTTTGAGTTTTGAAAGTTTGGTTGAATTCTTTATTTCTTTTCATATTGAAATCCAACTTTTCTTGTTGAGTGAGTTGTCATATTCAAAATCTGAATCTTTGAAGCATTGTTGGAATTGATATATTATTTCATATTGTAAAGCTAATCTTGGTTGATTGAATTGGTTTATTAGGTGTTGATTTAAAGTGCTGAAATAAGTCTTGAAAAATCTACGAAGTATTAAATTTAGTATTCTTATTCATAAAGACTTATAATTGAATTAATTCTCAACTGAACTTGTGATTGCTGAAATTAAAAAGAATTGAGAAAGAACTAATAAAAGAAGTTGTAAAGAAATTTTTATAATCCCAACTCACCTCTCTCTTGGGAGTACACCTTCTTTTTCAGGACTTTATTGAAAAAAAAAATTTAAAACCTTAATAAAACAATTTATAGTAGAAGCATATAAAAAATAAAGATATGTTTAGTTTAGTTTTTTTTTGTGCTCAATGTTTCTGTCCTCCAAAAAGAGTGCTAGGAGTTTAAACCCCCTCGATCCCATTGGAGTTTGAGTAATTTGATGTCGTTCCTCCTATCTTAGCGATAATTTTTCTGACCCCAAGGGAGTGATAGGAGTTCGAATGATTTGATGCCATTCCTTTAGTCTTGGTGATTATTCTTTAGATCTCTACAAGAATGATAGAGGACAGAAGACAATGATTTTTCCTGTCGTCCCTCTCACTCAAAGTTTCAAAATGTCTCCTAACCTCTCATAAGATTTGATAAAAAAAAAATATAGAATAAGATTTAGCAAAAAACTATAAAAAAAACTTTAATTTTTAATTTTATTTATAAAATAAAATAATAAATCTTCCATTAGTTGAATGTTGGGCAATCATAAGTATATGTGAAAAATGGATTACACCTTTAAAATGATATTAATTTCATAAATTAGATTGAGAAAATATGTTAGTATACTTTTTTGAAAATTGACTAAGTGAATTGAAAACCTAACCATTTTCAAATTTACTCGTCTAGTCAATTCAATCTTTTTGCATCAAACAATTGCATTAACATAACAAAAAAAATATTCAGTGATTATAATACTACAAAATATTTGCTAGATATAATTTTTAGAAAAATTTAATGACTAAACACGTCATAAAACAATTAAAGTTTAGTTCAATGTTTTTTAAAAAAGATTCAAGTAGCCTATCGATCATAATATTTTAAAAATATAAACTAAAATTTCAAAATTTATACTTTATAAATTAAAACTATAAAATTGAATGTTAGTTTTTCTGTGTGTAAAATATAAATATTCAAATAGATAAAAAAAACTCAAATTTACATTAATTGGTTGACTTTGTTCAAGTCAATTCACTGACTTTTTATAATTATATTCAGTTGTTATGTTATTAAATATGATATCCATTCAAACTCGGGAAAGCAAGCTACAATTTAACCAATTAGCCGATTTAGGCTATTTTTTAAATTATATTTAAAAAAAAATGTTTACTCATTTAATTTCCATAGAATGTATAAACAAATATTTTGGAACAATGTAATTATCTAAATAGTTTTTTTTTGAATTATCAGCATTATTTATTTATTTTTATATTTTTAAAAATTTAGAATAATAATATAATCATGTTATCATACTTATCTATTGGTTGACCCAAACCAGTTCCTGGGTTTTTGATTCACTTCTAAGTTCAATTTTAAAAAATATATAATACTTAACAAACCAATTTTTCAAACTTAATTTATTAAATTAATGTCATTTTTTAATTTATTTAATCAAAATTTAATGAATGGGTAAACTTATCATTTTATAAAAGGTAATTTTTTTTCACTAGAATTAAGGACCAACTAAAGAAGGTTTATTTTACCAATAAAATTTAAATCTTACAAATTTTTTGTCATTTTCAATAACTCAAAAGATGAAGTGTCGTATTCAAAAAAAATTAAGTGTTGTTACTAAATTTTTAGATTTTACCCAAAGATACATGACCAACCTTAAAACTTTAAGTATCCCACAGGCCACTTGAACATTTAACTTTGAGACATTTTTTTTTTTTTTGGTAAAAGAGAGCAACACCTCCATTTATTTATTAATAAACCTTTACTTTTGGCGGAGGAAAACCATGTTTATAAGTTAAAACCAACCAACAAAATTAGGACAAACAAAATTAAACATAACTAATAAAGGAGATAAAAACATAAAAACAATAAAAAACAAAACGAAATACACCAAACGAAACTTTAGAGATGAATTAACGACGAACGGAAATAAGACCTCACCTATCCATTTGAAGGATATCTTTCAGATAACGTGGTAGAACTTCGAGACATTTATACCTTCTCTATTAACTTAAAGGTAAATTAATCAAAAGAGCAAAAATGCCCCAAAAAACAAACGTCTAAAGGCCTACAAGAGTAGAATTTTTAAGATCTCGTAAAAATTAGTATCGTTGAGCCAACTATTTTATTTTAAATGTGACCCCCGTAAGCAACTTCAGTGGGTGCAACTCCCAAAAGTACGACCTCTCTCTCTTTCTCTCTCTCTCACACACACACACATACACACATATATGATTTTTTGGTCTTTTGATAGAAGGTTGTAACCCACACTCAATATTATATAAATTTGCCTATTTGCTCGCTCTTTTCGTGGGAGCAATATTATAGCCCTTGCACGAATATTAGACGGGTTGAAAACAAAAAAAAGTTTCGTTATTTCATGGGCTAGGTATGTGTTTAGACTCGATTAAATGTTTTTAGAGAAAATAGTATGCATGCTTGGTGTATTAGTTATCTTGCTAGTTGGTACAATGATGATAAATCAAAATATGTCATGCACTAGTTTTTTTTAGATGAAAAAGTAATATACTTTGACTGGATTAGACATTAATATTCATTTGTCGTATGATGCCCTAAATATAGGGGTAAGCATAATTCGGTTAAAACCGAATTAACCAAATTAATTGAGTAAATTTGATCAATTTGGTTCGGTTTGGTTCAGTTTTCATTTTTGTTGAATTTCGATATTTGATTTTTGGTTTAGTTAATTCAGTTAACCGAATGAACCGAATAGTTTAAATTAATAATAAATAGTTATATATTATGTTAAAATATTTATATATTATATATACTAAAATTTAATTTATTTATTATCTATTATATATATTAATATTTTATGTGTACTATTTATATTATTTATATTATATATATATTAAAAATCTATATTTTATATATATTAAAATATTAAATCGATTAACCGATTTAACCGAAATTTAATTTGATCGGTTTTGAGTTCGGTTAAATATGAAATTTCGGTCGATTCGATTAGTGAGTTTTTTTAACTAAATTTTTTCAGTTAATTTAATTAAATAACCAAATTCATTGAACCCCTACCTAAATATACATACATAATATGAAAATATTATATCATCCGATATATAAGCTAAATGCTAATTGGTACAGGAGACCAATCATATTTCGCCATGTGCATGTGTTAGTTGAAAATTTTAATTGGATAGGACATTAATGCCCATTTAGGCGAACTTAACAAATTTCAATTTAATTTTATATTATATCTTATTTAAATTTAATATAAATATAAATCAAAGGTTTCTCGATTAATTAATATTTTAGAAATCACAAATTCAAATTCACAATAATAGAGAAAAAAGAAGACGACATAGAAGACAATGACTAATAATTACTAGACACGATATTTTACTATTAACTTTTTAAATTTCATTAATAAAAAATAAAAATGTTAATAGGGGCTAATTACGAAAACATTTAGGAATAATTATTTAAATATTTTACTATTAACTTTTTGAATTTCATTAATAAAAAATAAAAAAAATGTAAATAGGGGCTGTAAATACAAGACAAAAGTAAAAGCAAAGAGGGAAAAACCCTGGCAATAGAACCCGAGTTCCAAATACCAAAACTCAAATTGACCCAATGACCAAATAGCATAGCAGGCGATTCTTCTGTGAGCCGTGTTCATATCCTGATATCTCACTTTCAAATCTCTCCGTTTCGTGGCGTCTCCATCTTTTTTCGATCAATCATCTAAAAGATGCATCGATCGGCGAGCGCGTCTCGAGTCTCCGATGAGTTATCGGCGCAGCCGCCGCCTTCCTTGCCGGTTCACAGCTCCAGACCCTCCTCCGACCACTTGCCCACCTACAACCCACTCTCCCAGGCCGCAAAGAGAGAGAGGTCCCGTCTCAGATCTGCCGAGATCGCCGTCCACCTCATCCCTCTTGTTCTGCTTCTCTGCGCCCTCATCCTCTGGTTCTTCTCCACCCCAGGTGCTTTTTTATTTTCCTTTTGATCTCATCCTTTGACGCCATCATTTTGCTCATTAAATTCTCGAGAGCTGGATTGCTACCAACTATCATTATTTTTTGTTTGTTGAAGATTGTGATTGCTGGTAGGTTCTGTTAATTTGCAGCTGGTCAGTTTTCTGCTGGGGGTTTATGTTAGATTTGAAGGCAGAGGAAGTTGAAATTTTCATGATTTTTATTTTATTTTATTTTAGTTCTTCTTTAATCCAGCAGCACGAGAAACTTCTGAACAAGTCATTTAGCTGATTCATTCTTATCTTACAAGCTAACAACGCCATCGTTGTGGTATATTATACTTTGAAATTATTGGATAGCGTTGTTTTTATATAATTTCTTTTGAAGGGTTTGATTTGCTCAGTGTAATACCTAAATGCCATTTTCTGTTCGCGAGTATTTTAGAATTGAGGACATAAAGTGTTTTTGTCTAGTTTATTACTAATTTAATATTTGGTTCTTCTCCAATTTTCATAGATATAAATAGCTTCTCAGTTGTTGATGCTATAATTTGACCAGTTTGGAAACCACTCGCCCGAGGAAAATTATGAAGTTAAAATACTTAGTACAAAACGTACAAAATTAAACACACACACACACACACACTATATATATATATATATATATATATATATATATATATATCTAGAATTAATTTTTGTGGATTGAATCATTCCTTCTATATGAATTCTTTAGTGAAAATTTAAATAAAATAACCATCTGAATTTAAAATATAATCAAAATAAAACATCCATAAAATTTCTAAAAATTTGACAGAACAATAGAATTCATTCAAAAAGGCTTTTTTGCCATTGTTTAGTTGTCATGTACAATAAGATTGTCCTTAGAGCACTAAACAGTGAGAATATAATACTTATATTTACTTTCCAGTTTTATTTTAATATTCTATAATATATATTCTTTTGCATTTTTTGTTATTTAAATCATATTTCCTTTAATTATTATTAGATTCAAGTACAAAAATGAACATGAATTTTTTATTTTTTTTTTCACTTTTGGAAATATTAACTGGTTGTTAGCTTTCAAATTGCATTTTTTTTTCTCCACAATTTTTTATTAGTGATACCAAAACGCCCCTTTGCTTTTTTCAGCCACAACCTTCAATAGTAACAGCAGTAGCAACCACAACCCCAATACGAAACAAGCCCCAAGTATGGTCTAGAAACTTGTGTTAACGTGGCTTTCACATGGCTTTACATGGACCATGTACACGACTAGTATTCCTATCATACATGGCCAAGATTCTTCTTGGCCAATAATTGATAGGTGCTAACATGAGTTAAAGGGGCATGGCTAAGCATGATTTAGGTGTGGTAATTGACCACCTGCATTTGACCACATGCATTAATATTAACTTGACCAATTACATTAAAGGTGGCTTTGTCCTTAGTTTTGTTTGGATAGGAAGAAATTTGAATATTTATATGCACTAGCCAAGAGATAGCTTTTGTTTCCACCCGGACCATTAGGAGATTGTCTATTCTATTAGGAATGGTTTAGATTGTTATTTTATATTGTTTTATCCTTGCTCTAGTCTCCCTATTTATCCGCTGTATATCTTCAACCTAGCATATGATGGGACGGAAGGGAGAATTTCACCATATGGTGACTTCCTACCTTTCATCCTATTATGTTCTAATCCTTGTCTTCATGGAGTTTTGATTTGACTAAAACTATAATTATCAGAGGGTTAGGACAATAGGACTCTTAGGAGATGGGCATAGTTATGGTCACAAATTAGGAATGGGATCTCACTATAAGTGAGTCTTCATCAAGATCAAACACATGTATCAATTGTAGTTTAATTTATTGTTTCCTAAACATAGTCGTAATCCCAATAATTCATCTACAGTCTCATCTAATTTTTGTCATGCCCGTACAACTTTATATGTCTACTCTCTATGCAATCTCTCTCTCAACCACCCGCCCATCCTAACACACGCTCATCCTGCTTCCATTTCTCTTGCAAAGGCAATATGAGTCCTGCATATTTTATTTTAATCTCATCATTTTGAGTCTTTGAATGTGTAGGACTTGTTAACCAACTCTATAAATAGGAGTGTCTTATTACTAATTCTATCACTTGGTTGGTGTACATTCATATCCAAATTTATTTCTATTCAATCAAAACTGATAACTAAGCCACGTTTAATATGATTGGTTGAATCTTGGTCTGGCAACATAGGAATACTAGCCACTTGCACGACCCATGCAAGGCCACATAGAGTGCAAGTTTCTTAAACTTGATCACACACACATGTGCAAAATGTTTGGTCAGTTTGATTTATTTTTCTTAGCTGAGTAGTTTCCCCATTAGTCAACTGAAGGAATCAACCATGTCTCTTACATATTTTCATCCAATTGTAAAGGACAATGAACATATATTTTTGTACGACTCATTTGACCAATCAAGTGTTGAGTACACAGATTCACCGCCAGTCAGTTCTGCAGTGCTGAAAACCAAACCGAATTGCACTGCAATTTTGCAACTGCATTGCCTGCAAGTGTGAAATTGCCTTGCTATGCTGAACATGGATTGATGCAAGGTTCACTTCTTGTTTGAACCTCAAACATGTGTTATTTTATTTTGTTTTTTATGCAAAATAAATTCATCAGATAGAGAAAGATTGTACAATCAGGAGAAGAGACATCTCCTTAACAAAATCTGAGAACCCCCAGAGAAAACTAAAAAGTGTAAAGAGCAGCACTAAGAAAATCAGCACGCCCTAAGAAGAGAATCTAATCGTGCTGAATATCTGAAGAACACATCCCCTTGAAAAGTCTCCATTTACCCCCACACCATAAAGAATCCAGAAAATGAACCTTCTCCCATACCAACAAATATGATAACTTCTTCCCTGAAAATATATGCAAGTTACGTTCCTTCCACAAACCCCAAAAAAACTGCAAAATAAAGCACAATTCCATAATGCAATTCCTTCCTTCTTCCCACTAAACCCAGCAAAAGATATTGCCAAAAACTCCTCCACTGTCCTTGGACAAACCTAACTCTCTCCAGCATAATTGAATAGCTTGTTCCCAAACCTTCCATGCAAAATCAAACGTCTTATTAATTTATTAGACCATCTTATTTAACTTGTAAACAAGCAAAACATGATCTACCTAAATAAACAAACTTAGATAATCATATATAACTACTTTTTTTTTTCCCCCCCCCCCCCCCCCAAAAAAAAAAATCACGCACAAAAGGACATAAAATGAAGATTACCTGTAAATTTGGTTTCGGGATGACTCGATGAGCCATTGAGGACTGTCTTATCAAACCAAATGAGGTGTGGTTGAGGAAGGAGGAGGGACTATTTGGATTGAGAGTCTAAAGCTGAATGAAAAGAGGAGCCTGACTGAGCCAAATAAGGAATCTGAGGCTCTGAAGAGGCTGATGAGGTTGAAGATTACACTAAATGAGATGAGAACAAAGTGAGACTCTGAGACTGATGCTCGAGGTCCCGAGGGACAAGTAGAGACTGTGCCTGGCAAGGTGAGGAGATGAAGGCTCTGAGAGTGTGAGAGTGACGATTGACACAAATCAACTGAGGAAGGAGGAGGAATTTAAGCTTAACTGAACAAGACTAACTGCTACTTTTGAATTGAATGTCCGTAATCTGTATGGTGGGGCTGGCCAGCTGCAGTCGGGCCTGGTATGGGGTGTATACATGAGTAACATAATCCATTCCACTGGTTCTTATGCAAACAATTCAGTTTTCACTCAGTCCGTTTTCTGGAAACCAAACCGACCACTGAACTGAATAATAAATATTTGGTTCAGAAAACTGTTTTGACCGAATTATTTTGGTTTGTTCAGTTTAGTTGGTTTGTATTCTTAATTGCTTATTTTTTGTACCAGATAGCAACATGTGACTCTTTAATTTCATCATTTTCCTTGTTTGAGCGATTTGTTGATTAGTCAAAGTGTCAAACTATGGCGCACCAACACAATGACCCCATTTATTAACTTTCTGTTTCTTTTTCTATGAGATCTGGCAACTAGTTTGTACAATTTAAGTACTAGATAGCTTGAACAGTTTCTAGTTTCTCATATAAACATTTTTATGTATCCTTTTTTTTCGGGGGGAATCTAAGGGCAGAAATCAAAATTGTGTAGTCATCATGTATAGATGTTCTGGTTCTGCTCACTTCTCATTGATCAGGGTATCAGACAATGACTTCTTCCTTTCTGGTCCTGTAGTATCACTTATTAAGCATATTTGGGCATTGGAAAAATTTAGCTGCTTTCATAACAACCTAGACCTGTGTGTCTGGCCGTGAAGAATGAAAATTTCAGAATGCAAAATGGAGCCTGATTCATTTGCTTTTTAGGCTGATGGATTTGGAATTTATATTAACATTCCAATAACCCCCAATTCACACAAACAATTATTTGGTGAAGGGAAGATCTTCAAATTTTGCAGAAGCTTGCTCCATTGTGCTTTGGGCATCATAGATTTGAGTTGCAGCTAGTCTATTTTCATGTAGGCTAGGGCTGTTCACATCCGACCTTACTCAAAACCTGCATATTGATGGGACTTGGGATCCTCTTATGCAGGTCACCCTTTTTGTCTCCATGCAACCGGAAATATAATTAATTTTTTTATTTATGTATTTATTTATTTTGGTTTAAAAGGAGGGCATTGTACTGGCCTTCTGGGACAAGGGTGGATGCCACCTACCTCTCGGCCAACCCCACTCATAAATGAAATCTAGTTCTGTTTTGTCAATTGTACCGTTGAGGTACATAGACTACAATCTATTCTTAAGTTTTTGAAATAACCATTTCATTGGAATTCTACACTTAATTATTATGCATCCATTAGATTACTCAATTTTCGTGCAAGTCTCTCTTTAATTTGCATGTCATGAGCAATTGAACATCATTTTTCAATATTTCCTTATTCCTGAAACATGGACTTAATGTTCTTTGGAATATTTAGGGAAATTCAAATTAAGGGCATCATAGCTTTTAAACATTGTGGTCTTCATCATTTCAACGGCACTTGATAATGTTGATAAAGATGACTTCGAAAACAAATTCTATGGGGGTGATTGCATTGTTTCCAAATTGAGGGTTTGCTTATGGATGATGATGGTACAGAGACATTCTTGAAAGCTGAACTTCGAGCTGGAGGCCCCAAACCATAAAAGAATTGTACAGAACTAACACTCAAGTTCACCAGAGAGCATGACTGGAGTATTTATGCTCTGGAGGCCAGTTTTGCCTAACTTGTTGAAGACAGGTGTAGTCTCTTATATCAGTAACCACGTTATTTTATAAACTGGACCTTGGTGTAACTGCATTAAATCTATGCTTGTGCTTGTTTGATTGTGATTTTTCTTAGTACATGTTTTATTTTCGATTATCTGTGATGTGATAAGATTTTTATACTCATCTCACATTCAAAAACATGTTTTCTGTTGGTGTGGGCTTCAACGTGGATTAGGTAGGAACGGAGAATAGCTTAAACAACTATTTGATGTGAGTTGGAATTTAAGAAAATCAACATTCACTTCTAAACACTAAATTAACATTTGAGTTTTGCAAATCAGTCCAAATTAATTTTATAAGAATTTAAATTCTGAATAATTTAGGGTTTGGCAATTGATCTTTTTAAACATTTATATGCATATTATTATTATTATTATTATTATTATTATTATTATTATTATTATTATTTTTTACTTTTAAAACATTGTGAGCTAATTTGAGTGTGTAAAACCTTAAAAAATATAAAATAAATACAAAAAAAGAAGAAAATTTCTTCAAATTTACAGGGAAGACTAGAGGGAAAAAATGTGCCTAATTTTTTTTTTTTTTTGCTTAATAAAGCAATAGTATATGGATCATGAATATGCACTTTGGGTATATTTACAAATCACAAAAAAATTAAGTCATACTCTTAAATTTAGAGCATATACCATATTAGAATATAAAGATTTATCTCCAGTGGAATAGAATGGGAATTTGTTTAAAAGTTCCAAAAACTGTTTAGAATATAAAGATTTATCTCTAGTGGAATAGAATGGAATGGGAATTTGTTTAGAAGTTCCAAAAACTGTTTAGGCCTAGAATTGCTAGTACAAAAATTCCCACAGAGCTCTTTTCCCTGATCTTCCCATTGTTATTAAGCTCCTTCCAAAGAAATTTTAGTCAAACGACACCCTGATACTCCTAAGTTATTATCTTTCATGGTTGCATTCTCCTTTCTCGTAAGTGGCATTTCTTGAATTTGTTAGTGAATGAGATATATTCCTGGCAAGCAGACCCTTTAAGCAACTTATGCCTATACAATCTACTCTGGTGTGCAATTTCCCCTTTCCCCATTCTTGTATTTGATTTTTCCAAGTCACAGTAGTTAAAAGTAAAAGCATAATAAAAATAATGTAAATGACCTAAAGGGCATAATTTATTGAACATCTACACTATATAAACACTATGTCTTAACATTCAAGAAAAAATTGTGTGGAACTGTTCAAGGAACCAAGAACCATATAATATGGCTTTAGTTTCAAGGGATCAGGATGGGACCAATAGCTTTGAACCACATAATGTTTCCCAAGGATCATGTTTCTGTGAACCAGAATCTGTACTTCTAGCTCTAATATAGAGGCTCATATATGAAATTTGTATGCTCCAACAATGGTTCAAGCTGAGCAAGTTCAGGTATGATGACATTGTTTCGAACAGAACAGTATGGGCTCCCAAGAGGTTTGTATCTATTGTTAAGGGAAACACACAGGGATGCATCTTCCACGGATGCAGGTCTGACTTAGTAGCACCCACCAGCTTTCTTGCCAGACCCACTGCTTCTTCCAACACACAAAAAGCACCTTGCCCTAGATTGGGAGTCATTGGGTGCCACATAACGCTAGCTGGTGCTTTGCTAGCTGAAACGGGAGGGCTTATGGCTGGCCACAGCCATCGGTCTACCAACGAAGTTCTAATGACCGTCTTCTGGAGTGTCATCTAGGATCTTCAATAGCTCTTACGGTCAATTCCTGACTAGTTTCCAGCTTGCCCTTTCAACATGAATGGATCAATAATCTTTGGACCTGATGAACATCTGAAAGATGTCAAAGTTAATTTAGATGAAAGGCTTATGCCTTGAATCCAAGCCCTTAGAAAGCATAATGCACAACATGAACCCCATCCATTTTGCTATATGAGATCGGATCCTGTTGCATGCAATCGCAATCTGTTGCAAGTTGTACAAGGTGAATAAGAACAACCCATGTACAAAATTTTTAAGTTTAAGAATATCAAGAACATCATTCCTTTACCATCTCCTGATCTGATCAGCAAAGTGAAAAAGAAAAAAGAAGGCGATTAATGCAATCAGAGCTATGCAACAATAAGACTAGAATAGGGGGAACTTGAACGCTAACTAAGTGACCTTGGCAATCTACTTGGTTCCATCTGTTAGTTCCAACAAAATTTCATCATTTTGGCAACAATTTGCAGATCAAATTAATCATGTAACAAAAAAGCAGATTCCAGCGGCTATTGATGTTTTTCTAATACCAATCAATGAGCAAACTTAAAAATAGAACAAGAAATCAACCTTACCCTTGAATTTCAAGAAACTGGCTTCTGAGAACACTTCCCACTCCCGTGGCATTCAGCACTCGCCACCCATTCTTTAGAAGGGTCATCAATGACCCAAACACTGTCACAATTTAGGGTGTTTTTGTTTTCTTGATTTGGAGCTTTGGGTAGGTGAAACCTGTGAAAGGAAAGTGTGGTGACGAGGCCAACGATTCCAATGCCAACAATGACAGTATCCTCCTTGCGAGTGTAGGGCGGAGAGGCAGGTGGATTTGATTCTGGGTCGATCTTGAAAGGAAGATTGCCACCTTACCCTTGAATTTCAAGAAGCTGGCCTCTGAGAACACTCCCCACCCCCATGGCATTCAACACTCGCCGCCCATTCCTGAGAAGGTTCACCAATGACCCAAACATCAACTGTCACAATTCAGGGCCTTTTCTTTTTGGATTTGGAGATTTGGGTAGGTGAAACCTGTGAAGGGAAAGTGCCTTGGCGAGGCTAGCGATTCTAGCGCCGACCATGAAAATATACTCCTTGCGAGTGTAGGACGAAGAGGCAGAGGGGGGTTTGGTTCTGGTTTGAGCTCGAAAGGCAGATTGGCACCATGGAATCTTTGTTGATAGAAGCAGAGGAAGAAGCTGAGAGAGGATAGTTGAGAAGAGTGAAAACTGAGGTATTGGGTGCAAGTGGTGGAGATGAAATAGATAGAAGCAGTGGCATTGAAGTATATAAATTTGTATAATCTAATTTAACATATTCAAACTTAGTAAAACTTGCTATAATTAATTCCTCTTACCTGATTCCTGAAAAACTTGCTAAAATTCTAACCACACCCAAGGTGTTCAAAACTTCAAACCCTGAAATTACATTATCCCCAATAAAATCAACTCAAACCCAGTATAAAAAATCATTTACTACCTTTCCTAGTATACTCCAAATACACACATAAACTCTAAAATATCTCATTTATCCTGATTTTGGGATGGTGCCCCAAAACCCCAAATCAGCAATCCGTTCCGGCTAAGTTGTAGAGAATCTCCTTGGGATCATCGCAGCAACTTTCGATTGTCGAAACGGGGTAAAATGGAGCCGGATTGGAGGAGAGAGAGAGAGAGAGAGAGGGAGGGAGGGAGGGAGGGAGGGACACATGGGTTCGTCGACGAGCCCAAGAAGAACGTTCGTCGATGAAGCCGTGCAATTGTTGACGAATCTCAAAAATATCTAAAACCTCTCTCAATAAATCTTTGTCGACGGGCCAAAGAAGGATGTTTGTCGATGTAGCCACTTGGTTCGTCAGCAAATCTCCATTGACTTCTTTTTTAAAAATCCTTTCCTTTTCTTTTCTTTCTTTTATTCATTTTTATTTTATTTTTCAGGTTCGAGTTACTACAACCATGATTGAGGAGATGGAGTCTCTTCATAAGAATGACAGTTAGGTGTTGGTTCAGAAGCCCAAGGACAGGAAACTGATTGGTTGTAAGTGGGTTTTCAGAAAGAAAGAACCTACTTCAGAATCAGAAGGGATCAAATATAAGGTCAGGAATGTAGCAAAAGGATACAAACAGGAAGAAGGTATAAATTATAATGAAATCTTTTCTTCTGTTGTTAAACATGCTTCTATTAGATCTTTGTTAGCATTGGTTGCCATGCATAATTTAGATTTGGAACAAATGAATGTAAAGATAGCTTTCCTTCATGGTGAGTTGGAGGAAGATATCTTTATGGAGCAACATGAGGGGTTTGTTGAACAAGGTAAAGAGCACCTCGTATGTAAGTTGAATAGGTCTTTTTATGGTTTAAAGTAATCCCCTAGACAATGGTATAAGGGGTTTGATTCTTATATGTTGAGGATTGGGTATGTTAGAAGTAGTTATAATAGTTGTGTTTACTTCATATTGCTTAACAGTGGTGTATATGTGATCCTTATGCTATATGTGGATGATATATTGATTACCTTTAACAGTACTGATGGGTTGAATGTGTTGAAAGTCAGGTTACAGGATGAGTTTGAGATGAAGGATCTTGGTGTAGCTAAAAAGATCCTTGGCATGGAAATCAAGAGGGACAAACAACAGAAGAAGATGTGGTTGTCATGGGATAAGTATATTGAGAAGGTGTTGGAAATGTTTAACATGTATAAGGCTAAATCGGTAAGTACACCTCTAGCTGCTCATTTTCAGTTGTCTGTTAAACTGTGTCCTTCTACTAATGATGATAAGTTGGATATGGCTAGTGTGCCTTATGCCAGTGCAGTAGGGAGTCTGATGTAAGGTATGGTATGTAGTAGACCGGACTTATCATATGCAGTTAGTTTTGTAAGCAAATATATGACTAATCCAGGTAGAATGCATTAGAATGCGGTGAAATGAATTTTCAGATATTTGCGTGGTACTTCTGATTATGGTATCCTGTTTGAAAGTACTGATGATTGTAATGTTCAGGGCTATGTGGACTCCGATTATGCAGGTGATTTGGATAAGAGGAGGTCTACTTCTGGCTTCATTTTTACCATGATTGGTGGTTCCATTAATTGGAAGGTTATGTTGCAACCTACTGCAGTTTTCTCTACTACAGAAGATGAATACATAGCTTTGGCAGAGGCAAATAAGGAGGCTTTGTGGTTAACTAGACTGATTCAAGAACTTGGTGTTATGCAGGATAGGTTACACGTATTCTGTGATAGTCAGAGTACGATCCACTTGACAAGGAATTAGGTCTACCACTCTCGCCCGAAGCATATTGACGTGCGGTACCATGCAGTTAGAGTTTGGGTTGAAAGTGATAAGTTCTAGTTATTGAAAATCCACACAGATGGAAATGCTGCAGATATGCTCACGAAGCCTGTTACATTAGCTAAGTTCAAGCGCCGTTTGGACTTAGTTAATGTAGTCTCTTGTTGATTGTTGACAAAGCATCCAAGAGCGTGGGGATGAAATGTTATGCTTGGCTGTGATTAAAAGTTAAGGTGGAGATTGTTAAAATATATATATATATATATATATATATATTTATTTATTATGACTTTTATCGTAGTCGTTGGATCGTCTTTAAATCCAACGGTTGTGTGGTGTCATATATATACTTGTAAGCCATGGGAAAAATATGAGGATTGCTTGTCATTTTATGCAAAGAGAGTTAGAGAGGGGTTCTCTCTAGGAAGAATTTTTCTTCACAGGATTGAAGGTGAAGGGGTGTGTAACGACCTACTTAATTTCCACATATTTTTTTTTATAATATAATAAAATCAATATCATCAAGCTCATTAGATCATAGTTCACTTGGACCCGTGGGTACCAGAGATATATTAGATCATATAGCAGAAGCCTAAGCAGTAGCAAACATACAATCATATACATCTCATTATACCATATATCACAATATCAGAGTTACTACAACCACTGTATTTATATACACATAGTACACAACCCAAAGGATATATTAGGGTCATCCCACAAAATACATCTGACCCTATCAAAACACTTACCTTTCTGAAAGGGCAGAACAACCGTACTAGATTAACGGGGCTTTATCCGCTCTCCTATCAGAGGCTCCTGAAATGTTTATAAAATTCAGGGTGAGATACCTCTCAGTAAGGGAAATAAATTAACACTAGTGTGTGGCAACATGAGTATTTCTGTGATATACATATAATCATAAACATAACCAGTAAAACTGTATATACATCATTTTTGAGAAAACATGGATAATCAACATGACAGAACATAATGGTTTTCATAGCACAATTCATCTTATATAAATAATAATACGAAAACAATCCTGGTAGGTTAGCTGGCTGTTGTCATGTATTACCCCCACATGATTGGGTTATGTGGCCCGAAAGCGGGACCTGACAATGTTGGCTCACCACTGCCAAGCCAAAATTACAGTTTGTAAGTCTGATGGGTCTGCTAGACTTGGTCTGTACACTAGGGGCGCTTACACACTTCTTAAAAACCACATCGACCATCCAAACTTATACCACTCCGTATAGCGGCATTAACACAAATATCATGATCATGATGACCATGGACACATAGCAACGATACCATGCAAGTGTTAGTCTAGACTAAGCCAACCAGGTTCTGATATCATATAACATATAATGAAACTGTGATACATGGATATTTCATATCATTAATTATCAAATCAATCATATCATTTTGCATATATACGTATATCATGAAAATCATCAGCCCGTACGCTGGTATTTCACATTTTACCATAGTTCAGCCCGTACGCCGGCAAATCATATTCATAGCTCTGCTCGTATGCTAGCAAACCATATCCATAGCTTGGCCCGTACACCGGCAAATCATACACATAGCTCAGTCCGTACGCTGACAAATTATACACATAGCTCGGCTCATATGTCGACAAATATATTAAAATCTCGGCCCGTACGCCGGTTTTCTATTATAAAATTTCGTATCAGTAACATTCTCAGAAAACAGTTTTTCATTATAATTTCTACTCATTTCACACTAAACAAGTTTTTCATATATTTAACATACCATCATTTTTAATAGTATTTTCCTAAATATAAATCATACATAAATATATTTATTTTCCCTGAAATCAAATGCTATAAAAATACTAACTTAGTTTATCTCCTTACCTCCTGAAAAGCCTCAAGAAAATTTGTCCCGCACCTGCAGGGTTTCCTACTCAACACCCTGGAAATAACATTCTCCAGAATTAAAATTCTATATTTCTACGCATACTACACTTTCTACAACTGTCAAATACTGAGTAGAAAACCTTACCCTGGATTTGGGACGTTTTCCAACTCAGCCCCACCGACGATCTACTCTAGCAGACTTGCAGAGAACTTTCTCAGGAGCGTCGTGGTGGCTTCAGATCGTCGAACCGGGTGAAATCCGACCCAAAATATTAGAGAGAAGGAGGAGGAACCGAAGGATGAGAGAGATAGGTTTTGCATAGGAAATTGACTGAAAAATCACATTTAACCTTATACTACGGGATTCATTGATGAGCCACGTCACCTCATCGACGAGTCTTGTAGAAAGTTTGTCGATGAACCTCAACCCTCGTCGATGAATTTCAGGCTTCCAAAAATCCTCTCTCGGTATCTTTTCGTCGACGAATTCTATCCTCGTCGATGAACTCCTCTTATACCCTTGTCGATGAATCCCCTGTGTTCGTCGACGAGGCCTGGAGAATTTCTTGGGGTTATCCCATCCAAAATGCAATATCGTCAACGAAGTCGACTGCCTTCTTCTGTTCCTGTTTCTAATTCCCTTTTCTTTTTATTATTTAAATACCATTATTCTTTGAGTCATTACATTCTCTCATCCTTATAAAATTTTGTCCTCGAAATTTACTGTTCACGTAACTCATCATCCCTTAACAGGAAAATGGTTTACTTATTTTATTTCTTACCCTCACTTATGGCGGAGGAATACTGTGGTTACAATCTGAGTCCTGAGAGATTACATATACAAAAGAAAAATTCTCTAAAAACTAAAATGTTACACTAATTAAACCATTACATGTACTTGTAAAAGAAACATTACCTAACTACTTAAGCTTCTTGAAATAGTTGTGGGTACTTCTGTTTCATCTGTTTTTTGGACTCCTAAGAAGCCTCTTCTACCGCATGATTCCTCCATAAAACTTTTACCTAAGGAATCTCCTTGTTACGTAACTCCCGTACTTTCATATCCAGAATCTGTACTGGTACCTCCTCATACACTAGTGAATCACTGAACTCTAATTCACCATAACTGATGATATGAGAAGGATCTGTGACGTATTTTCTCAATATAGTAACATGGAATACGTCGTGGGTCCTAGACAACATAGGTGACAAAGCTAGCTTGTAGGCTACTGGTCTCACTTTATCTAGAATCTCAAATGGACCGATAAACTTAAGACTAAGTTTACTCTTCTTCCAAAATCGCATAACCCCTTTCAATGGAGCTATCTTCAAAACCACATGATTACCCACATCAAATTCCACATTCCTGTAGCGATTATTAGCATAACTTTTCCGTCGGTTCTGAGCTGCACTAATTTTGTCTCTAATAAGCCGAATCTTATCATGCGTTTGCTGAACAAGCTCTGGCCCCATTACTCGCCGCTCACCCACTTCATCCCAAAATAAAAGAGAACGACATCTCCTACCGTATAGAGCCTCAAATGGTGTCATGCTAATGCTGGTCTGATAACTATTATTATACACAAATTCTACTTATGGCATGAACCGAGTCCAACTAGCCCAAAATCCAATACGCATGCTCGGAGCATATCCTCTAATGTTTGTATTGTCCTCTCAGTCTGCCCATCTGACTAAGGATGGAATGCCGTGCTAAACGATAACTGAGACCCTAGTGCTTCCTGCAAACTCCTCCAAAAATGTGACATAAAACGCATGTCTCGATCTAATACAATCGATACTGGCACCCCATGAGAACGAACTATCTCTTGAATGTAAATTTTCGCCAAACGGTTAAGGGAGTAGCTGATCTTGATAGGTAAAAAGTGGGCGGTCTTAGTCAAACGATCAACAATCACCCAAATGATATTCTGGCCATGTAACGCCGTCAGTAGTCCTGACACGAAGTCCATAGATATATGATCCCACTTTCACTTTGAGATAAATAGCGGCTGCCCTGCCAGCCTCTGGTGCTCAGCCTTTACCTCCTGACACGTTAGACACTGGGCTACATACTCGGCAATCTCTCTCTTCATACCACTCCACCAGTACGACTCTTGCAGATCCCTGTACATCTTCGTACTACCGGGATGAATTGTATACAAAGATTTGTGAGTCTCCTTTAAAATAGTCTTTCTGATCTCAGTATCGGTAGGAACGTGTAATCTGGAACGGTACCGCAAAGCCCTGTCATTTGCAATACTGGATTCTTCCCCCTGACCACTCTGTACTCTATCTATCACCTCCACTAACTTTGTGTCTTCCTTCTGGGCGACTTTAATCCTCTCCTGCAAAATAGGCTGCACCACTAAATTGGCAATGCGAGCCTGAGAATCACTTTCAACTAATTCGATGCCGAGTCTCTCCAGATCCATCATAATTGGATGCTGAATCTCCATAGTCGCCAACGTTGATTCCATGGACTTTCTGCTCAACGCATCAACTACCACGTTTGTTTTCCCTGAGTGATAACTGATGGTACAATCAAAATCCTTAATTAACTCCAACCACCTTCTTTGCCTCACATTCAATTCCTTCTGCGTGAAAAAGTACTTCAAGCTTTTATGGTCGGAGAAGATCTTACACTGCTCGCCGTACAGATAATGCCTCCAAATCTTTAAGGTGTGTTCTACTGCAGCCAATTCAAGATTATGTGTAGGGTAATTCTTTTCATATTCTGTCAACTGCCTCGACGCATACGCCACCACTCTGCCATACTGCATTAATACACAGTCAAGTTCTTTCAAAGGTGCATCACTGTAGATAGTATAGCCCTCACCCCCTGACGGGATGATCGGTACTGGCATTATGACTAGCTTCTGCTTCAATTCCTGGAAACTCTGCTCACAGCTATCGTCCCATTCAAATATGACATTCTTCCTCGTTTGTCGTGTCAAAGGCCCTAACAAAGCTGAGAATCCTTCTACAAAACGACGGTAATACCCAACTAGCCCTAAGAAACTCCTGATCTTCTGGACATTACTCGGTCTAGTCCAATTCACTATGACCTCAACCTTACTATGATCCATAGAAATATTGTCTCCAGACACAACATTTCCCAAAAACACGACCTTCTCTAGGCAGAATTCACATTTACTGAACTTGGCGTACAACTTCTTTTTCCGAAGTGTCTGTAGAATTTGCCTCAAGTGTGTCTTATGCTCCTCATAACTCCTCGAATAGACCAGTACATCATCAATAAAAATAACAACAAACTGGTCTAGGTATTCATGGAAGACTCTGTTCATCAAGTCCAAAAATACCACAGGAGCATTCGTCAAACCAAATGGCATAACAAGAAACTCATAATGCCCGTACCTGGTCCTGAAGGCCGTTTTCGAGATGTCTTCTGCTTTCACTTTTACCTGATGGCAGCCGGATCTGAGGTCCATCTGTGAATACACCCGTGTACTCTGGAGCTGGTCAAACAAATCGTCGATACGGGGTAGAAGATGTTTGTTCTTGATTGTCACTTTATTGATTTCCCTATAATCTATACACATCCTCATGGACCCATCCTTCTTCTTCACAAATAGAACTGGAGCTCCCCACGGAGATACACTGGATCGTATGAAGCCCTTACCAAGTAGATCTTACAACTGATTCTTCAATTCTACCAACTATGCTGGCGCCATCTGGTAAGGTACTTTAGAAATCGACGCTGTACCTGGAAGTAGATCAATAGGGAAATCTACCTCACGATCAGGTGGCAAGCCTGGTAACTTATCTGGAAAAACATCTGTAAATTCTGTTACTACAGGCGTGCTAACAAGTTTCAATTCATTCTCTAACATCTCCTTCACAACTGCCACAAACCCCTGACAACCACTCAGCAGTAGTTTCCTGGCCTGGATAGCTAAAACTAGTTGAGGCGGGGATTGCACCTGCGATCCTACAAATCTGAATTTCGCTTTCCCCGGAGGTCTGAATATCACTTCTCGTGCTCGACAATCTATGCTGGAAAAATTAGATGCTAGCCAATTCATGTCAAATATAACATCAAACCCGTGCATGTCCAGCACTATCAAATCAGGAAACAAAGTCTTCCCTTGGATATTAATTGGATAACCCTGGAGTATTTTACTACATCTTACTACCGATCCAATCGGTGTAGACATTAACAATTCAGTATTCAACAACTGTGTTCCTGCCCCACATAGTTTAATACACCCCAAAGACACGAACGAGTGCGTAGCTCCTGAATCAAACAATGCAATAACTTTAAAAGAAAGCATAATAGTCATACCTGTCACCAAGTCACCAGTCATCTCAGCCTCATCCGGCGTTAGAGTAAATACCTTGGTTGGATCCGTATTCCTCTGCTGGCTCCCACGTGGTGCTTGATAACCTTCCTGGTATGGTCTGGGAGCTGAAACTGCATTTGGTGGGGTAGGGCAATCTCGCACCATATGCCCTGGTTTACCGCAGCGATAGCAGACCGCACCACCAGCTCGACACTCTCCCCAGTGCCTCCTACCACAAGTTTGACAGATTGGAGGACCCTGTACTGCCTGCACCTCACGTCCTCCCGTCTCCTACCTCGCCCCTCTACCATGATTACCTCTCCTCCACTGATTCTGTCTAGGACCCTGCTGGTAGCCCGTAGATGCAGATCTCTTCCTCTGTCCCTGCTCCTCTGCATCAAGACGCTCACCAATCTCTGCCTAGGCTGTCCTATCGATTAGTTCAGCAAAATCCTGGATCCGCAGTACCACCACCTATTTGAATATACTCCGCCTCAAGCCGCTCTCAAACTATCTTGCCTTCTTCACTTCATCAGGGACAATGTACGGGGCAAAACGAGAGAGTTTGATGAAACACGCCGCATATTGCTAGACGGATAGCTGTCCCTGCTTCAGACTCAGGAACTCTTCTACTTTAGCCTCCCTAATAGTAGTTAGAAAATATCTATCGAAGAACAACTCTTTAAACCGGTCCCATGTCATGACTATCGGAGTCGCCCTCTGCTGCTCTAGTAGTCTCACCGTAGTCTACCACCTCTCGGCCTCTCCCGTCAGTCTATAGGTAGCAAAGATGACCCTCTATTCCTCAGTACACTGTAACGCAACCAAAACTTTCTCGGTCTCCTGCATCCAGTTCTCAGCAGCTGTAGGATCGACTCTCCTTGAGAATGTCGAAGGATTCATCTTCATAAACTTCTCGATAGTGCACACATGGCCAACTAACGGACCACCCTACTCCCTCGAGCTCCTAGCGATCTCAGCCATAACCTGCTGAGCCACGCTACGTAATACTGCGTCAGAGTCGGTCCCAGCTACACCTGATGGCACTGCTTCATCATTGCCACTCGCATGAGCTCTACTTCCTCCTGAATCCATTTAGAAAACAATAAACACAACTTAGAAATCCTATCCTTATAATTTACCTACCTATCCTCACCACTTATCTTAACATTTCCAACTTATTTCTAATCCCCACTCCTACATTCTAATAACACAACCTGACAATAGTTTACTATGATTTTCTTGAAGTCGTCACCCCAGCAAAAGCATAGAAGCTACCATGGAAGTCCTGCCTCTAGACTGTAGAACAACCTCAAATCATTTCCTATACTTTGGTATTGTTTCCGCTGCATTCTAAAGTCTACAGAACCTAACAACTTAGGCTCTGATACCAAACTGTGACTACCTGCTTAATTTTCACATATATATTTTTTTATAATATAATAAAATCAATATCACCAAGCTTATTAGAATATAGTCCACGTAGACCCGTGGGTGCCAGGGATATATCAGATCATATAGCGTAAGCCTAAGCAGCAGGAAACATATAATCATATACATCTCATTATACCATACATCACAATACCAGAGTTACTACAACCACTGTATTTATATACACACAGTACACAACCCAAAATATATATTAAGGCCATCCCACAAAATACATCTGACACTATCAAAACACTTACCCTTTTGAAAGGACAGAACAACCGTACTAGATTAGCAGGGTTTTACCCGCTCTCCTATCAGGGGTTCCTGAAATATTTATAAAATTCGGGGTGAGACACCTCTCAGTAAGGGAAATAAACTAACACTAGTGTGTGACAACATAAGCATTTCTATGATATACATATAATCATAAACATAACCAGTATAACTGTATGTACATCATTTCTGGGAAAACATGTATAATCAACATGACAGAACATAATGGTTTTCATAGCATAATTCATCTCATATAAATAATAATACGAAAACAATTCTGGTAGGTTAGCTGGCTGTTGTCATGTATTACCCCTATATGACTGGGTTATGTGGCCCGAAGGCGGGACCTGACAATGTTGGTCGACCACTGCCAAGCCAAAATTACAGTCTGTAAATCTAATGGGTCTGCCAGACCTAATCCATATACTAGGGGTTCACACACTTCTTAAAAACCACATCGACCATCCAATCTCACGCCACTCCATACAGCGGCGTTAATACAAATATCATGATCATGATGATCATGGACACAGCAATGGTACTGTGCAAGTGCTAGCCTAGACCAAGCCAACCAGGTTCTGATATCATATAACATATAATGAAACTGTGATACATGAATATTTCATATCATTAATTATCAAATTAATCATATCATTTTGCATATATACGTATATCATGAAAATCATCGGCCCCATACGCCGGTATTTCACATTTTACCATAGTTCGACCCATACGCCGGCAAATCATATCCATAACTTAGCCTGTACGTTGGTAAACCATATCCATAGATCGGCCCGTACACCGACAAATCATACACATAACTTAGCCTGTACGCTGACAAATTATATCCATAGCATGGCCCGTATACCGGTAAATCATACACATAGCTTAGCGTGTACGCCGACAAATCATACACATAGCTCGGCCCGTACGTCGGCAAATATATCAAAATCTTGGCCAGTACGCCGGTTTTCCATTATAAAAATCCGTATCAATAACACATTCCTAGAAAACAGTTGTTCATTATAATTTTTACTCATGCCACACTAAACAGGTTTTTCATATATTTAACATATAATTATTTTTAACAGTATTTTCCCGAATATAAATTATACATAAATATATTTATTTCCTCTGAAATCAAATGCTATAATATTATATATACTTTCCATAAAAATACTAGCTTAGTTTATCCCCTTACCTGAGTCCTGAAAAGCCCCTAAGAAAATTTGTCCCGCACCCGCATAATTAAAGTTCAATATTTCTACGGATACTACACTTTTTACAACTATCAAATAACCAAATACTGAGTAAAAAGCCTTATCCTGGATTTGGGATGGTTTCCAACTCAGCCCCACCGACGATCCACTCCGGTAGACTTGCAGAGAACTTTCTCAGGAACGTTGTGGTGGCTTCAAATCGTCGAACCGGGTGAAATCCGACCCAAAATCTTAGAGAGAAGGAGGAGGAACCGAAGAATGAGAGAGAGAGAAGTTCTGCATAGGAAATTGACTAAAAAATCACTTCGTCTACGAGTTACGTCACCTTCAACGAGTCCTGTAGAAAGTTCGTCGACGAACCTCAACCATTGTCGACGAATTTCAGGCTTTCAAAAATCCTCTCTCGGTATCTTCTCATCGACGAATCCCCTGTGTTCGTCGACGAGGTCTGCTGCCTCCTTTTGTTCCTGTTTCCATTTACCTTTTCTTTTTATTATTTAAATACCATTATTCTTCAGGTCGTTACAGTGTGTATAGAGGATCTGGGATTGGGAAGAGACTGATCAGATCTTGTATTGTCATCATTTCATAGTGGATTTTTCTCCAGGTGCACACTTCGTGGACCTAGGCAACCTTACTGAACCATGTAAAATCTCTCGTCTCCATTTTTCTGTAAATGTTTTTTGTGTGATTTATTTTGTTGATCGGAAGATTAAAATTGTTGCACGTCAACATAAGGCTTATGACATATAGCAACTATAGTCAATTCTTAAGTTTTTGGAATAACATTTCATGGGAATTCGACACTTGATTATTGTGTATCCCTTAGATTTCCTTTTTGTTGTTGTTGTTGTAATTTTCTCTTTAATTTGCATGTCATGAACAATTGAACATCATTCTTCAATATTTCCTTATTTCTAAAGTGTGAACATTATGTTTTTGTGGAATATCTAGGGAAATTTGAGTAAAAAATATGATAGTTTTTAAACATTGTGGTTGTCGTTGTTTCAACAACGCTTGATAAAGTCAATAAAGATGACTTTGAAAACAATGCTTATGAAGGTAATTATATCATTAATGAAGCGAGGTTTTGGTAATGAAAACAAGTTTTTGTGGCTAACTTGTTAAAGAAAGATGTGTGATCCCTTCCATTAAATCTATGCTTGTGTTTGTTTGATTATGATTTCTTTAACACATGCTTTATTTTCTCATTATTTGCGATGTAGACTAAGATTTTTATGTACAATATAAAATTCAAAAACATTTTATTTTATCCTATTAGTATGGGCTTTCGCGTGGATTAGGCAAGAATAGGAATAGCTTAAAAAACTATTTAATGTGGTTTAAAGGGGTTTGAGAAAATTAAATTTTTAGTTTTACACACTAAATTAAAACTTGAATTTTATAAATCAATTTAAATTAATGCTATAAGAATTTGAAATTGAGTATTGCATATGACCCTCTTGAAAAAATTGTTCCATTAAGATTGAAGCACCTTCGGTCTAAGAATCAATGAGGTGGGGGAAAGTGGGAAACCCCTTAGTAAAGAGTTTCTGTGAGATAGCTGAAGAATGTGTCATGAATGATGAATCTTAAGGTGAAGGTGAAGGTGAAGGTGAAGGTGAATGTGAAGGGGAAGGTGAAGTAAGCCCTTTGGATCCCGGATTGTGGAGTCGAGTGGTGTCAAAAGGGAAGAGAGAAGAAGGCAAAGGAAAATGCAATGGTTGTAGAAGTCTTATCCAAACATGGAAGCAAGTGTCGAGTATGGAAAGACACAATTTTTTTTTTTTTTGGTATGGGGGTGAGTTGCAATTGAAGGAACTTGAGGTTTCATTGCTAGAAATCATAGTTGATCAATCAGAGAATGTAGTCAGGGCATCTAGGGTTTTGAAAGAAGTTGCAAAGGTAGGAAAGGCGGCTAGGGTTGTGCTTGGAGGAGATGAGACAAAGAATTTTGGGTTTGGATGCTTGGTTTTCGTTTTAGACCTGGGACTGGTAATTGAAAAGGAGGAGCTTCTTTTTTAACCAAGTTGGATCAATTAATTGAACAAACCCATAGTCTTATTCGAGCCATTTTGTGGAAACAAAGGAGGTTTCTCCTTAGATGGGTCATTTTTTTAAACATGCCCATCCTTTGAATATTGCTAATTAGTTTTCCAGTAAGGCCTAAGAGGACTCTTCTCCTAGTATTTTTAAAGGCAAAGGCTGTTCGTTTGGGAGTGAGGGATTGAAAAGAGCACACTTACGAGAAGAATTTAATAGAAGGAAATGCTCAGCTGAAGCAATAGTTGACATAAGTTGGAGCCCAAATTGAGGGAGCCTACATTTCAAACCCAGTTTTCTCTTATTAATGGGTGTGGATAGCCAAGGGACTTAACAAATATGTTAGTCTTCCAAGCTAAATCCAGGTACAAACTGCTCATTTCCTAAGCAAAATCATGATGATCAAGATGGTTCTCAATCTTCATTTGAAAGAAGCAAGAGTATCGAAAGGATTAGTGGGAAAGTGACGGTAAATGAAAGTTCTGTTCCAAGCAATTATGGAATTTTTGTTGATGATTCTATTCCTTCACAAAAAATCATGATTCTTGTGAGGTCGACAGTTAGGGGGAACAATGTTGGTTTGGGATCAAATAGTAAGAAAGAAAAATTCAAACACGTTTAGGGGTTTACACTTATCAAAAGTAGGGAAAAAATTTGAAGAAGACCGAGCTACTTCTGTTGAAATTCAGGAACAATATGGTAATTTCTTCTCCATGGCCCAACTAAACCATCAAGCTCACTTTCATATGATGGGGTGGTAATTTCTTTTGGCTAGGACACCTTAAAACCCCCAAATTCTCTTATTTCTTTGTTAACCCATTCAGACATCCCCAAGAGGTAATTTTGGGCTTCTTAAGCAGTTTGCTTCCTCACTGTTGGAGGTTTATATCTAAACAGTTATCCTTAAAACCACCAAATTCTCTCATTTCTTTGTTAACCCATTTAGACATCCCCAAGAGGTAATTTTGGGCTTCTTAAGTAGTTTGCTTCCTCACTGTTGGAGGTTTATATCTAAACAATTATCCGAACTTTGGTAATGCTGGAATAGAATGGCAATTTGTTGAGTCCAATTTTCTCACAGGTCCAAAGAAGTTATAGTCAAAACAACACTGTTCAACTTCTTTGAGTAAGAAATAATAGTCAAAACAACACCCTTCAACTTCTTTGAGTTCTCTCATAGGTCTTTCATGGTTTCATTGTCCATTGTCCTTTTTGCTGCTAGGCAGCATTCCTTAAATTTGGTAGTGAAGAAATGCTCAACATTGCATGAGATAACATCTATTCCTAACAAGCAGATGTTGGGAGAGATATCAACAAACAACCACAACAGAATAATAAGAAAAATAAGAAATTTTATACATTTTGAAAATAATAAGAAAAATAATCAATCATACCAAATCACAAGAACACAAGTAACTTTTTATGTGGAAAACTTCCCCAATGCTCAACATTGCATGAGATAACATCTATTCCTAACAAGCAAATGTTGGGAGATATATCAACAAATAACCATAACAGAATAATAAGAAAAATAAGAAATTTTATACGTTTTGAAAATAATAAGAAAAATAATCAATCACACCAAACCACAAGAACACAAGCAACTTTTTATGTGGAAAACTTCCCCAGTGAGGAAGATAAACTACGGGACCTAGTTTAGTTGAAACCTCCACTTATCAACCAAATAATGGGTACACCAAGTCTTCTCTAATCGCAATTAGAGGTTACAAATATATCTTATCAAAATATCAACAATCTTGACAAATACAAAGAGAATTGGAGAAAATATACCAAAATCGTGGTTACTGTTCACAGGCAAAAATATCAACTCCCGAGCTCAAAATCCGATCTCCACCATTCAGATTGTAGCTCCTCCAAATTTCAGCTTGATCGGACCACAGACGAAACGGGATTAGAGTCTTGATGAAATCTGGGTAACATGAGAAAAATCATGTTTTTCTCGCTTTCTTTTGAGAAGTGACAGCTCAAAATCCGATCTCCACCATTCAGATTATAGCTCCTTGAGTCGTAAACCTCTCCTCCAAATTTTAGCTCGATCGGACCACAGACGAAGCGGGATCAGAGTTTTGATGAAATTTGGGTAGCATAAGAAAAATCACGTTTTTCTCTCTTTCTTTTAAGAAATGACAGCTCATCTCCCTTCTCCCCTCTCTTTTTATAACTTCCTTTAGGTTATCACACTAAAGGCTGGGCTTTGGGCTTTTAATAAAGCCTATTTGGGCTTTCCTCCACATGAATGGAAATAATCGAGAACCATACAATCTACGTTAGCTACTTTAGTGTGCAATTTCCCCTTCCCTAACTCTCTAAAGTCTAAATGCTCACCAAGGCACAGTATTTGATCTTTCCAAGTCACAGTAGTTCAAAAAGTAACTAAAGTAGAATAAGATTAAATGTAAATGACCCAAAGAACTATAATTTATTGAAAATCTACACTATATAAACACCATATAATGTATTCAAGGGAAAAAAAATGTTTGGAATAGTTCAAGAACCAAGAACCATAATACGATTTTAGTTTCAAGGAATCAGGGCACTAGCTTTTGAACAATGGGAAGGTTTTAAGAGGTAATTTGTGTAAAACCTAGCTACTTCTCAAGGATCATGTTTCAGTGATCCAAAATTTGTTTTTCTAACTCTAATATAGAGGCTCACAGTTGAAATTTGTATGCTCCAACAATGGTCCAAGCTGAGCAAGCTTAGGTATGACAACACTATTCCGAACAGAACACACCACCGGATTATCCCATTGCAGAAGGGCTCCCACAAGGTTTGCACGCACTGTTAATGGAAACACACGGGACCATCTTTCACTCCCATATGATTGAAATGCATCTTCCACGGATGCAGGTCCTGACTTAATCGCACCAGCAAGCTTTCTTGCCAGAACCACTGCATCTTCCAGCGCACAACAAGCACCTTGCCCAAGATTGGGAGTCATCGGGTGCCATGCATCGCCAGCCAAAACCACTCTTCCTGCTGAAACGGGAGGGCTTATGACTGGCCACAGCCATCGGTCTACTAACGGAGTTCTAATGATGGTATCTTCTGGAGTGTCATCTATGATCTTCAATAGCTCTGGAGGCCAGTTCCTGACTAGTTCTTCAGCTTGCTTTTTCAACATAAATGGATCACTAATCTTTGGACCTGATACAAAACATGTCAGAGCTAATTCTTGTATGCAAAATGGGTTATTTTCTATATAAAAAAAAGACTCATGCATAAGCACGCAACATTTGAATACCTGGGGAGGAACTGTTGAAGCAGATGAACCAGTAAACCTTGGTAGGGGAAACTGGAACAAATCCGGCACGCAATCCTCTTCCATAGATGTAATTTACATTGGGTTTGAGCAGCTGACCACCAGGATAGAATCCAAGCCCACGGAAAGCGCAATGCCCAACATACTTGGGTTCAGAGAACCCCATCCATTTTGCTACAGGAGATCGGATCCCATCACAAGCAATCACAATCTGTTGCAAGTCGAAAAGCTGAATAAGAAACAATCCATATACAAGATTGTTTAAAGTAAAGATTAAAGAATATCAAGAACATTGCTACTTCAGAGAATTAAAATGAGAATAAAGTTTGAGAACAGAGAAATGAAAAAGAATTAAAAGGAGGACTGACATCAATGCAATCAGAACCATGCAATAATAAGACTACAATAAGGAGAACTTGGATGCCAATTAAGTAACCTGGGCAAGTAACTTGGTTCCATCCGCAAGTTCCAACAAAATTTCATCATTTTGGGTTCTTTCCATTTTTGCCAGCTTCGACGAAAAACGCAGTGCATCTGATGGCAGCTTAGAGGCAAGAGTCTCTAAAAGTATTCCTCTCTCCACTGCACGTACCTCTTGGCTACACACCGTAGTGCAATTTGTGAGCAGATAAGTAATGGTTTGATCAACCAAGTAACAAAGAGAAAAAGAAGGTTTTTTGCCCCTCTGGGGGGAGGGGGTGCCATAGCTTTAAGGCATTAGGCATCAAAATTAAGGAAGATGACTTGCTTCGTTACCCTTCATCTTCATCTTTGAAGTTAAAGGAGCGCAGCGCCCTTCCATCCACTGATTTCACTACCATCCTGCAGAGCTGATACCATGAACAAGTTCAAGCAAATTTATAGAAAAAACAAGGCCCCAAAAAGTTTCAAGAAAGTTGCTCTATCAGCTTTACATATAACTTTCAACTTTCAAAATTGCAAACGTTAAATTTAAGTTCCAAAAAGTTTCAAGAAAGATGCCCTATCATCTTTAAATTTAACTTTCAACTTTCAAAATTGCAAAAGTTAAATTTAAGTTCCTATCATCTGCAAGATTTAAATTTCCGTTTCATTTCTTTTTACTAAGGTACAATAGATGGAATAATTTGCAGATTAACCATAGCATGTCACAGATGCAGATTCCAGCCACCAGTGATGTTTTTCTAATACCAATCGCCGAGCAAACTTCCAAAAAACAGAACAAGAAATTAAACCGGTACGTACCCTTCAATTTCAATAAACTGGGTTCTGAGAACATCCCCGACTCCCATGACATCCAGCACTCGCCACCCATTCTTGAAAAGGGTGATCGAGGTTCCACCAGTACGAAGCGATTCCGCCTGCTCAAGCACTAACGACCCTACACCAAGCCTGAAATTCGCATCACAAGCACATAAATTTACAATCCCAAGCATCTATTGATCGCAAATTTTTAGGGCTTTTTTCTTTTTTATTTTTGGATTTGGGGCTTGTGGGAGAAGAGATCGAACCTGTGGAGGGAAAGCGCGGTGGCCAGGCCGGCGATTCCGCCGCCGACAATGACAATATCTTCCTGCTGAGCACCGATTCGAGAATCGAGGACGGAGAGGCAGACGGGTTTGCTTCTGGGTCGAGCTCGAAAGGAGGACTGACGCTTTGGAATCGTTAACGATCGAAGCCGGAACGGAGCAGAGGAAGAAGCTGAGAGAGGACAGTTGAGAAGAGTGAAAGCAGAGGAAGAGTTAGCCATGAGCATTCAATGAGTTCGTGATGATGATGCGACTTGAAACGGAGCAGAGGAAGAAGCTGAGAGAGGACAGTTGAGAAGAGTGAAAGCAGAGGAAGAGTTGGCCATGACCATTCAATGAGTTCGTGTTGATGATGCGACTTGAAATTGCCGCCATGGAACTATGGAAGCAACTGAAAAAAGTGGTGGAGATGAAATGGATAAGAGAAGGGAGTTTTTTCACATTTTATTATTAAATTAAAATAAAATATTAAATAATAATTTATTTGAGAAAAAATTTCCCTTGTATAATCTCGCAGGACTAGGCTTCGAGATTTGTTTCAATGTTTTTCCATTGACTTTTTTCTCCAATTAAATCTCGCAAGATCTTCTTGCGAGATTTGCCAGACATATATATATAATTAAAAATGCATTAAACTCAATTAAAGAAACAAAATATTTTTTATCTTCTAAAAAAAAGACAAGTATTTTTAGAAATAAATTTTATTTAATAATTTAAAAAAAAAAACAAGTATTTGTAAAATTTTAAAAAATTTAAAAATAATAAAAAATATTTTTTTTACTATACGCGTAGTTGTGTAAGCAGTTGTGCACAACATTCATTCTTATATATATTATTTAATTAAATACTACTAATATCTTCTAAATTTTTTTTAAAATGTTTGTAAATATCAAGTTCTTTTGATTAATACTTCAATTTTCTTAATTTTTTACTATTTAGTTAAATAGAAGTTATTTTATTCATCTCAATGTAATTTGAGTTTTATATTTAACTTGAGTTAATTTTGAAATCCATTAATTTGTATATATTAAGATCTTTCATACTAAAAAATGTTAATTAACTATAGATAATAAATTATTACTATAATCTATGTATTATTGCTTCTAATACATAAAATTTACTCCATGGACAACATATGTATTCCTAACTAGTAAACAAAAATATATAATTGAATGTATGTTAGTTTTTGTCTTTAATTTGGACTAAATAAAAATTAGGAAACATGATTAAGATAATAAAAATCATAATATATTATAATAAAAATAGATATTAATTATAGTCATTTTGTATTGCGGTTATTTTCAAAATTTAACTGCTCTAAAAAATAATTTTGCAGACAATTGAAAAATAGTAAAAAAAATATTTTTTATTATTTTTAAAATTTTGTGAATATGTTTAGTTGAATTATATTTTTAAATTCACATGGTCATATTATTTTAATTTCCATTAAAATTTCTATATAAAATGAATAAATTAATCTCGAAAAACCAATTTTACATATTAAAATATTGTTATAACTATGAAAAATCTTCAATTTGTTTGGTATTATTGTCAAGAATTATGAAACTAAAAATTAGGAACAAGAATTGAAAAATTAGAACTAAGAAGAAAAGATCAAAAATTAGCAAATTTTTTTTGTTAGTATTTTGAAAACTAAAATAAATTAAAAACCTAATTAAATTGATTTTTTTAATCAAATAGCTATTAAAAAATATGACTAAAATTAAAACAAAAGTGAAAAAAGGTACAAATTAGATCTTAACTAGATATATATATGAGATTCTCAACTAAGCATTCATTGGACATGGTAACTTGCATTTTATTTAACATTTATAAATTTTTTTGCACTTATTTTTTTTTGAATAAAATGGATATTTTTAGGTCTTGTCTTATTGGATTCAAATAAATTTTTTAAAAGTTTATTTATCTAATTTTATTAAAATTATTATTTCTAAAAATACTTGTATTTCTTTTAGAAGGTAATAATATTTTTGTTTTCATTTTTTTTTATTAAATAGAGTTTATTTCTAAAAATACTTGTCTTTTTTTTAGAAGGGAAAAAATATTTTGTTTCTTTAATTGAGTTTAATACATTTTTAATTTTATATATATGTCTGGAAATCTCGAGGATCCTGCGAAATTTAATTGGAGAAGAAAGTCAATGGGAAAACATTGAAACAAATCTCGCAGCATTATTAATTTGAAGAATATTTTTCCAAATAAAGTATTATTCAATATTTTATTTTAAGTTAATAATAAAAGGGGAAAGCTCAGAGAAGGGGCAGTAAAGTCATATCAGTATATAAACTGCAAAATCCATTTCTGTCCGGCCTGAAGCCCGAGGCCTCTGCAAATTTAACGGTCACAAGCCTCGGTTCTGCCTTGTCAGTGACCGTTGGGTTGATCATAGCCGTTGGGCTCTTCGTAGCCGTTGGGTTTAAGCTACTTAAGCAGAAATATAAGGTATGCCCGTCACACTTTCTTCCTCTTCATACACTTTCTTCCAACTCTTTACTCTGATTTCTTACATTTCTAGCTCCAAGAATTCATTGTTCTGAATCTGCATCGAGTGATTGGGATTGGAAGTGAAATTGAAAGTGGTTGGAAGTTGGAAGTTTGAGATTTTCAATCTGGGAGAGAACCCCAACCCGGTTAGGGCTTCAATTTCCTTGTTTATAATTTCTTAAATATAGTGAATGTGTTGATTTTATTCATGTTGACATTTAGAGGTGGTATCTTTGTTGAACTGGTTGATAATTAGTGGTTGCATCAAAGTGATTGGGAGTTATAGTTTTGAAGTGTTTGGAAGTTTTAAGTTTGACATTCAGTTTAGGGCTTCAATTTCCATTTTCGCAGTTTCTTTAATTTGTTAAATGTGTTAACTTAGTTGTGTTAATTTGCTGATAAGAAGTATATTTTTTTTTCATACATTTAGGTCTTCTTGCTTACAAATTTAGACTTTGATAAATTGTTAAATTAAACTTTTTTTGAAAAATTTAATCATTATAATTTTTAAATTTGAGGTTGAAATTGTCATAAGGCTTTTTTTTTTTTTGTCTTTTTTGCTTTTGTTAATAACTTAGCTTCTTTTTTTTTTTTTAATTTTAATTAAGGTGTTCATTTGTTGATAATAGGACTTTTTCCCTATAATTTAGATCTTTTAGTTTATAAATTTAGGATTTGTTAAATTGTTAAAGGAATTTTTTTTTTTTTTGGTTATTTGATCATTTTGGATTTTTTGTGATTTAGGATTTTATAGTTGAAATTGAGGGTTAAAATTGCTATAGGACTTTTTCTTTAGTTATTGACCATTCAAAAACCATTTGAAAAATTTATTTGTTAATAATTTAAGATTCTTATATATTTAGGATTTTTTAATATAATTTAAGTCTTTTAATTTAAAAATTTATAGTTTATGTAATTGAATAGAACTCCTTTTTTATAGTTGAGTTTAGGAATTTTTTGATAATTTAAAACCTTTTTATATAAATTTAGGGATTGAAATTTATTTATCATAAACCTTATTTTGGAGTGAAAGATTGACATTTTAGTAGAACTAGAAATGTCAGAAAGTTCAGGCAGTGGACTCACTACAATTTTATTGTACATTGATGGAGAAATCTTGAATGGGTCAAGAGGAGTGGAGTATAGTAGTAAAGCCGTTAAAGCCATTCGAATTCAAAAAGATACAAAGTTACACAAATTACAAGAGAAGATTTGTGAAAATTTGAACATCGATGCAAACGAATATATTGTGGAAGTGACTTCAAGATATCCGCTTTTGGGAGAAAATGGCAAGCCAGTGTTTGTAGAACTTCCAGTGAAAGATGATTCGGATCTTCACATTGCACTAGACCCACAGAGTTCGTACCCTAACATATACACAGTTGAACTTTACCTACACCGTGTTCGTCGAAATAGAGATATAGAGGGAGGTGTAATGCCACACGAAGAGTCATTGCATGATGCTCAATCCAATGTTGGAGGTGATATGGATACAATGGCTAACTGTGAGGGATATGGTGACCAGGTGCAAGAAACACCTACTATGGATTTAAACGACATTGGCAGGACCTCATCTGAGCTGCACTTCACAACAACAAACTATGGAGCTGGAGAAAATAGGGAAGCACAAGTCACTTCAGTGGATACAAATGATGCTGCATTCCCTGACTTTCATACAATTAGGCATATTGTATTAACAGAGAGGACTACGTACAACAATAAGGCAATGCACATCACGAATGACGTTGAGCAAGTGGAAGAGAAGGATGATGGGGAGGAATTTGTAGAAGGATTGAATGATGTAGGTTCATCAAAATGCGCAGCATGCGTGGAACCAAATCCATCCTCCGACAATATTGATGATGTTCAAGAAGAAAGACGACGACATGATGTTGCACCAACATTTTCTCATATTGACCTTGCAGCCGGGGGCCTCGCACACCAAGATGAGACACCCATTGAGAGCACCCATTGGGACGAGTCATCAAAATTGTGTAAAGGGATGATTTTTGACTCAAAGGATCATTTGATAGCAGCAGTGCGAATTTATCATGCCCAAAAACAACATAACTTCCATGTGTTGCAATCTAACCCATCAATATGGGTCGCTAAGTGTACAACGAAATCAGATTGTGCATGGAGATTGCGTGCTTGTAAGCGTAAAAAACATAACTTATTTGAGATCACACAATATACAGGACCACACACGTGCTTGAACCAAGATCTATCGCAAGACCACCCCCAATTGACCTCCTCCTTAATTGCTAAAGAGATAATGGATATCATCAAGGAAGATGCTTCCACTTCTATTGGTGCTCTACAGGAATTCTTGAGGTCACGATTTAGATACAATATATCGTACAAGAAAGTATGGTTAGGAAAGGAGAAAGCGATTGCACATATATATGGTGATTGGGACCTTTCTTACAAAACCCTTCCCAAATGGATGCGTGCAATGTGCGACTACAATCTCGGTACCAAGGTTGAGTGGGTTTGGAACAATATTCCTAGAACCCAGAATTATGCCACATTGAGCTGCGTTTTTTGGTCTTTTGCAGCATCGATTGAAGGATTTAATCATTGTCCACCTGTCATATGTATAGATAGTACGTACTTAAATGGAAAGTACAATGGCAAACTATTGATAGCTACGACACCAGATGCAAATCGACAGATATTTCCCCTTGCATTTGCTATAGTTCAAGAAGAGAGCCTCATTACCTGGGAATGGTTTTTAGAATGTCTTCGCATACATGTCACTGATCGCCAAGGTATTTGCCTCATATCAGATAGACATCCAGATATAATTGCTGCAGTTGATTGCAATTCTAGATGGCAACCACCTCATGCCCATCATAGGTTTTGCCTTCGTCACATTGTTAGTAACTTCAATAGTAAAGTACAAAATTCTGTTTTGAAACAGATGGTTGAACAAGCAGGGAAGGAACATCAAGTGAGAAAATTTAACAAGTTAATGGAGAGGATAATCCGTGAGGGCGGGGAGCCTGCCAAATCGTTCTTTGACAAGATTCCCCCTCATATGTGGACACAGTCCCACGACGGAGGTGTAAGGTATGGCAATATGACAACAAACTTATATGAATGCTTTAATGCTGTCCTTAAGGGAGCGCGTAGTCTCCCAATCACCGCCATTGTACAGTTGACATTTTATCGTGTTGGTAAATACTTCAATAGTCGACGAGAGGCTTCTCGGATTGATATGGAAGCAGGTAATGCCCACACTCCATATGTAATGATGAACATGATAAAGAGGCAAGCTAGGGCAACCAAACACATGGTCACCACATTTAATCGATCTAGTGGATTATTTAGTGTTAATACTGCACCCGAAGAATCACACAAAGGCAATAATATCCAAACAGTAAGAATTCATGAAGGGAGTTGCTCATGTGGAAAGTGGCAAAACTTGCATTTTCCTTGCTCTCATTTAATTGCTGCGTGTACTGTCATGCCACTTAACCCTACACAATTTATTAACCAGTGTTATAGCACAACAGAACATTATGCTGCATATGCAAAAGAATTCAACCCAATTATGCATGAAGACTACTGGACGGAGCCATCAATGCCTACATTGTACCCGAATCGAGATTTAATTCGTAACAAAGGTCGTCCAAGAAGCTCACAATTGTGCAATGAGATGGGTTGGAGAGAGGGTCCTACTAAGAAGAAAATTAGATGTAGCACCTGCAATGAAGAAGGTCACAATCGCACACGATGTCCTAAGAGGACTGGGAATAGTGACGAAGGAGGTCTTTCGCATTGATGTATACTTTATTTATTTGTTGTATGCTTTTTGTAATTCTTTTTTTGGTTATATTATAAATGTTTGTATTCATTATATTCATTCATTAGTGAAACAATTAGTCCTCCCGTGGATGTAGACATGGTCGAACCACGTATATCGATGTGTCTTATTATTTTACTTTCATCAAATGATTGCTTGGTTAGATGTGTCATTGATCTAAAAATTTTATACATCTTTTGTCGATCTACACAAACATGGTCAAACCACGTATATTTTATGTGTCTTATTATTTTATTTTCATCAAATGATTGCTTGGTTAGATGTGTCATTGATCTAAAAATTTTATACATCTTTTGTCGATCTACACAAACATGGTCAAACCACGTATATTTTATGTGTCTTATTATTTTATTTTCATCAAATGATTGCTTGGTTAGATGTGTCATTGATCTAAGAATTTTATGCATCTATTGTCAAATTACACAAATCTACAAAAATGGTCCCATGCACAAAATTCTTACTTGTTAAATTATGTTGGGACAATAAAGAAGTGCTTTGTATATTTTTGATGATGAATTCAACACAGTTTATTTGAATCAAAATTGAGATCATATGATTTTGCACTTATGCCAAATAATTATAACTCTAAAGGCATTTTTTCAAAAAGAAAACCTATGGATGAAGATGTATTATAAAATTAGTTAAATGAATACCATTGACTAAGATTGCATGATTTTGACCCTAGACCACTCATGTTCCTTAATAATGCATTTGTTAAAAATTACAAATAGCACAAAATAAAATGGTCGCGATGAGTAGCATCACTGTCGAAATCTGATAAATATTGTGAAAGCACTTTTTTATATAAGAATTAGTGCTTGTCTTGTGCTTAGCTAATATTTTTGTATGGTACCAACTTTTTTATTGTTATTTTTTAAAAGTTTACAACATTAAAAAAATTAGTTAACACTTTTGTAATTTCATGAAATACTAGAATGAAAAATAAAAACTATTTTTTACAACTTGTTTCTTGTAAGATTTTTCTTATTTTTCATTTACGCTGCTTAAACCACCACTGAATGCACATCGACATTCTGATATCATTTCAATATTTAACTTAAAATCTTGTATTTAGTTCCATCTTGTGTAATTGTCAAATTGATAACTATATTTTGACCATGACTCCACGTGTTTTCGACCCATAAGGCTTTCAAAGGAATGCGTACTGAAATAGTAATTTTTTATTCCTTTTCTTTTTAACAATCCATTGCCAGGTTAAGGTTAAAATTTCAAGTAATAAAAAATAGTTGATGTGAAAAAAATAAAAAAGTTTCATTAACCAATTTATCCGCTAGAAAATGAAAATTTTAGGAAGTGAGCACGCTAGAAAGAAATTGTATGGGGGTAAAAACATGCCAATGCATTCTCTTGAATACGAAAGGAACATTGTTACAAAGTACATTTCCAACGCTTGTTTAATACAAAAGTAATTACTTGCCTAAAACACATTGCCAAAGGTAAAAAAATAAACATTATTTTAAATTTCGAAAGATGAGGAGCAAACAAGTAGATTATTAAACAAAAAATCATTTAAAGGGATAATACTATTAAATAATTTATCCATTGATGATATCATGTTCTTATTTGCGGGTCAGTTATGAGCATCCAAGAAAGGAGAGAACTAGGTGATTTTTGTTTAATTAACTATATAGACAATTAACAATCAAAGTAAGTGCATAAGTAAATATTAACACAATGAAGTACATAATATTTTGAATTAAGAAAATAATCTAGTGGCTTACAACAATTACACGACACTTTCAATGAAAACAATGCACATAAAAGGTCTTTTAGTTCTCCTCTTAAAGTACACAGTAAGCTTTTTGACTTTGTTGCATAAATATTCCCATTTGAGTGATATAAAATTCAATCAAGCTTTCAAAGTTTTTTCCAAATTAGATGAGATAAAATCCATAAATATTTGATTCAATTTGTACATGAAATCTTGGTTAACAAGTACTAACACTCGATTACTTAATTAGATTTCAAAAAATATATTAAATGAGAGTATAAAATGATTTTTCAAAGAAAAGAAACCGATTAGTTGCAATGTAGGAAAACAAACTCATTAAAATATTATTTGTCGAGACGTCCCGAGCACAAGGGGCCTTGAGGAGGCGAATAAAAATAATAAGTTTGATTTTTGGGAAAAATAAGAAGTTTGGGGTCGTCACTAACCATTTTTTAGTGTGATTAGAACACTTTATTACTATTCAATTAAGAATAGTATCGGTCTGTGTATACCAAGATCGGGATCAAGAGTTCGGTTATGCGAGGGGAAGGTACTAACAGCCCTTCGCACCTTTTCTACGGATGATACCTAATTAAATAAGAATTATTCCAAATTAAATTTTAATAACTTTTTATTTTATCGTTTAACAACTATGTACAAGCAAACAAATATATAATTAAAACGAGGTGTGCCTTAGGAATTGTCTAATAAGACCTCCGGAAGTGAGGATCTTATTAGAAAAATCCCCTCTCAAAGCTAACATAGGTGAGGCTTGAAAGGTCCATTGCCTTTTTAAAATCATAGGGACACACCCCTTTTGAAAATTGAGAAAATATTTTTAATAAAAATACTCCCAAATTTTTTTATAATTTTCTAAACATCTTTAACATTTTTCTAACATTTCTAGGGGGTTTTCACATTTTTCTAAGAAAAAAAAAATCAAAATACTTTTCCTAACCTTAAAAATATTTTTCCAAAATTTTTGTGATTTTTTCTAATTTTTCTATGATTTTTCTTGATTAAAAAAATAGATAATACATTAATGAAAATAATTGGATCGGTTCAAACTGGTCCAAGGGGAGGGGGTCTGGGTCAGCAAATCGGGCCACGTGTCAATTACAGGTGAAGATACGTGGCCTAGTATATAATGGGGGCAGGAGATGACTTCATGACGACACATCCTAAGAAAGTACAGATTGGATGGTGAGGGAGTGACCACGCCGCGTCAAAATGCGCGGAGGAGGGTTTGCCAAGTTTTACCCATCAGTGGTGACACGTGGCCTCAGAACAAGACATATAAAATGTGATTTTCATTTTCTGTTCATTTTTGCATTCTCTCTTCTCTCTCTTCTCCAGAACCCTCTTTGCTCTCTCACTTTCTTTCTCTTTCTACTATGAAACCCTAACCCTATCTTCTCTCTCACTCTCCTTCTCTCTCTATTCCTGCGAGCCTTCTCAGATTTCTCACTCTTTTTCTCTCTCTCTATACCTACGAAACCCTAACCATCTCTTCTCTCTCACTTGCGCATACTCTCTAAGACCCTAACTCTCTTTTCTTCTCTCTCACCGAGTGCCCTCTAGAACCCTAACTCTCTCACTTTTCTTTCTCCCTCTCAGTGAAGACCCATGAGGTCTTCTGGCTTGTCTCCATGAGAGACCAGAACCCTAACCCTAGATCTCTCTCTCTCTCTCTCTCTCTCTCTCTCTCTCTCTCTCTCTCTGTTTCTCAACGAAGACCCATGAGGTCTTTTGGTCTCTTTGCTTTTAGTTTGATCTAGAGATCTAGGAGGGACCTGATCAGGGTCTTGAGATGGTGATGTGTTTACTGAGTTGTCCCTAACTCAAAGATAAGTGTCCCTTTCTGATTGTGTTTTGCCTTTTAGGTTCTGTAAATGTGAGTGTTCTGTGTAATGCTGTGTAGATTTGTGTGTTGTCTTAAGTGTGTGTTCTACGTAATATTGTATTACAGAGTGTTGGCTTGATGATTTGGATGTGTGTGATTTTGGTTTGGGCATGATGATCTATGTGTTGGCTTGAGTATGTGTTCGAGTGTGTGTGTTCAGATTTGTGACATATGTGTGTGCTCGGTATGTGCTCAAATCTGGGCGTGTGTATGAATGGGTTTCAAGTGAGTCAAATTTCCTGAAACCTGGTGAGTTTGGGTTCAAGGTTGACTCAACTAAGTCTGTAATGACCCCAAAAATAATATGCATGGAAGTGGAATATATATATATATATATATATATGTATATATAAGCATAAAAGTTCCTTTCAGGAACTTGATTTACAATTCAATTTCAATTGGAGTACCCCCCCCCCCCACAGAACCGATTTCAACTCTCTCTCTCTCTCTCATCACGCTCTCTCTCTCTCTCTTTCTCTCTCCTCAACCACTCTCTCTCTCTCTCTCTCTTTCCTCAATTTCTTCCTCGATTTTCGACTGATTGAAGAACGAAAAATACCATTGGGTTCCATTCTCAGTCACCAACATTTTAACCGGAGTGGGTTTGTGATTAGGGCGTCGTAGACACTACTCTTGAGATAAGGTAAACTCTCTCTCTTTCTCTCTCTCTCTCTCCTCAATTTATCTCAAATCTGCAGCCAAATTAACGATCAAACACCACCACAAGGTCCCAGCTTTGATTCTGAGTAAGTTAATCGGAGCAGATTTTTTATTTGGGGATCCTAAGTACTACTCCATGGCTAAGGTGAGGAGTACAAATTATGTTAGTTATTTTACAAATTCAACTGGTTAAATTATAATATGTAATTCTTAAATTTTACTATTTTATTATATTAGATTTTTGGAGATATTCCTGAGATTAAATTAAACTGCAAGAGTTAATTAGAGCAGATTTTTGATTTGAGAATCTTAGGCACCACTCCAAGGCTAAGGTGAGGAGTACAAATTATGTCAGTTATTTTAGAAATTCAACAGGTTAAATTATAATATATATAATTATTAAATTATAGTATTTAATTATATTATATTTTTGGATATATTCTTGGGATTAAATTAAATTGCAGGATTTTATTAGTTTTTTGGAAATATTCCTAGGATTAAGTTAAATTGCAGGGATTTGATTAAATGAAATTTTTGGGGGAATATTTTGGAATTAGATTAAACTACGGGGATTTGATCATATTGGTATTTTTAAATATGAGAGAAATTAAATTTAAATATGGGAAGTGGATCAAACCCGCATTTTTAGAATTTAATCGGTTAATGGGAGCATGAGCCTAGGAATATTAAGATAATTGTAATTCTGAGGTTGAGTTGATTAAATTGAGAAAAATATGATTTTAGGGTTTTGAGCTCCGAACCCTGTGGGGTGGGTTTAGAGATCTTAGCAAGCACCCTCTCAGTAAATAGGTAAGGGGAATAAATTATAATACATATTTTTGGAAAAATTAACTGGTTGGAATTAAGTATGTGAAATTGTGAATATTGTTTATGTTTTGGAAAAACTATGATATTGATATTTTCCCTGTGATCATTATATTATGATTAATAGTTAAAAATTGTGTGGCATGAGGAATATGAAATAATAGTTTTATTACGGAGAATGTGATTGATATTGAAATATGTGAGAATATGAGATACCTAGATATGATTTTATTTGGATGTGAAGATATGGGAAACCCAGTTATGTTACCGTGATGATATGAGATTTATATATAGATGTGCTTTTACTAAGGAATGATGAAATATGATATGCAGATATGTTTTTACTGGGAAATGATGATATACGAGATATACAACAATATTTTACAGAAACGATGAAATGAGAAATGCAGATATATTTTATATTGAAATGATGATATGTGAAATACATAGAGTTGTTTTATACAGAAATGTTGAACAGAGAATTATATAGAAATGATGAGAATTACAAAAATGATGAAATGTGAACACAAAAATGTAGAAATGAGAACCTTGATGGACCACAGTATACAGAGCATGATACCGTTGCCAATATTTATGATTAGTGCAACCACACATCTAGTACAAAGTGTGGCGAGACAGTCAATTGGGCCAGTGAAGGGTTGTGTTACCCCCTAGGGTCCGGACCAGGATTGAGTAGGTCAATCGTACTACAGATGCATTCCCTATTTTCATCTAACTAGATAGGCCAACCACGGTTAGGTCTAGTCTTCAGGCCGCATAACCCAGTCATGTGGGGTGAGTACATGACGATGTGAATATCCACAGGTTGGTTTCTCATTACAAATGCGATAATATGCAGCCATAAGCTACAGACGTGGCGTGTATTATATGCTGGTGGATGCTCATGAGTTAGAAAACGTTTATGAAAAGTGAAAAGTGAAATGAACAGCCATGGGTTACAGATGAGTTGTGCTTTATGCTGATGGATACTTATGAGCTCGATTATAAAAATGAGAAATGATATGAGAAATGAGAGAGTATGTATATGATAAGAGAAATGAAAGAGTGTGAATATAAAGATGAAATATGAAAGTATATGTATATGAGTATGAGAAATGATAGCTTATGAATATGAATATGAGAAATGATATCAAAACTTATGAAACTATGTTTTATATCTATATGATTATAAGTACATATCTGTATATTTTTCTCAAATGATATAATCATTTAAATGAGTGTATTATGATATAACTTAACTCATGTGCCACACACTATTAATAATTTATTCCATCTTACTGAGAGGTGTTTCACCCAGAATTTAAACATTTCAGGAAACCAATTCAGACCAGCAGAGAGAGCTCTGAGGTAGAGGAGACTGTAGTACCCCAGTATTCAGGGTAGTGTTTGAACTAGAGGATGTGTTTTGTGTAACTCCTAGACTATTTTATGGATTTTTGGGAATGTATATATATGTGTGTGTGCGTGCGCAAAGGTCTTAGCAATCTGGTATTGTATAGCATTTTGGATGGTATTGTATATTGGGCTCAGACATTGTATGTAATCTGCTGCATGGATAGTATGTTTGGATGGACTGAATACCCGGTACCCCCCTTGTGGTCGGATTATGTGTAATATATAGTATCAGAGTTAGTTGACAAATGATGATTGATTATTATTGTTGAAAAAAATATGGTAGAAAAATTAGGTTGTCACAGAGTAAACTCGTTGGGTCAATCTAACACCCGGGGGGGGGGGGGCTTGTTTCAAAGGATGGGCTGACCCTAGATTTGCTTTTAAAAATGGTTTGGGTTTGATTTAAAAATGGGTTCATGACCATTTTTTTTTTTTTTAAATGGCTTAGGCCTAAATTGTTTTAAAAGGGATGTGCACCTTTATTACAAGATGGGTCTGGGCCAGGATTTTTTAGAAAAGATTCAGGCCCGGGTGGTTTTTTAAAAAAATGTTGGGCCTAGATTTTTAAAAAGTTCCAGGCCTGGAGGGGTTTAAAGAAATGTTGGGTCCTATTTTTAAAATGGGTTTCAGACCCAGGGGGTTTTAAAAGAAATGTTGGGTCTGGTTTTTAAAATGGGTTTCAAGCCCAGGGGGTTTTAAAAGAAATGTTAGGTCTGGTTTTTTTTTTTAAATATGTTTGGCCTTGGTTTCAAAATGAGTTTTGGCCTTTGTTAGAATAGGGGTTTTGGCCTGGGTTTAAAATTATTGTAGGCTTTTGGGTTCGCAATGGGTGGCCTGGGGCTCCGAGTTCTCAGTATGGGCTTGTGGGGTTCCGTGGACTTGGGTCTACTCTGGTTTAGGTTCAAGTTCTTGTCTAGGTTTGGCGTGCAAGTTCAGATTTAGGTTTCAGGGTGCAGGTTCAGGTTTCAGGGCTCAGTGAGCTCAGGTCTGCAATGACCCAAAGCTTAGGTCTAGGTTCAGGTTTAAGTTCTTGCTTTCAACATATGCACCAATATTTCATTATTATAGATCAGAATTGGGAAGGAAAAGCCAATCTTACCTGCAGTCTTCAAATCCTCTGATCTTATTTTCTTCCCTTCTGAGTCTATTCTAGGATAGTCGTTTGGGTTTGTCTGGGATACCTTCCTGGGCTAGGAGGTCTGTCTTTGTGTGTCAAGTGGAGACACTGATGTGCTTGCTGAATGTGAATGGCAAGCATCGGTGGGTGTGCCTTCTGAGGAGAGGGCTCCAACCTTTGGGGTCCTTTAGGGTTCTGCTACTTTGACACTTTTTCTTCAAAATTTCCTCGTACTGCTTTCTGCACTTTCACTCTGAATTCTCTAGGTATTCCTCTCTTCTTATGTGCCATTGGTCTATGCGAAACTCCTCTATTTATAGGCTTAGTCCTAGGTCATTTTAGGCAGTGTCTAGTCTTTCCTTTCTTCATTCTTTCCTTCTATGCAGCAACCCTAATGCGTGCTTTCCTTCCTATAGCAAGGTAATCCCCATTTTCTTGTGATATGGCTTATTCTCCTCTCGATGGAGAGTCTGGCTAAGAATATGGGGGTGGATACAATCCAATTTTCAAAAATCCTTAAATTAATTTTTATGATATTTTTCAAGGATTATTTCCAAATTAATTCAGAATCAAGGTATCTTTGCGCATACTTTTCAATTTCCTTAAACTTCTTTAATTCATTTGAATTTCCCTCCCATTTGCATTGATTTTGTTTCTGAATTGGTGAACAGGTTTCTTGGAAGATGCTATGGAATATCCTAAGCTCCATGCGGGTATAGCTCGGCCTTTCTAAAGATTTTCTTTTTGTATATTTTCTTTGTATTTTGCCATGTATTTCCCCTTGTATTTTACAATCCTGTAGTGTATCTTATTGGGCATGTGCCCCTGTGTACTCTAATGATAGAATAATAATAAAAATGTCAACTCCTTCTTTTTTTCGCCACATGGCCCCCCTAATTTTTGGATTTTAACAATGGGCTCAAAAATGGAACTCAATGGTAATTACAATAAGAACAAGGACTAGTTTCTAAAAAGTTCACATGAATTAGCCAAGATTTAAAACAAAATAAAGACTTAATTTCAAAAATACAGAAGATAGCCTAGGCATATTAACAAAAAGACCGAATTTCAAACACATGACCTTGATTAAGTGAACAGGACTTAGCTACTATTTTGACAATATGGACTCGGGTATAATTAACATGGACTTGACTTAAAGGAAATATGATTAAATGATGGACTTAAACTAACAGGGACTTGTTCTCAGGGGTTTACAGACGGGATCAGGATTCAAATGAATGTTCCAAACGGGAACTTCAAAATTTCATTGATCTTATGCACATAAGCTAATAGGGAGACATGGTAAAAATTAGGGTGTCCACATTATTTAATCAAGATCAAAGAAAAAAAAAATAAAGAACAAGAAGTCCAAGGAGAAGAGAAAAGCTTGGCAACCACATGTTGCTTTTTAGATGACCAAGAAAAAAATTCCATAACCAAGACCAAACACATTACCTGAAGTTTTTTTTTTTTTTTTTTTTTTGTGTTTCTACATCTCAAACCCAATCACTATTTGTGTATTTAACAAGATTCAAACAATTAGTTTAGGAATAAAAAATACCATCAAATTGCATACCTTTAATGTAACGAAGGATACACTTTGCTACTTGCAAGTGAGATTGATAAGGAAACTTCATATACCTGCTAATCATGCCAACACCAAACTCAATGTCTGGTCTATTGGCAGTTAAATATCTCAGACTGCCAACAATCTGCTTAAAAGATGTACTTATTCACACAGTTACCACTCCCAATTTTTCCTAACTTCAATTTTTCTTCAACCGAAGTCAATATTGGCTTGCAATTATCCATCTTGAATTTTTTAAAAATTTCATTAGCATTTTATTTATTTTTTGAGAAATAAATATCCCATCATCTATTTGAGTAACTTGAGTACCCAAAAAATAAGACATTAAACCCATATCAGCCATTTCAAAATCTTTTATCATAGCCTCCCTGAAGCCTGAAATTAACTTAGAACAGTTCCCAATAAAAATCCACATAAACACACTATGATCACACCACCATAGAAATTAATTTTCACATTTAAAGTGTGATCATGTGGACACCTCTGAAATCCATGTGAAAGAAAACAAGAATCAATCTGGGTATACCAAGCTTTAGGAGGTCGCTTTAACCTATACAATGATCTTTTCAATCTATAAACCTTATTTTCTTCACCCTTTTTAACATAAATTTCAGACAAATTAATATAAACATCTTCCTCCAAATAACCATTCAGATAACCATTTAGAAAAGCAGATTTAACATCCATTTGAAAATTTTTTCATGACTTTTGTGTAGCAAATGAAATAATCATACGAACAGATCAAACTAAGCAATAGGAGCAAAAACCATAAAATAATCATGTAGTAACCCGAACCAAGAAAATAAATAAATAAACAAAATAAAAAAGAAAGAGAAAGGAAAAAAAAGAAATTGGTTTGGCACAAAACCAAACCGTCGATGGTTTCAAGAGGCTCAAAAAAATCGTCGACAATTTTAGTTGCGGGGAATGGTTTAAGTGCCAAATCATCGACGGTTTTGTCAAGCTCAAGAAAACCGTATGGTTTTCCTGTGGGTAGAGTTACTTAAGGGCTAAGTTATTCATTTTTCTTCATAACTCTCTTTTGCTCTCTCTCTCTCTCTCTAAAAATTATGGTTTTGACTCCCTCTCTCTATCTAGCCCCGGGAGCTCTCCGCAAGTGCTCTTTGACTCTCTTTCCCTCCTCCCGACACGCAGGCCGTTAATCTTCGGTGGATTCGTGCGGTTAGGCTTCGATGGTTTCGAAGGTTTAGGCATTTTTCTTAAGAAACAGGTAAGGGGATTATATTATGTAAGTTAATTTTGTAAATTTCACCAATTAAAATGCAGTATATGTTTATATACATATGATTACGACTTTTACTTTCCAATCCAACCATTCAAACTGAGGTTTTCAAGCCTAGGGTTTGGTTAATAGATTTTATTTTCAAAACCAACCGATTAAATTTGAATATGAGATTACTGGATTTTCTAAACGTTTTGACTGATTGAAATTATTGATTTCGAATTGTTATGCCTGTTTTATAAAGAATCAAAGTGAGTAGGGTGGTTATCTTCGTTTTTCCTTTATATATATATATATATATATATATATATATATATATATGTATGTATATATATTCTTAGTTAAACAAAAATAGTGGAGATGATTAAACCCGTATTTTTAACAAAGCAAATATTTAGTATGATGACATGTTTCAATAGATAATATAATTATGATTTATCAAATGAAAATTGTGTGGCATGAGAATGGTTTAAAGTGGCATAAGTGAACAGGATATTTATACAGTATGATACAGTGTGATGATGTGTCGGCTATAAGCCATGTGATGATGTGCTGGCTATATGCCGAGTCATGATGTGCCGGTTGTATGCTGAGTATGATATGCCGGTTTTATACCGAGATAGAAAATGATAGAATTGTAAACAGCTTATGTTTTATACAGTTTTTATAGCGTAAATTGCCATTTATGATTTAAGAATCCTGTGGATATGAGATGTCATATTATGAGCATGGTACCGTAGCTAATTTTTGGAGGTGGTGCAATCTCACTAGGATGATAGTGTGATGATGGATAGACGATTCGAGACCTTGGTATAGTACTACCCCGAGGCAGTTCCGGGGACCCCATCCGATGTAGTTTCGGGTGAGCCTTCCCGATGCAGTTCCGGGTTAGGGGTAGGCACAATCGTACTTACTGCCTTTTCTGACTCAATTATGGTCGGCCGACCATATGCTAAATCTAGCCTTCAGGCTGCACAATTCGTCATAGGGGGAAGCATGTCGTATGAGTATGTGAAAGTGTGACGACGATAGTTCAGTAGTCCAGGTTATATCATCTATGCATATATGGGTAAATTTACTATAAAATGGGCTATATTGAGCTAAAAATTTATTATTCTGCAGATATATAGAGCAGTACAATTTTAAAATGTCATTTTAGATACAGTTAAATCATGACAGTAATGTGTTTACACGAAACCTCATGCTAGCCACACACTGATAATAATATAATCTGTTTTACTGAAAAGTGTCTCACCCCATTATACAAATCATTTTTTAGGTCCTAAAAGGAATCAAGCCTAGTATACTACAGGGTTGGGATTAGACAATTAATAGTAATTGTCAGAGTTGGTGAGACATTAGACAAAAGTTTTTATTCTTTTTGGATTGTAATATCATGATATGGAGTTATGTATGTATGTATTTTGGAACAGTTAGAACTCTGGTAATATGTTTAAGGTATTTTCTTTTGCTGTATGGTTTTATTTTTAGTAATGACATGTGCTTTCGGGATTCCTTGGTTAGGGCGGGTTGCAGTATTTATAGTATCAGAGAGACGTATATGTTTTACTAGCACTCTAAGCCCACACTCGGGTTCAGGGTGCTACAAATCAATACCTGGTTTCTCTTTATATCCCTTTACTACCAATATCGCCTTGTAGTGATCCATCTTGCCATTCGATTTGTACTTCGTCTTAAATACCCATTTGACCTCAAAAGGTTTTACTCCTCTAGGAAATGTGGTAAGTTCCTAAATATGATTATTCTCAATGACATAAGTTTCTTTATCCATTGCTCAGCTAATGACCCTCCTAGGATGCCTCACCATATGAAATAGTGTCACAATATGCAAATAAGTCAAAATTAACAATATCTTCATCTAATAAATTAATATCAACATTAACAACATATTCCTATAAGTGCATTAAGGTCGCTGAGATGACTCTACATGTATAAGAGGCCTAACTGATGAAAATGAATCAATAAGAAGCTGCATAGACTGATCTGCATGTTCCTCAGGAACAGTAACTGGTGGTTCCACCTTCTTCTGAGACCAATCCTCTGTAGCCTGCTCATCAGAGGTGACATTTTGGCTCACTATTATCTTCCTCATCTTAGGATCGTACAACTTGTAATCTTTTGTTGTTATACTATAGTCGATGAAAATACATTTTTCACCTCTATCATCCATCTTCTTTCGAATAGCATCGAGACTATGTGCATAGGCTACACAACGAAATATTCGTAAATGATGAATATTTGGTTTGTATCCACTTCAGGCTTCTTGCGGGGTTTCCATAAACACTTCTTGTTGCACTCCTGTTCAAAATATAAACAACACAAGAAACAACTTTTGCCCAAAAATTTTTAGGCAAATTTTTAGATCTTAATATGCATCAAACCATATCCATAATGGTCCTATTTTTCTCTCCATCACACCATTATGCTAGGGAGTGTATCTAGCAGTTAACTGATGTTTAATTCCATGATTTTCAAAAAAATCATCACCGACAATATGTTCTTGGCCTTAATCATTTCTCAAAATTTTTATTTTATTTTTTGTATGCTTCTCAACATAAGTCTTAAATTACTTAAGAATATCACAGGTGATGGGGATTAACATGCACTTCGAGTATCTTTTGTGAATATTATGACACGTGGACTGTAGTAACCCGAATCCGAAAAATAAAATTAAAATGAAGAAAAGAAAAGGAAAATAAATAAAGGAAAGGGAAAATAACAAAAAAGAAGAAGATGGTTTGGTTCAGCACCAAACCGTCGACGGTTTGAGGATCTCCTAGAAAAACTGTTGACAGTTTTCTCTTCAGCGGGCATTTTAAGAACCAAACCGTCGATGGTTTTGTCAAGTGCAAGAAAACTGTCAATGATTTTTTGCAGGGATAGAAAACCTATGAATAGCTCCTAGTTCATTGTTTTTTTTAGAAAAATTCATTTCTCCTTCGCTCTCTCTGCTAGTCCGGGTCTTTGGAGGGTTTTAGGGCATTGCAAGTGTTTCTAAGCCTATTGAGGGGTTTGTGATCACTCCCAAACGTAAGGTTTGTGTTGTAGCTCATTGGTTTTCATTCGTCGGTAGGTTTGGAGCCTAGGGTTTCGAGTTTTTCGTATAATTCAAGCGGTTTCTTTAGGAATCAGGTAAGGGGAATTAATTATAGTAGGTTTTACTAAGTTTGAATTGGTTAAATTCGATTATACAAATTTATATACTTATGTATGATTTTCTAAACAGCTAGGCATTTGGAAAATAATGTTTTTTGATTATATATCATATATGGGAAAAATTGTGTGGCATGAATATAACTTTCATAATTTAATTGGTTGCGAGTACTAGCTGTTGTGAATACTAATTGGTGATAAATACTGACTGCTTGTGAATATTGGCTGATTGTGGTTACAGTTTATTTGTGAGCATGGATTGATTGTGAATACTGGCTATTTGTGATTACTATGTGATGAATACTTTGATGTATGTGAATGGGTCATTTTGTGTGGTTATTCGTGTGTATCACAATATAACGTTGGTAGGTCTGAGGAGTTCGTTATATTGCCTAGATATAATCACGATATAACGTTGGCATGCCTAAGGAGTTTGTTCTACTGATATACTACAAGTAGGTCATGGAGATATGATACTAGTGAATAGTGGTGTTTGTGTGAACCATGTGTTGCAAAAGTCGGAGTGGTGCCTGTGTGGGTCACGTTATATCTTATGTGGATGATGGCGCCTGTGTGGGCCATGTTATGTATCCTGTGTGGATGTGAGTCCTATGTGGACTATATTCCCCATGTGTATGTGAGTGTGGACGGTGTTCTTATGTGAATACGAACCCTGTGTGGATGTAATTAAAGTGTGTGGTATCCTGTGTGGATGTGTGTGGTTATGTGTATACATGAATCTTAGTGAAATGGTTTATAATGTATATGTGTGGATTTAATTACATAAGTATTTATGGCAAAGTAAAATTCTCCGTCGAGGGCTTGCTGAGAAAGGCGAGTGCCCTAATAATTTTCAGTTTGGTGCCAGAGTAGAGGGAAGCTACTTGTATGGGCGGGTAATCTTCCCTTTTCTCAGAGACTTTGCCTATTACATAATCCGAGGGCTTATTGAGTAAAGTGAGTGCCCTGGTATTGGTACTAGATCAAAGGGAAGCTACTTGTATGGGTGGGTAATCTTCCCTATTCTCGAGAACTATCACTAAAAATAATTATGTATGTGTGTGCGTAATCTGTATGTGCTTCCTTTACTAATGTTGAATAGCAAATGATTATATTTTGTAATATTAAACTTTCTTCCACACACTGTTATGATTTATTTTTCCTTACTGAGATGTGTCTCATCCTAACAAATGATTATATTTTTAGGTCCATCAGGTGATTGAACTTAGAGTTCCGGGTAGGGTAGTATTTTTGGTAATTTTGGGGTGACTGTAAGAATAGTTTATGTAAATTTTATGTTTAAATACTGGGATGTAATATAAACAAATGGATGCAGTTGTTTTTTTTTTTTTTGGGATTTATAGATAAACTCTGGTATTTAAATTGAGATTGTTGTTTATTTCCGCTGCGTGATTGTAGTTTATGGTATCGGAAACAAGTGAATGAAACATGTAACCTTTGGGCCCCACTTGGTGGGTTCAGGGCGTTACATGGAAGACCACTTGAAGTCCACCATTGGATGTGAACTTTATTTGCAGGTACTTTGATGTGCAAGCCCAAAATGATCACTTAATGGAATTTTACACTGGATGGGCTTGAAGAATGAAATAAAATACTTAAGCTTGGGTGCATGGAATTGACGACCACTTGAAGATCCATGAAATAATGGACCAAAATCACCCCTTGCCTCCCTTGAATTTGGCCACTACATGGGGAGACTCACAATTGAAGCTTCACTTGGAAGTTAGCTTAAAAAGAGGATGACAACTTGCAAGTCAAAGAGTTTTGGTCTTTCAAGAAATATTTATTTCATTTTAAGTTCTTAGACTCCACTATCATAATTATTCTAGTTCCTAGGCATTTATTTCCTATGAAAAACTATTTCCTAGGAACCTCATTATCTATGTTTTAAATGTTTTATTTTAGTTTTAAATTTCTTTGATCTCTTAAGAAGCCATGAGCAAGTAATGTGCATACTCATGTAAGGCTATAAATATGTCATCACTTGTATTGTAAAAGGGGTCTTTGCATTATCAATTAAAAGAAGCCTTTGCTTGAGCTTGTGAAGCTTGTTCCTCTCCTAGGATTGAGTAGTGTGAGGCTATGTTCTGTCTCCCCATAGATTGGTTGGTGAGAGACCACAACAACATCAATGTTATCATCAACACTCCACGCCCCACTCCTCTTTCATAGCTCACGACCACAACCTTCCTTAAGCTTTATTCTTGTCTCAAGATTCCTAAGGATCAAGAAGCTTGTTCGTGGTGTGATCAAGTACTCGTGTGCCTTGGTGTTTGTCATTCCGAACCTCTTGGTAAGCTTGTTTCAATTCCTTATTTTTGACCATCTAAAACAACCCCTAAAATTCCCTTGTAAGCCTTGAAAACCTACTTGAATCCTTGATTGAAAACTTTGTTCATTCTCTTTGAATCTTCCTAGATTTTCAACATGAGCATGCTTTCTAGTATCGTGCTTAAGGATATTTGATTTGTACACTATGACTTGTGATCTAAGACTTCTAATATAACATCTTTTAAAGTGAACTTGATTACTTGAATGAAACGATTAACTAAGGGCTTTTAAACCAAATCATATATGTTTTCAAAATATCAACAACTTGTCATCACTAGAATATGTTTGTGATGTTCATGCTTATTTAATTCAATTCTCCCCTTAGATTGTGATATTATGTGTGTGCTACAAAGAGGGTCAACTGTAGGACTAGGGCTACTTAGAACTGTCCTACATCAACATGCTTCATATTTTTGCTTTAAAAAATAAACTGAGGTCTTTCAACAAGAATCATCAATACCTATTACAACCCATTGATACTTCTTCAATTGGACCACATAAATATGAATGAATCAACTCCAACGGTCACCTCGCCCTCCATGATTTTCCTTTAAGAAAATGTTCTCTAAATTTCTTTCTAGTAATACAGGTCTCGCATACGCTCTTAGGAAAATCAATCTAAGGCAACTCATAAACCATCTTCTTGCGAACAAGAAATCCTAGGCTTCCAAAAGTTGCATGCCCAAAACACGTGTGCCATAACTAGTCATCCTCAATAATCACATAACTGTAGCAGGGAGCACTCCATAATTAATTTTCAAAGGAAATAGGCGGTTGGGAGCCACATTTACCTTTGCAATCACAACTCCTTCCAATCATTATTAATAGTGCAAACTCTATTATGGATCCACATATCATATCCTTTTCCGACAATTGTCCCACACTTAATAAATTTTTACGCAAGCTTGGGACATATATTACATCAGAAATAAAAATGCACAATCCATCTTTCAAAATAATAGAAAATTTTCCTCTACCAGTAACTGGTACAATGGAATTGTTGCCAAATTTTACCTCAAAACGAAATGACTCATCCAAGTTAAAAAAAATTTCCTTCTCACCACACATGTGATGACTACAGCCTGTATCAAGATACCAATTATTAGTGTCATTGTAGAAACCCGAACCCAGGAAATAAGGAAATAAATAAAGAAAAGGAAAAAGGAAAAATTTTAAAAGGCTAGCAGCAGTTCGTTGACGAATTCCCTGCTTTCGTCGAGGAATGTCCTTTTGTGGTTTATCAACGAAATTTAGGCGTCATCAATGAAGAAATACCGAGGGGAATTTCGGGCATATGGTTCATCGATGAACCCCTTCTTTTGTCCATGAATGTTCTTCTATGGTTCGTCGACGAAGGTCCCATTTCGTCGACGAATTGTGTCGGACCAAAGGGTTATAAATAGATTTTTAGTTACTTCTTCATTAAGTAAACATAAATATCTCTCTCTTTCTCTCTAAACCTGTGCCCCTCACTCTCTCTCTCTTCGATTTCTCACCGTTCGTTGCTCGAATCGACGATTGGAAGCCGCCACAAGGATCTAGGGGCGTTTCTCTATAAGTCTAGCAGAGCGAATTTTTGAACTAGGCTTTCTAGGTACCACTCAAAAACCAGGATATTTTAGGGTTTATTGTTAATTTGGAGTATATGGGGCCTAGGAAATGCTAAATGAGAAATATTATGTGGGTTGAGTTGATTAATTTGGGAAAAATGTAATTTCAAGGTTTTTTATCTTCGAACGCCACAGGGTGTGAATTTAGGTTCCCAGTAAGCCAGGTAAGGGGATTATATTATGTCAGTTAATTTTGAAATATGGGCCGATTAAATTGCAATATATGATTTTTCTGAACGAATTGGGTATATAAAAAGGTGGTTTCAACTATTATATGTTTTTAGGGAAATTAACGTGAATGGGTTGAACGTCTCCTATTTTCTATAAAATATGTAGTTTGAGTTAAATAAAACCTTAGAGATACTCATACCCCAGTTTTTTAGCAACTTATGTCTTTCCCCGTTAGTCTATTTTACTTATGATTTATCAGATAAAAATTGTGTGGCATGAGAACAATTTTTAAATGGTATATATGAGCAGAATGATTTTAGTGATAATACATAGTATGAAATGACGACCGGGGGCCGAGATTTAATATGACGGCCAGGGGTCAAGATTTTATATAATGGTTGGGGGCCAAGAGTTATTAAATGATAGGTTTTATATGAAATGAAATATAATACAGTTTTATTATGCAAATTGTCATATATGATTCTAGAGCCCTGTGGATCTAAGATGTGATATATTGAGTACGGTACTGTAGCTATATGTTGGCAGGGAGTGCAATCACACTAGGATGATAGTGTGATGATGGATAGACGATTGGTGACCTGGGCACAGTACTCCCCCGAGGAAAGTGTCGGGGGCCCCATCTGATGTAGTTTCAGATGACCATAGGTAGGCATAATTGTACTTACTACCTTTACTGACTCAGCTATGATCAGCCGGCCATATGTTGAGTCCAGCCTTCGGGGCACACAACCCGTCATGGGAGGAAGCATGTCGTATGAGTTTATGATAGTGTGACGACGCTAATACAACATTTCAGGTTGTATCTTTTATGCATATATGAGCAAATTTACTATAAAATGGGCTATATTGAGTCTATAGTTTATTATTCTAATATTATGTATTTTCAAATATAAACAGCGTAGTACAGTTATAAAATGTCATTTCATATACAGTTAAATAATAAAAATCTTATATTCACGAGAACTCATGCTAGCCACACACTGATATTAATATAATCCCTCTTATTGAGAAGTGTCTCACCCCATTATACAAATTATTTTTTAGGTCCTTCAGGGAACCATACCTAACTTATCTCGGGGTTGGGATTAGACTTCTGGGAGTGGTTATGAGAATTGGTGAGATACCAGATATCTTATTTTATTATTTTGGGATTGTAATATGTAGACAGATAATAGTGTGTATGCATTTGGGAACAGATAGAGCTTTGGTAAAAGTGTTTGGATGTTTTAGAAATCTTCCACTGTATGGTTTAATTTTAGTTTTGGTAGGTGCACCCGGGGTTCACTGGTTAGGGCGGGTTGCATTTATACACGCTACTAGTGGTATCAGAAAGATATATATGCAAACTAGGTCAGATGATCTTACCAGAGTATAGGTTTAAGTAGGACGATGATAGGAATGGGTAGAATAAGAATTTTTAGTTTTGTTTCATAAGCCTTGAGACAAAAATTTCGTGATGAACTTTTGTACTTTTTTGGATCAGTCGACGAGTTTAGAAAACCATGGCAATCTATTGATGGTTTTGTTTCTGAGCACAGAGGCAGGAACTTGAAAACTAGAACAGGAATATGAAATTAGTAGAGTATGTCGTATTCAAGGGAAAAGATTTAATAATAATATATTTTATTAATAAATATAAAAATAAATTTTAATTATTTTTTTAAAATCCGATTAATTAATTAATTTTTTATTTTTAAAATTTTTTTTTTGGAATCACTCCACTAATCTTCTATATCCTTTTTTGGGGTTATTACATGCAATCATAGTATTTAATCAGCTCTAACCATCTCCTCGGCTTCATATTCAACTCTTTCTGTGTGAAAAAAATATTTCAAACTCTTATGATCTGTAAAGATTTCACATTTTCTACCATATAAATAATGCCTCTAGATCTTTAAGGCGTAGACCATTAAAGCCAACTCTAAATAATGCGTCGAATAGTTCTTTTCATATTCCTTGAGTTGCCAAGAAGCGTATGCCACCACTTTTCCTTACTGCATCAATACACATCAAAGTCCTTTTATAAACGCATCACTGTAGATCACAAAATCTCCGTTCCCTAATCGGATGGTCAAAATTGGTGTGGTGACGAGTCATTATTTCAACTCCTGAAAGCTCTGCTCACAATCATCATTCCATTAAAACTTAGCATTCTTCCTGGTTAGTCGTGTTAGAGGCCCTGATAACTTAGAAAATCCCTCTACGAACCGACAATAATATCCTGCCAATCCCAAGAAACTCCTGATCTCCTGAACATTCCTCGGTCTCGCCCAATTCACCACAGCCTCTATCTTGCTGGGGTCTACAGAGATTCCATCCCCGAATATCACATGTCCAAGGAACACAACTTTCTCTAACCAGAATTCACACTTCTTGAATTTGGCATTCAGTCTCCTTTCTCTGAGTATCTGAAGTACCAGCCTTAAATGTGTCTCATGCTCCTCAAAACTCCTCGAATAGACTAGTATATCGTTAATGAAAACCACTATGAACTGGTCTAGGCACTGATGGAAAACTCTGTTCATTAGGTCCATGAATGCAGCATGAGCATTCGTCAGTCTAAATGGCATGACCAAAAACTCATAGTGACCATACCGAGTTCGGAACGCTGTCTTGGAGATACCCTCTACCTTGACCTTCACTTGATGGTACCTAGAGTGTAGATCAATCTTTGAGTAAACCCATGTACTCTGGAACTAGTTGAACAAGTCATCTATACGAGGAAGAGGATACTTATTCTTAACTATTACTTTATTTATTTCTTTGTAGTCTATACATATCCTCATCATCTTATCTTTCTTCTTTATGAACAAAACTGGCGCTCCCCAAGGTAATACACTGGGTCTGATAAATCCTTTATCTAACAAGTCCTGTAATTGATCTTTTAACTCTCTCAACTTTACTGGAGCCATTCTGTAGGGAGATTTATAAATTGGTGCCATTCCGAGAAGTAAATCAATGGCAAAGTCAATCTCACGATCGGGGGGCAATCTAGATAGCTCCTCTAGAAAGACATCTGAAAATTCCTTCATCACTGGAATATTGATAAGTTTCAATTCTTTCTCTGACACTTCCTCGCTTGAATGGCTGACACTAGCTGTGGTGAGGAACACATGTGCAACCCCACAAATTTGAACTCCTACTCTCTAGGAGGTCTAAATATCACCTCTCTCAGATGACAGTCGATGCTAGCATAATTAGCAGCTAACTAGTCCATTCCCAAAATCATATCAAATCCATACATGTCTAACACTACTAGGTTAGCTGATAATACTCTCCCTTGAATATCTACTGGATAGCCTCTGAGTACCCTTCGACACCTCACTACTGATCCTGTTGGTGTAGCTACTGATAACTCGGTGTCTAAGAACTGAGTTTCTACCCCACATAATTTAACGTACCCCATAGAAACGAATGAGTATGTGGCTCATGAATCAAATAAAACAATAGCTTTAATTGAAATCATATTAATAGTACTTGTCACCACATCGCCAGCTACCTCAGCATTTCCTGGTATTAGTGCGTAGACCCGCGTCTGCGCAGTATTCCTCTGCTAATTGTCTCGCGCGCCTGGATATTTTCTCAGAATGGTTTGGGAGTGGGAGCATTACTCCGCTATGCATGACAATCTCGTGCCAAGTGTCCCGATCTACCACACTGATAGTAGACATTCCTCCCCACTCGGCACTCTCCCATGTGTCTCTTACGACAATTAGGGCAAACGGAATTAGTCTGTTCGCCCTACATCTCGCAGCTCCCCATCTCTTGCCTCTGTCCCTCGCGGTATCCACCTCTCCTCCATGGGCCCCAGCTAGAACCCTCCTGGAATCCAGGAGGTGTGGGTCTCTTCCTTTGGCCTTGCACCTCAGCACCCCTCTGCCTGCTTACCTCCGCCACGGTGGCTCTATCCATTACTTCAGCGAAATCCTGCACCTTCAAAACTGCCACTTGCTCTTAAATTTCTTGCCTCAAGCCTTTCTCAAATTTTATTGCCTTCTTTGTTTCATTCGGGACTATGTACGGGGAAAAATGGGGCAGTTCAATAAATTTCACTGCATATTGCTGAACTGTAAGATGCCCCTGAGTCAAGCTCAAGAACTCCTCCACTTTAGCTTCTCTAGTGGTGGTAGGGAAATATCGGTCGAAAAACATCTCACTAAACTGACTCTAGGTCATGGCCACCAGTACCGGTCTCTACTCTTCCAGGAGTCTCACGACCGACCACCAATGCTCAGCCTCCCTTGTGAGTCTAAAGGTGGCGTATAATACTCTTTACTCATCGGTGCAATGCAGTACAGTCTGTATCTTTTCCATTTCCTGTACCCAGTTCTCCGCCGCAATTGGGTCCACACTCCCTGAAAAAGTTGGAGGATTCATCTTGGTGAACCGCTTTATAGTGCAGCTCTGGTCCGCTGATGAGCCTTCCTGCTCCCTAGAGCTTCGTGCAATCTCAGTCATAACCTGCTGAGCTACACTGTGTAGGACTGTATCTGAATCACTACTGCCCATACTAGAGGGCCCTGTACCATCATCACCACTGGCGTGAGCACTGCTACCCTCAGGGTCCATCCTAAAAGGAAAATAAACATAATTTGAGGACCCTATCCTTATAACATAACTAATATATTTATCTAACTAAAATATCATATCATCAATTAACCTAACCTCCTTATTTTCAATTTAAGATTCAATCTTGCAATTTAGAAACAAAACCCAAATATAGTTGAGCATGGTTTTCCAAAAATCGTCACCCCAGGAAAGACACAAAAACCACTATGGAAATCCTACTTCTAGACTGCGGAACAAAACCCTAAATTCTCATCTTAACTCCCCAACATTGACTCACTAAAATCCTGATCTACCCATTTCCTATCATCTTCCAAAATCTATTCCTATACCTTGGTATTGTTTACCGATGTGCACTAAAGTCTACAGAATCTAGCAACCTAGACTCTGATACCATATTTGTCACGTCCCGAAAATTTTGCTATATTTTTTTCCACATAATAATAATAATAATAATAATTTTAACGACCTCAAAATTCATACCATTTATATATATATATATATATATATATATATATATATATATCTACATCCATACCTAAGTAGCGGAAACACATATTATGTAACCATTCACATATATATACTATACAATACCAGAATCCAGTATATACAGGCCATAGCCATGCAAAAATACCCTTCTAGCATCATCTACTCAGAAATATACATAGCGCTGTCAAAAACTCACCCTATAACTAGGGTGATCAAACTACTCTTTATCTGCGAGCCTGATCTGCTCGCCTAACTAGCTCACCTGAAAAATGTTAAAGTAATGGGGTGAGTCGACGCTCAGTAAGTGGAAATATGATATTACTAGTGTGTGGCAACTAAGTTAAAGATACTTTAAAATAGTACTGAATTGTAATGCAATAAATCATCTGTAAAGCATATCTTTCCTTCACAATTTAAAATATATTGTATCGTTTGTTTTTCTACTTTTCATACTGATAATTATCATACTATACTCATCATATACTGTAATACTATATACATTTACATATCTATACTTTATCCTTGGGACTCTGTACGTCATGATTTAACCCCTCATGACAGGGTTGTGCGGCCCGTAGGTGGGACTTCATTTGGTCGGCCCTCCAGATAAGTAAATATACTCTACACTACCTCAGCCCGGCCAAACTGCATCCTCTCCTAGGCGCGGGACTGGCTGCTACCTTGTCTAACCAGCCCCCTCTACCTAGCGTATTGGGGAGCTGCATCCTCTCCAAGCATGGTTAGACGGTACCCACACACTATCTAAGATATGTGGTTGCACTATATCTGAATATAGCAACGATATCGTGCTCTGTAAACTGTATCTGTCTGTAATCTTTCCATAAGGATCTGATACTATATACATATATACATATATACTCTTTTACTATTTTTGCCATGTTTCAAAAGTTACCATAATGCTATCTTTCTGTACTGTAAATACTGTAATCTCTGTATACTATATCGGTAGCATCTTGATGCTACGCCTATATATCTGTCTATACACACTGTCTATATACTGTATATGTTATGGTAATAGGAAACATGACATACTATAACTCTGTATATACTGTTCTGTATAAAGTTGTGATATAAATACTGATCTGAACAAAACTGTTCACATGTGTACGTATATATATATATATATATATATATATATATATATCTGTATATCCAGTATAGTATGATTCATTATGAAAGTTGTATACATTTCTTCATTACATAAAAATCTACTTAGGCCACACAAGTATTTAAACTCATATTTTATAAATATTGTATAATAAACTGGTATAAATATATATTTATGAATATATATATATATATATATATATATATCTGTATATCCAGTATAGTATGATTCATTATGAAAGTTGTATACATTTCTTCATTACATAAAAATCTACTTAGGCCACACAAGTATTTAAACTTATATTCTATAAATACTGTATAGTAAATTGGTATAAATATATATTTATGAAGTCTCTGATAGCATTATGAAAATTCCTAACATAACATATTTCCCTTACCTTAGCTTTGAAAAGCCCATTTAAAATTTTGGCTCTATACCCACAGGGTTCCTAGCTCAACATCTTGAAAACACAATCCCTCAGAACAAAACATCAGTATTTTCTTAACTACAACATTTCTCATAACTAAGGAAAAGGTAAATATTGAATAAAATGTCTTACCCTGAGATTGGGACGAAATCCAACCCAACTTTTCCAACGATCAGCTCCGGAAAACTTGTACAGAATCTCGCTAGGAGCGTCGTGGTAGCCTCAGATTTTCGATCCAACAAGAAACAGGCCTAGAAACGAAGAGAGAAGTGAGAGAGAGTCGTAAAGAGAGAGAGAGAGAGAGGTGCGGATAAGGTATAAAAATCCAAGTTTTCCCCTTATATACTGCGGCCTTCGTTGACGAGACACGTCATCTCGTCGACGAATCTTTCAATAAATTCGTTGACGAGTCCCTGTATTCGTTGACGAATTTTAGGCTGCCCCATAACCCCTCTCGGTATTTTCTTGTCGACGAGGCCCTATATTCGTCGACGACTTTACTTATGTACTCGTCGACGAAGCCCTGTATTCGTGGACGAGTTCTGGCAATTCCTTGAAATTATTATTATCTCCAAAATGCGATGTCGTCGACGAATGCTCCTTCTGTTCCTGTTTCCATTTTCCTCTCTCTTTAATATTTGAATGTCAATATTTTTTTGGGTCGTTACAATAATAATAATAATAATAATAATAATAATAATAATAATAATAATAATAATAATAATAACTTTGATACCATAAAACATAAACTAAATCAACTCGGACCCAAAGGAAATCGGGGATATACCTGTCCATATATACATGGTAACTATGCAGCGGAAACCATGATTTATTCAACCTTATATACAATACCAGAGTTCTACCATGGCCATATATACACATATACATCCCAAAAAGGACCATAAATATCCTAGGGTCTTACACCCAAAAATCCATCTTGATCTCAACCCAATTACTTACCCTTCAGCCAAGGTAGCACTATCAGCCTCCTCTATCTCAGAGCTCGGTCCACTCGTCTATCTGAGTTTCCTGTAATATTTATATTTCTAGGGTGAGACATCTCTCAGTAAGGGAGATAGACTAATATCAGTGTGTGAAAACATGAGTATTATTGTGTTATAAACATATACTATTCATAATAAACGGTATTTGATAAGTAAGGAAACTCTGTACATAGTTTAACTGCATTTGACAAGTCAGGTAAAATTGTTCTATATAAATCTGAATAAATCATAAATCAATATAAAATACTGTATCATATTAAATTTATGTATACATATAAATCATCTGCTATATCTGTATATTACTGAAATTATACGCTAGATGGAAGATTGAGTCATGAATTAACCCTGCATGATCGGGTTGTGCGGCCCGAGGGCTGGACTTATGATGTAGGACGGGAAAGGTCGACCTATGTCCTACGATTCAACCCTCACACAAGCACATACACTTAAACACTTTAATTTAAGAATTTAATTATCCGAACATAAACACAATAAATCATGTTTATTTCACATGTTCAAGGATTTTGAAAAGGTGTATGACTTGTCCAGCAATTAAGTCCCGATTAGTTCTTTCACAAAGGAATCAAGTTATATACTGAAAAGTTGTTATTTCAAAGATTCAAGAATAAAAGTTCTATGTTAGCAAACTAATATTCATACAAATGATTTTAACTAGCAAGTACCAATATTACAATCTATGGATTAAATGGGCTATTCAAAGATGTGATTTTAATCTACTAGCAAGGGTTCACAAAAATATAAAAAGATTCAAACACAAGTATTGAAGTTACCAAGATATTAGTTTGGATGACTTGACGTTGTTCCACACGTAGTTAGGTCATACCGTTGGTCCTTTGTACAAGCTTTGAATCACAAGATGAACACAACAATGAAGTGTAGATGATGATCGTCGTGTGGGTGTATGAAGACGCTGGTCATGTGGTGTTGATGGGGGCCGTGAGAATATTAGATGGAGGAGGGGTTGATGGAGTCGTTGGATAATTTAGTGGTCTCTCACCACTTGATCTCCGGAGAGAACGTCGTAGCCTCACACTACTCACTCACAAGGAGAGGAACAAGCTTTACAAGCTCAAGCAAAGAGATGCTTCTTCAATATTCAACTTCAACTTCTTTTCTGTTCTTACAATAAGAAAGCTATTTATAGGCATAGCCTAGGAGACATAGCTTTAAACACTCAACAACTCTCAACAATTTTCAACAACAACTCTCAATAACTTTCAACAACAACTCTCAACAACTTTCAACAACTATTAACCTAACACAATTAATACTTACTAAAAAACAAGGAACTCCAACTCATAAGCACACAAGTCAAGCTTGGTTGTCTTACATTATTACAATTCAAATTTGAAATTTAAACACATTCCAAAGGGAAGGCTAAAATCGTGTGGGACCCATTGGAGCCATGTGGGGGCCACATGGGTTTTGAGTTGGACTTTGCTTCAATACTTCACTTGGGTCTTCAAGCATGGTCTTCAAGCACCTAATAATCTTGAAATAACATATCTACAAAAAATATAAATTAACACAATAGCAAAGTCTTCACATAAAAAAGTCTTCCATCAAAGAAGTAGATGATCTTCAATTATTCCTATGTGTTCCTGCAAAATAGATATAAACAATAGTGGACATCTGGAGGTCGTCCACGTGTCACCATGTCAGCAAAGGAGTGGAGATCGGGAGGTCGTCCATGTGTCATCATATCAGTAAAAGGGATACATAAGGCATGTTGATCCCCATCAACTTAACCATGGTTGACCTACCAAGTTAAGTCAAACATGACATAACTACACACGATTGCCCACCTAACTTGGCCCACCCATCCTACTCTCCGCAACACTTCTCGGGTCAGCACATAGTGGGTATCTTGCTCTCCGCAACACTTCGAGACTAATAGGTCTCCGATTCAACACTTTTTGAATAGTGTGGTTGCACTGTCGGCTAACACCAACTTGGTCCGCCCATCCTACGCTCCGAAACACTTCTCAGATCGACATAAAGGGGTTACACTATTTAATCTGACTAGCTAGCTACGATACCGTGCTCATAACATACTTAACCCATCAGGGTTCTACTACAATATAGTATATTTCATTAATAACTGTAATAATACTGTTTCATAATTTTGTGTAAAATCTGTTATAGTAATAATATTTCTGAATATATGTTATAAATATATCTAGTCACAACATCTGCGCCGACTGAATATCATAATATATTGAAAATATAATTTCTGTACTATTTATAATTTTTCTAAAAACTATCGTCAAATCATACTTGTTCTGTGAAAATATAAAATATTCTGACATACCATTATTTACAGTAAACTTTATACTCATGCCACACACAAGTGAGTACTACTCTGTAGTAAATTATCTGGCCTGGGAAAACATATTTTGCTAACAAAATAATATTAAATCTGCTTTCAAAGTTTCCTCAGTTCAACATCAATATTCCCAAAAATTATACTAATTCATATATATACCTTTCTGAATCAAATACTGTATATTCAATGATTAATTTACTGAAAATACCTGACTTAATCTATCTCCGTACTTGTTTCCTAAGAGGTCTACTAAAACCCTAAATCCATGCCCGCGATGTTTAGAACTCCAAACCATGAAATCGCATTATTCCTAGTTCAATCAACTCAACTCCAGTATATTTATCATCTAACACATTTCCTGGGTCCATATATTCCAAATAATCATTTAAACCCTAAAATAACTTACTTACCCTGATTTTGGAGTTGTAACGACCTCAATTTCTTAATAAAAAATGTAACATAATATGTGGAAAAGTCAACCCGAACCTGTGGGTAATGGAGACACCTGTCAATCACAGTAAAAACCTAAGTAGCAGTAATCATAAAAATTTAAATCATCCATCCATCAAGCATAATACTAGAATTTACTACACTTCATAAAACTGTATTTATACACATTCTCCAAAATATCAAAATAACTCTAGGATCAAACACAGAATATTCCTGATCCTAGTACAAAATCTTACCCTCCTAGCAGGGTAATATCCCTAACTCAACGGAAGCCATGACCCGCTGGTCACTCAGGGTCTCCTGAAAAATATATTAATGTTGGGGGTGAGACACTTCTCAGTAAGGGAAAATAAATTAAATATAGTTGTGTGGCAACATGAATATTTTGTGCAATTATACATATACTGTACATTTCATAAATCGGAAAACATTCATCATATCATACTGAATAATCATACATTTTCATATTTGCTAATAACTTAAAACGTACATAAATCATCTGCCATAACTGTATTACTGAAAATATACCTAGGATGAATAACTAGTTAATGTCATGTATGACCCCTTATGACGGGTTGTGTAGCAGCCCGAAGGCGGGACCTGACAATGGCTGACCGACCACTGCTGAGTCAAATATGTCTGTAAGTACGATGAGCCCGCCACACCCTGATCCAGACTGCCAGGTGGACGTCCACACTCTACTGAAAGCCACATCGACTATCCATCTCCCACCCCCTCGTGGGGTGGTTAGTACTAATCTGAATATAGATATCTGATCTATATAGTTATGGTACCGAGCTCATGAACTGAACTAAACTAACATCCGGGTTCTGATAACATATAGTACATGATCATATATAATATCATTACGGCCTCGTGCCGAACATATCGTAATTACCGCCTCATGCCGAACATAACATAATTACGGCCTCGTGCTGAACATATCATAATTACAGTCTTGTGTTGAACATAACATAATTACGGCCTCGTCCTGAACATAACATAATTACGGCCTTGTGCCGAACATAACATAATTACCCGGCCTCGCGCCGGAATCATTTCAGGTATATACATTCCAAAAATAAATCAATTATCATGTATTCGTCAAAATCATCATAACATAACATATCTTTTCATAATACCTGAAAACGTACTCTGCTCATATAATCTTTCATATCATAATACGTTTCACATAAAATAATATTCATACCACACATGCGCCGTATAAAATCATACTTCTTATTCTAAATTATAATTCTCTGGCATCTCATATATACATATATATTTCAACATAATAGCAGTATTTCCCAAACGTACATTTCATCCATAATATACAAATATAACATATGCTTTTCTAAAAATAAATTTACTCAGAATTAATAATAATTTGCATGGAAAGTAACTGTTTTAGTTGATTCCCTTACCTGGCTACTAAGAAAGCCCCGAAAATTTCCTAGCCTACCCCCGTAGGATTTCTTGATCAATACCTTAAAACTGAAAACTCACAGTACTAAATTTCAGTATTTTTACGTGTATATCATTTCTTATAACTACCATAAGACCAAATTTAGCTTAAAAAGCCTTACCTCAACTTAGGGATGATTTCCAACTTGTTTTCACTAACGATCCGCTCCGGCAGATTTGGAGAGAACTTCCCCAGGAGCGTCGTGGTGACTTTGGATTGTCGATCCGGCGTAAATTTGACCCAAAAATGATGAGAGAGAGAAAGAGAGAGGGTCGAAGGGGAAAGAGAGTGGAGAGAGTTTGCTTAATAAAGAAGTTAAAAAATTGGATTTTTAGTATTTATAGAATTGGATTCGTCGACGAGCCACGTCATTCGTCGACGAATCCTTCAATAAATTCGTAGACGAAATTCAGTCTTCATCGACGAATTCTCTTAAGCCCTCGTCGATGAAATTCAGTCAACTCAAACCCTCTCAATATTTCTTTGTCGATGAATTCTCTTAAACTCTCGTCGACGAATCCTCTATATTCGTCGACGAATCCCTGATAACCCTTTTTTTATTTTTCCTTCCAAAAATGCAATGTCGTCGACAAAGTCGACTTCCTCCTTCTGTTACCATTTCCATTTCCACTCCTCTTATTATTTAAATTCCATTATTATTCGGGTTGTCACAGGAGTGGTATCCAAGGACCCCAAATCAACAATCCGCTTAGATCAACTTGCATAGAATCACCCCTAGATCATCGTGGTGGTTCCTGATCATTGAAACGAGGGAAAATCGGGCCAAAAATGAAGAGAGAAGGTGGAGAAGCCGAAAGTTAGAGAGAGAGTGAAGAGAATATAAAATGATTACGTGTCAAAGTTGCGTAATTAAACATTTAAATTCATGCATTAAAGATTATAATTTTAATTAAATGCCTAATTACGTTCAATATTTTAACATTGCGCTCAATTTATAATATTTGAGTTTTTATTCAATAATTTATGAATTTTTGGTATTTTATTATTGCAAGATAATTTATGGACATTAAAGCCGACATTATTTCGTAATCTGGGTTTAACTCTCTTATCCGAGTTCCAATTGAAGTGCTATGGAAAGCCAAGAAAATGCTCTACAACTTTTGTGTTTTGACTTTTGAGAGCTACAGGTTGTAGGAAGGTCAAAATCGGGGTTGAAAGTGCAGAACCAGCCATGTGTTAACAAAAGGAAAAAAAAATGAATAAAGACCCACTCATGTGGTCAAATCAACTTGAAGGAAAAGAAAAAAAGGTTTGAAGCAAATTTTACAAGAAACAAGCCAGGGATTAGTTGCAAAAAGAAGGAAAAGAGAGAAAAGAAAAAAAAAAGTGTATTGAAAAAAGCTATCTATTACTGGGGTCCTAACTAAACAAAAAGTGGGTACCTTTTAAAGTATTGTAGCGTGAAAACCACCATTGAACATTCATGCATTGGAAACTGCCAATATAATGGTTTTGAATTAGAGTAAGACCGTGCAGTTGTCTCAAACTAATTATTGTGATTGAAACCGTTAATGTCTATTGGTAGTCAATTTTGGAATTCTAGCCTTATTCTCATGACACGTAAGCTCTATTACTTTCCACTACCTTGGTTGGTTTACTAATTGGTTTATAAATCTCTCAATTGATGTGTGACTTGAATTAATTTGTTTCCTGTGTTCTTAAACTCATTAAGCATGTTTCATGGCATATAATTTTCATGAGTATTGGAATTTTAGTTGCTACCCCCTTGGTTTGAATTCATTCATGTTATTTGTTAGGGACTAGCAAAACTTTAGTTAGGGGTGTGATTACGCGTCAAAATTACGTAATTAGGTGTTTAAATTTATGCATTAAAGATTATAATTTTAATTAAATGCCTAATTATGTTCAATTTTTAACATTGCGTTCAATTTATAATATTTGGGTTTTTATTCAATAATTTATGAATTTTTGGTAGTTTATTATTGCAGGGTAATTTATGGACATTAAAGCTGACATTACTTCATAATCTGGACATAACTCTCTTATCCGAGCTCCAATTAAGATGATTCAAAGTGTTGTGAAAAGCCAAGAAAACGCTATACAACTTTCGTGTTTTGAGTTTTGAGAGTTACGAGTTGTAAAAAGGTCAAAATCGGGTTTGAAAGTACAGAACTGGCCATATGTTAACAAAAGAAAAAAATGAATAAAGGCCCATCAAGTTGATGTGACCATGTGAGTGCGCCTTAAAGCCCATGCAACAACACGCCCAGTGCTGGAAGTCTTTGAAACGAATTCTCACACAAAAAGGAAGGGAATTAAATGAAACGGAAGAAAAAGAAAAGTCAACAAAAGTGGGCTTTTGGAGCTGAGTTGACACGACCATGCATGGCCCATGGCTGGGGCGTGCTTCTCTCTCTTTTGGCTGAATTGGAATAGGGCGTGGCGGAAGCTTTTTAGGGTTTCTTTTTCTTCCCGGCGGGGGGGGGGGCGCGCCCCCCCAGAAGAGGCGCCACATAGCAGCTCTTTGGAGGCTTCTCCAATCCTCACGGCCTTCTCTCTCTCTCTCTCTCTCTCTCTCCCCCCCCCCCTTTACTGTCTAGTTTTATTTTAATGTCATTTAAATACTTATTTGAAAGTTTATTTTTGTTTAATCAATTATTGCAGTTTAGTTATTTTTTTTGGCATCCATTTGGGATTTCTTTTTAGTTAAACCTTGTTGAGTTTAATCTCTCTCTCTCTTTGTGTTATTTTAATACTTGTTAGAGTATTATTAAATTCAATTTATCCCTTTTTTTATTTCATGTCATTGTTAAATTTAAATTATGTTTGGGTTAATTGTAGTATTTGCTTTTACTCTCTCTCTCTCTCTCTCTCTCTCTCATTCTTTTTGTTTTGAATCCTGAATACTTGTTAGGTTAATGTTTACTATTAAAATCAGTTTGTTTTCCTTTATTAAATCTTGCTTGAGTTATATTATTTGTTAAGTTTACTTTGTTGCGTTTATTTAAAATTAAAGCTAGATTTGAATAATTGTTCAAGTAGTGTGTTTAGGTTGTTTTATTGTTGAAGGACTTTTGTTTATACCCTTAGTCAATTTGCTTGTTTAGTTTTGTTATAGTTTATTTGGATGGTTGAATGAATTATACCGAGTTGGTTTAGTTGGTTTATTAGTTTAATTGCACGGTAGCATTTTCCTGTTTGGGCGTGTTATATTCTTGTCTTAGGTTTTAATTTGTTTTCATTTCACCACAAATTCTCCAAAAATCCCAAAAATTGAATCTGAACCATGTTCAGTAAAATGTTTTCTCATTTTATTCTTTATATTTTTACACCAGTTTGAAACCGAATTACATTCCTTGAGAAGACGATTTGACCTTTTTGGATTAATTATTACACGACGCAACTCTTATACTTGGGATAGCCATTGCGCTACTCATGTTTAGAGTGAGTCATGAAATTCTCGCTGAAAATTCGATATAAGCATATATATAGATTGTTGGCCACATGTATTTGTCAAAGAGACACGTGTACTCGTCGACGAATCAAAGAAGGGTGTTCGTCGATGAACTTTTAATGGTCTGAAATTCCCCCTCTCGGGTCTTCTCGTCGACGAGTCTCTGCTGATCCCGCTTTTTAAATTTCTTTTCCCATCTTTTCTTTCTCTTTCTTTTCTTTTCCTTTCCTTTATTTCTTATACATTAAATTTTCCGGGGCTCTACAATATATGCCAGCCATGCAATCATGTATTAGACACTTGGTTAGTTCATTTGATAAAAATATATAATAACAAAATATATTATAGTCAAGCTTATTCTAATATAACTCAAAGCAATAAATCAAAGCCAACTAAGGTATTTTAGAGATCATCAAAACTTAATTAATTGAAATGGATTAAATTTAATAAGCATATAAGATATTTCAACAATGTTAGCAAATAGGAAAATACCTTCAATAGTTATCATGTTTTTCTTTATTAAATTATCCAAAACTAAGTGTCTGTAAATTGCTTATTTCTCATGCAATTTCTATGCATCTTTTACTATGACTTAGACTATGCACTTATGAGAAATACACAACAAAGGATCTATTTTTGAGTAAAATAGCTTAAAAATAGTAATGGCTCAACCATTTCATACATTTACCATTATATATAAGCCTCTATTTATTTAATTATTTTTTTAAAAATAAAATAAGTCAACTAGCGAAAGAAACACCCATATTTTTATGTATGATAATCAGTGAAAACAAACATAAAACTATATGATGTTGCTAATTACAAAATATATAAAATATCAAATTCACTTATTTATTTCGCTACTAGTGAAAAGGTAAACAAATCTCAAACTACACTCACACAACTAACATATTAGTCCTCTTTCGATATCTTTGGCAAAGAATCATTGAATCTAACATATACAAAAGAGACCCACCTTTAATATAAAAGACGTTTATCTTATGTGTTGCTAAATAGAAAAAACAGAAAAAAAAACATAAAATGAGGCACAAAGGAAGGTATTACAGGAAAATTAGCTTATATGTCAAAATTTTAAGGTCCTATCCCGATAAAAGAATGTCTCAAGGCAAGTACTCCATCTTTTAGCATATTTAAGGTAACCTACGAACGTTTAACTCATAAAATTACTTCTTTATTTGCAATTACCCTCGCTCTCTCTCTCTCTCTCTCTCTCTCTCTCTCTCTCTCTCTCTCTCTCTCTCTCTCTCTCTCTCTCTCACACACACACACACACACACACACACACACACTACATGCATGCATGCATAAACATTTGTTAATAGGATACAAAATTGTCCATAATAGAATTTAATATAAAACAAGGACTAAAATTTTATTCATTGATTTGTTATATTTTTTTATTTTTTTTAACTTTCCTTGATAACAAAACATGAAAAAATAGGTTTCTTTATATTTTCCTTTCTCGTCTTTCATATTTTCGAAATGACAAACGAGATCAAAATTAATGTGGAAGGTATCAATTAAGTAATTGCTTAATTAATCTTATGGTTAGAACTATTGAAGTGAAAATCAAATAGTTTGCCTTTATTAAAATCTAGATGCTTATAGTTAAATTTTTTCAACTATTCAATTTGCCTTTGTTCTCTCTCAATTGTTTGAAGAAAGGAGGTTACAAGAGAGAACATATTTGAACAAAAGAGTAAGTTTAGGAATCTTGTGGTGCAAACCATATTGAAATTCTTATTATATGTTTTACTTAACTTAAAATGAGAGCTCATAATTGATAAAATAAATATTTAATGTTAGGCAATACCATGAGATAGTGTTTAGGAAAATGGATTTCGGACCATAGATTGGATTTGAATGGTTTTGAACCAATTGCAATACAATTTTATACATTAAGTTATTCAAATCTAATATAACTCCAAATTCAATATCTCTCGGATAAGAGTTTTTAATAAATCTTTTAACAGAACAAATGTTATTTCAATTTCGTTATTAACCAAAATCCTTTCTTTATTAGTTATGTAAAATAAATTGAAAAGCAAAATACCACTCAAGTCTAGAGAAAAAAATGAAGTCCTTATTTAAGGGCTTTAAATTATCCCATAAAAAACTAAGAAATGACAAAATTCCTCACCCTATGTTTGGAGAGGTCTTGAATTTAGAGTTATGTTGAAGACGGAGTTAAACTTGATGATGAAGAAATAAATATTACTTGTAAAATTTGATACCTTGGTTCTATTATGCAAGTTGAAGGAGAAATTGAAGATGATGTAATGCATAGAATTAAAGCAAGTTGGGTAAAATAGGTAAGTGCTTCAAGTGCGCTTTGTGATCGTAAAATACCTTTAAAATTAAAAGCGAAGTTTTATATGATGACTATAAGACCAGCTATGCAATATAAATAAGAATATTGAGCAATAGAGAAATATAATATCAAAAAAGTAAGAGTTGTCGAGATAAAAATGTTTAGATGAATGAGTGATATAATACTGAAAAAGATAAAATAAGGAATGAACATATTCGTGGTAAGTTAGTTGTAACTTCTATAGAAGATAAGAGAATGATGACTCAAATGATTTGAGTACTTGCAACGAAAACCACATAATGTATCAGTGAGGAAGAGTGAGTTAATCATTGTGGGAGACAGTAGAAAGGGTAAAGGTAAACCTAAAATAACTTGGAATGAAATAGTGAGTAAAGATTTAATAGTCCAGAATTTATCAAAAGAAATGGTCCATGATTACATAAATTGACAAAAAATGATTCACATAACCAACTCCACCTAATGAGACTTAAGGTTTAGTTTTATTGTTATTGTCATTGTACGGTCTATTTGGATCAAGAATTTAACTTGGGAAAAGGAAAGAAAAGTAAAAAAAAAAAAAAACTAATTTTCTCTTATATTTTCTTTCTTTATTAAATATTATAAAAATATTTAATATGACTACTTTTTTTTAAAAATGATATGTAAAATCAAAACTTTATTCATAAATTTGATATATTTTGTATTTTTTTGACCTTTTTTTTAATAATTAAATATAAAAATGTGAACTCTATTTTTCCTTGTCTTTAATTATCTTTCTAAATTGTTAACGGGAACTAAAGAAAAATTAAAATAAACAAAATGTCCAAAGGGCCCATGTAGACGCAATACCCCATCAACCGGTTTGAGGCATCAGTTGACATTTTGGTATGTGTTAGGTACAACTTTTCTCCAACGAGCGCGAGGCTATTCTTGTCATTTCACAAACATGCAGGCGTATTTTGGTCATTTAGAGCCAAATGGTACTACCTATCAAGTGTGGCGCTCTGCCCTAATGCCACCTGGCCGAGTGTAAAGGCAATGATAATTTTCCGTAGCAGAGGAGTATTACTCCGCTGCTGCGCGCCCCACGGCTCCGGGGAGAGATACCGAGAGAAGAGGGGAAAGAGATTCATTTCTTACGAACTCCGCTAGTGAGTCTGCAATTCCCAAAACCATTATTCGATTTTGAGAGAGAGAGAGAGAGAGAGAGAGAGTTTAGGAAGGAGATGGAGAGCAGTAGCATTAGTGTAGAGAGAAGGGGCGAGGGGTTTCGAATCGAGAATCCGTTTGCTTTGAAGGTGGGTCAAGTATTTACAGGCTTTGGCGTCGGCTGCGGTGTTGGGATTGGCGTCGGTCGCCCTTTAAATGTAGGTACGCCACTCCCCTATTTACTCTACTCTCTCTCTCTCTCTCTCTCTCTGTAAATTGTGGAGAAGATGGACCTTGGAGGGTTCTTCAAATCCAAGAATGTTGATTGGCTTCGAAAACCAGTTGCTGTTAATCCGTGTAAATGCTTCACTTACTTCCCTTTTGCTTTCTGTTTAGTATGTGATCTCTTTTGGTTGCCGAGAAAATAGCGGAAAGAAAACCAAAGATGGATGAATATTTTTATTTTTTGTTTACTGTTCTCAAATTTCTTTGGTTTTTTTTTATTGGGTTGTTTCTGCTTGCTGCTTTGTCTGTTAGGAGCTAGTCGACTTGTTTGCGCACAACCCTTGCTCACTCAACTGAAGCAGGTTAATAGTAGGGTCTCAGTGGTACAAAGCTTTGTTTTTAGACAGACATTTTATTTCAAATGGATTAAACTGTGGGTTGGTAGTGCCTGGACTTTAAGGATCAAACCAGGGTACAAACTAATGTAGACACAATTTAGTGCACTGGCAATGTACTAAAATGAAATGCTTGTATTATGATTAGCAAACTCAAGCTACTATGTCGAATTTGACTTGAATTCTGCATGGCATAAAGATTAGAAATTACAGGTTTTACTGTTGTACTCGAACTCCTATGTAAACTAATAATTGGGACTTGGTTTCACTTTGAATTAATCCCTAATCCCTAATCCCTTGCTTCATAGTTGGGTTGCTACATATACCCTTCAATGGTCATATGGCAATTCCTTCTGATCTTTTACTAGAATAGATATAGATCTCCTCATAACCCATTTGACTTGTTTATTCATGGTTCTAGTTTTGGACTACGTTGTATCTTGTCTAACGTTACCATTTTAAATCAATGGTATCCTCTCAACTTCATTAATTTACTCTCTATTCATTCGTGTGTCACACAACTAGTATCCTTCATGGGAAACATTTGTGCATGGCCTTACACATGCCCTCTACATATGTATCAGTTAGAATTTGAAGCCTTATATATATGGGAATTGTTTATAGGCTTCATTTTTTTTCTTGTAAGTTCCTAAATCTTTAGATCCCTAGTTCTTTTGCTAGAGAACGTTTTTACTGTCGACTCATATACATTAGCTCCCCAAATATCTAAACGCCCTCAATGCCCTTTCACTTCTCCTAAGCTTAAAGTGCAGAGGAGGAGGTCACCGCACTTTTAACTCAAATCAAATTTTGATTGAATTTTTTTGAAGGAACTTTGGAAAAGAATTTGCATCCACTCCTATGGTTCTCCTTGGGAAAGCTCCATCAACTTCTTGTCTATGTTATCTTGAATTGTATTCTGAAAACTGCATGCTTGGTTTGTTGGATGACTAAATATGTATGATGCCATTTGCAATATGTACACCTTGAGTTTACTGAAGGATTAGAATTTTTTTGTGCTTTCTTACTAGTTTTATATGCTTAGTTTTTAATAGCACGTCAGGTCTCTATTCTTTAATAATTTTTTTTTTAAAATCTCATATGTTTAATTTCTATTGGTCTATTTAAGCTATATGATTCATGTGTCCTTTTTTCCAATGCATCACAAATAAAAGGTTTTTTTTTCCAACAAATTCTTTGGTGTGCGTTATCAATTGTATTGAATGTCTTCTTTGTGAGGGTTCTTCTCATTATATAGCAACGTTTGAGCTATTTACATGGCAGTTACATGACTGAATTTCAGCAATTACATCAATCCTGTCAATCTAAATAGGAAGCTAAAATATACAGCTAATCACAAGATATTTACAGCTATAATACAAGAATAATGCCATAAATAGATAGGCTAATTATAGGCTAATTATGGCTTGATATAATCTGACTGATATCCCCCCTCAAATTGATGCGGGTCGATCAAGAAGCATCAATTTGCCCATGAGAAATTGATGGCGCTGATGAGTCATGGCTTTCGTAAAGATGTTAGCAATCTGGAGGTTAGTGGAAATGTGAAGAAGAGAAAAGACATGAGTGTCCAGTGCTTCCCGAATAGAGTGACAATCCACCTCAATATGCTTCGTGCGCTTATGATAAACGGGAGTAGCAGCAATCTGAATAGCATTAGTGTTATCAGCATGGAGAGGAGTGGGATTAGGTTGAGAGAAACCTAGCTCAGCAAGAAGCCCATGAAGCCAACTAATCTCAGAACAAGCAGCAGACATCGCACGGTATTCGAATTCAGTTGAAGATTTCGAAACACGAGCATGCTTTTTACTCTTCCAAGAAATCAAAGAATCTCCAAGGAAGAGGCACCAACCCGTGACAGAACGGCGAGTATTAGGACAACCGCCCAATCAGTATCATTATAACCAATGAGACGAAGAGGAGAGCCAGCGAGAAAGAACAATCCATGGCTAGGGGACCCTTGAAGATATTGAATGATACGACGAACGACAGCTAAGTGTAAATGGTGTGGAGTCTGCATAAACTGGCTAACCGGCTAGACATCAAAAGAAATATTAGGCCGAGTAATCAAGCTACCCACCAGCTGGCGATACACAGTAGGATTAGAAAGGAGATCACCCTCCTCATAAGGATACTTTGTGTTAACTTCTAGAGGAGTATCCGCAGAAGAAGTATCTTGAAAACCGGCCAAAGTAATTAAATCTTGTGTGTTCTTATTGTAGAAATCCCTACTGTGTGAACAATGGCCACGATTGGTGAATGACGACCACCTACCATGGTGGGTGAGCCACCACCACCTACCATGAGATCTTGCCACAAGCCAGAAGCTATAAATTGAGGCCCCCCACCGAAGCTAAACTACACATCTCAACTGCAAGTTGCGTCCTCTTCTGTTTTTCTATATTTTATTCTCTGTGTACATGTTAAATAGGGACCTGACTATGTAAAGAAAGGGACCTGACTATATTTTATTCTCTGTGTACAATTGAATATACCATTGATTCATTCTCATTCTCTGCATGGTATCAGAGCTGGTTTTTTCCTAAACCAAGCTAACTATGGGGGACAACTCATCAACAGTTGAGAGTCGACAACCTCAGAGACTCAAACGAGTCAAACCAATGCCATCATCAGTTCGAATGGACTAGATGGCTCTTCTGTCCAACTATCGGCAGAAAAACTCAATGGGAAGAATTTCTGAGAATGGGCCTAGTCTATGAAACTTGCAGTCGACGGCAG